>NW_004524640.1:276137-277286 GCF_000260255.1 Octodon degus
TCCAGGAATGATTTTGGGAGGATTGCTTCCTTTTCAATTTCATTGAAGAATTTGAGGAGTATAAAGACTACATCCTCTGTAAATTTCTTGTAGAATTCACCTGTAAATCCATCCAGACCTGGACTTTTCTTTGTCGGTAGGCATTTTATTATATCTCATATTTCATTGGCTGTTATTGGGTTATTGAGAGTGGGTATATCTTGTCAATTCAGTTTTGGTAATTTGTACCTTTCTAGGAATCTATCCATTTCATCTTTGTGTTCTATTCTGTGAGAGTATAGATTCTTAAAGTAGGTGTATATAATCTTCTGAATTTCCACTGGGTCTGTGGCATTTACCCCCTTTTCATTAATTATTGCTTGTATTTGAATTTTTTCTTTCCTCTTTTTGATGAGGTTAGCTAGGATCCTATTGATTTTATTTAATCTTTCAAAGGACCGGCTTTTTGTTTCTTTAATTCTTTGAACTGTTTTCTTCATCTCAATTGAATTAATTTCTACTCTAATCTTTAGGATTTCTTCTTGTCTTTGAGCTCTGGGTTTGGTTTGCTCTTCCTGTTCTAGATGTTGCAGGTGCAGCATCAGGGTGTATATTTGTTCCCCTTCTGTTTTTCTGATGTGTGAGTTCACAGCTATGAATTTCCCTCTGAGAACTGCTTTCATCGTATCCCACAAATTCTCATAAGTTGTGCTTAAATGGTCACTGAATTGTAGATACATACTGTTGAGTTTCTTGTTCAGTTTCATCTGTGACTCATTGGTTTCTAAGTAGGGTGTCATTTAATTTCCATATATTTAGGGGGTTTTCTGGTATCTTTTTTCATTGCACTGTGTTCAGATGGTATGGATGTGATAATTTCTGTTTTCTTACATTTACTTAAGCATGACCTATGGACAAGTATGTTGTCTATTTTAGAAAGTGACCCATGTGCAGCTGAGAAAAATGTGTATTCATCTGTGTTTGAGTGGTATACTCTGTGTATGTCCACCAAGTCCATTTGTTTTAAGTTCTGGTTCAGTTCTGTTATTTCTTTGCTAATTTTTGTCTGGTTGACCTATCTGTTTGGGTTAAGGGTGTGTTAAGGTCTCCTGTTAAGATTGTGGTATTGGATATTAGATTTTTCATGTCCATTAAGATTTGCTTTATACA
>NW_004524640.1:277676-283640 GCF_000260255.1 Octodon degus
ACAGAATACAGAATTTCAGTAAACAAAATAATAGGAAATTGATACTGGTTGATTTAGATGAATAGTTGGCAAACTTCTTCTGTAAAGGACCAAGTAAATGTTTTGGCCTTCCTAGACCACACCATCTCTGTGCAACTACCTACCTTTTATTGTAGCAGAAAACGGCCATAAACAAAGAATGAAAAATATGCATGATGTGATCCAGTAAAAGTTTATTTACAAGAACAGGTATTAGACAGGATAGGACCTACATCTTATGTTTCATGATACCTGATTTTCATTATTAAATTTAAATATAATTATTCCTATAGTCGGATTTCTGCATATAATCATTTTTACAGTTCCTTTTTTTCCCCTTCAGAAGTATTGGATTATTTGATGATTTTTTTGTCTATTGGCTTTTTTATTATATCTCTTTGTAGTTTTAGTGGTTGTTATGAATATTATAATATACCTGTGTAAACTTTTATATATGCCTGGAGTTAAATACATTTAGCTAAGACTTTACATGGTCCAATAGGTCCTTGTAACTTTGATTAATTTTTTTTTAAGAGGAGGAAGAATTTATTGAGAGAAAGATTGCTTCTGTCTAAGAGAAAGAACAGGGCCCAGAAAGTAGTTTCCCCTAGGCTACATTTTCTAAAAACTTTTTTCCCAATCTGTGTTCTGCATATGTATAATTTTTATTGCTGTATCCCTAAATTCATTAACTCTTTCTGTGTCAGCTTGATTCTGCTATAGAGACCATCTATTGATACTTTTTGTTTTAGGCATTATATTTTAAGTCTGTAAATTTCCATTTCTTTTTTTTTATCACATTCTTTTTTATGTACAGTGTGATTTTCTATCTTTTCATTGATTTCACATTTTCTGAAATGGGTACAACATAGTTATTATAGTTGCCTTTTTCTTGGAAATGCATTATTGGCAAATAATTTGTGTTATAGCCAGAACATTTTGGACATCATGTGTATGAAATCTGGCTTCAGTGGAAATTCTCTAGAAAATGTTCTTTTTCTTAACCAACCTGAGTGTTGATTCACATCTCTTCAGTTTCCTAAGATTTTGGTGCCTTGATTTGCTTTGTTCTGTGCATATATGCTTTGAGCACAGCATGGGAGGGTTGATACACAGAAGTGGAAGCCCCTCTAACTTTGTTTCTTCCTTTCTTCTGCCTCCTGGAGCTCCCTTCTGTGACTTTACCTGGCCAAAAATTTGTCAAGCTTTCTCCCTGCATTTTAGCTTTCTGCAGTGTGTCACTCCCTACTGGAGTCAATTCATGGAGGGGGAAAAAGAAAGAAAAAGAAAAGGAAAAGAAAGAAAAAAAAGTGCAATTCTCTCCTGTATGAATTTGTTCTCCAAGTTCATACTCTCCTCCCTTTTATATTTCAGAAATCATCCTTCATGAGTTCTTTCTTCTCCCCTACTTCTGCCCCTGATGTTTTCTTTGTAATCAATGGAACTCTGGATTTCCAAAGACTTACACTGCCATTAAAGAGTCAACATTAACTTTCTTTGCATTATTATTATTATTATTATTATAGAATTTTCAACCTTTCTAGGTTTTGATGTTATAGATTTTTTTCTTAAAGAGAATGATTTACATCTTTAAAAAATTTTCATTTCATGACAGTTCTAGATCTATTTCTATGTAATGTTCTATATTTGGGTTACATCTACTACCTTATTTTCTACTTTCTGCTCATCTTTTTTTTGAGACAGTGTCTCACTATGTAGTTCAAGCTGGTTCTGACCCCACCATGTAGCCTTGGATGGCTCTGAACTCCCAGCAATTTTTCTGCCTCAGCCTCCCAAGTGCTGGGATTATAGGGATGTGCCACCATGCCTGACCTTTCTGCTTATTTTAGTTGCCTTTGATTTTTCACTTTCTCTTTGGATTGATTTCTTACTATTCCATTTTTGTCTGTATTCAGAAGTTATTTATTTAGCATTTTTTTTAGTGTTACATTTGAAATTGTAAGAGCTCTATATAACAATCAAGTAACTATTAATTGGTACTTTTATCATCTTTCTGAGCAATAATATAATTTATAATACTTGTTTTCAGTGTTTTATAAACTCCATATGCCTTTGCCCAAATAATTATGACTTTTTATTTTGTCCATTTTTTTTTTCAGAAATCATTCTTAGCATCATTTATGAATACTCATTGAGATTTGCTACTGGTAGTAAATACCACTTTTCTTTGGCTAAAACTCCTACTTCTTTTCGACTACTGAGTTTTGGACAGTCCCATTTCTCCTACTTTTGTTCACTAATTCTTTCATGAATTGTAGCTAATTATACCAGTTCATATTATTTCAATTGCTATGTTTTCCATTTAGTAAATTTCTGTTCATTTCTTTCTATATTTGCTTTGTCATTTTGCATTTTCCATTTTCATGAAAAATTTAAGCATGGTGGATAGTGTTGTGGGTATTTTAGGGATGATCATTTTATGGTTTGGAGTTGATAATTCCAATAAAGTTGTAGATTTTGGGGTGTGTGTGTGTGTGTGTGTTGCTTTGTCTATTGTATTCCTTGGTTTTCACTGACAGTGTCATTTCCCCTTAAGCATCTGATTTTATTAAAGTCCCCGATAATTTGTTCAACTTATTTGTCAAGCATTTTTGTGCTTTTCATATGGCATCATCCTTCAGAGATTTTGTTTTCTTCCCAGACACATAGAGGTCCTTACTACTCTGGGACTCATTTAGCCTAATGACATCAGTTGAGCTTCCTTCGCTTACCCAGCAATCAGATGCTGGGCTACACAGTCGAGAGTGGCCGTTCTTGTTTCTGGTTTACCCTTGCAGTGGATAATGCTCATTGTTACCCCTTGTCAAGAGCTCTCTATTGGACTTCCATTGCTTCAGTCCTAGGAGCCCTCCAAAAGTGCTACTCAACCTTTGACCATAGAACTGGCCGATACTTATCAGGTAAGTATATTTGGTGGTCTTAAGCCTGTAGCTCTGACACCTTGTTTTTCAGATCTTGATTCAGCAAGTACTAGGGTATCTTGCAAGCCCTTTGATAATTTTGAAAAGCATTTTTTCTGTCACTCTATGTTTATCAATGATACTCGAGTTTATGTGTGACATAACTCGGCTATTCCTTCATCACTTTCAATTTAAGAATTACATTTATAATTCTAAAATATTTGATCAAATTCAGAATGATAGGGACATATAATCCTAGTGTCAGTATCCAAGTGTAGCAGACTGTTTTAACTAAAGACCTCACAAGTATCCTTATTGTGCATCTATTTTAAACATGAGTTACAAAATTTCTTCCTAAAAATTGTTGAAATGTCAAACATATTGGAAAATTTATACAAAAGTCTTAGATACTGAAATATGTGACATCTTCAGGAAAACAATGAATAAGTATTTGCAGCAAACTGTCATATATGAAAATAAGTATTTTCAAAATTTTGGGCATTTTCATTAATTCTCCATGAAAGCTTTCGTTCAATACATGGTATAGTTTCAGATATTTGAATGAATTATATTTCCATTCTTGAATTAAAACTGTTTCTTCTATTCAAAGAGAGTTCCAACATAGAATTCTACCCTATTTTTAAAATCTTTCATTTAAGTTTGACTATAGTAGCAACAGATCAAGTAAACAGAATTTTGAGAAGGTGTTTTCACCATTCATTTCCAATCACCAGCATACAGAAGTGCTACCTGGACAGTGCAGAAAACCAGGAAGCTATTACCATAATAACAAGGGAGGATTAAGATAGGAGCTGGGACTTGCCACTGCCTTTGACTAGCACATTAGGTGAACGACCAAGTCACTGTCTCCTGGAGCAATGCCTTAGCACAAGATTGTCTTGCATGGATGCACAGATGTTGTAAATGTTACATGAGTCCTAATATAGCATTGAACTGCAGTACTGGAAAAGCTTCTATTTATATCTCTTAGAAATAGCTTTTATCAGGAAATTGTGTGCCCTCCTAGCCAGCCTTCCCATAAACTTCTTGAGGATATCTTTGCAGTGATACACAAACCTAGGACTTGCTTATTAAAATAGAATAGATAATTACATACATACAATTAGGGAATTAAAGGGAAAGACAGAATCACTGCCAGCTGCTACAGAACCCCATATTTACAGATTTGAACTGACACTACATTCCTTTAAGACAAATCCATACTGTTGGGGACTCGTAACAGCAGTCTCATTTCTCCGGCTTGGTCTTGATGAATACCTTTAATGTTCATCTGACGGTTGGATCATTTCAACAAAACTACAGTTAGCAACTGAGTTTTTTTTCTTTATTATACTGTATTTATTTCTGAAATTCAGTAAATTCAAATAATTGATTCAGCTCTCTCTAAACAGTGTCTAGTAGTTAACAGCATAAAATAAGAGCAACAGAAGGCATTGCTATAAGTAGCAACTGAGTTTTGAGAATAGTTTGTACCAAATAAGTCCTGTCTTGATTTAGTTGCAGTCAAGAAAAATGCAGTTATGGTGTTTAATAGGCCCTATTGGAATTAACTACATTAAAAGCTTTGAGTCCAAATTTTCTGGATTTTGATAACTATAATTTTATAAGAAATGAAGCAAATCTATTTAATATGAATATTTGCACCAAAATTTACTTTTGACTCTTTTCTCCTTTATTGGTCTCTGTATTTTTTTTTTCTTATTTTTAGAATGAATTACTTAGAAATTATAAGTCTTCCTCATTTGGGAATGATTTGAAGTTTTATGTTGTAAAAATGTCAGTGGTGAGTCACTTAAACCCACTGACCAGAAAGAGTACAAAACAAAATGGATGTTTCTTTTTGGAATTTATAAAGATATTCAATTGGAGTGATGAGAAATTAAGAAAGACCAAACATATCTGGAAAATAAAACTAGATTCTCACACCAGATGTGATTGGATGTGCCGTGCTTGAGGTCTCCACGGAGGAATGGGGACCTTATACATGAAACAGTTGGGAGGAGGGAGTGAGCACTCCAAAGCTTGTTTATGTAAAAATGCAGGACGGCTTGGATGATTGTACTACTGATTTCTGCTGGTCCCTTGAAAGGAGCAGTTAATGCTTATATTTTTTTTTCCTTCTTTCTAATTTCTTATACTTTTTTGTTTTTTATCAATTTTGCATGTTTATATGTAGTTTCTTTTTTTAAATGTATTTAGTACAGGGTCTATAGGGTCTCATTACACAGATCAGACTTCTAGTGATCCTCCTGCTTTCAGCCTCCCTAGCACTGGAATTACAGGCGTGTGCCACCACGCCTGGTCTCCATAGCCATATCAGGGCACCCAGGGGTGGAGCCAGTGTGGCATGTTCCCTGTGCTTGCCTAAACAGGTGCTAAGTCCACTGAGATATCTTGACAGCACTTGTATCACTTATTTATTTATTTATTTATTTATTTATTTATTTATATTTTAGGGAAGGGTCTACAGGGTGTTCCGGGTCTCATTACTAGATCGGACTCCTAGTGATCTGCCTGTTTACAGCCTCCCAAGAGCTGGGATTGCAGGCATGCCTGCACTATCACATCCAGTCTCAATTGTCTTCTCAGTGTGCCCTGGAGACCTGCCAGCCTGGGAATCAAACCCCTGGCCCCTGTGTCTACTTGCAGGCCCTTTAATCCGCTGAGCTATTTGACTGGCCCTATATCATTTTTTAAAAGCTAAATAACAAATTGACAAGGCAAAGGCTGTTTTACAAATGAGGAAAGATGGTATAGATGAGAAGTAAAGTTCTATAGCCAAGACCAAGATCAAGTGGTGCACACAGTGCTCTGGGCAGGGTCTCGCCTTCTCCCTGCTCACTTCAGGTTCCCACCTGTGGATCTGCCCAGACTCAGCAACTACAAGAGCTGGATGGGGTGCCTGTCACTCATTTAAAATTGTTTGGAGCCCTTGGTATATGTAACAGTCAGGGAACCGTTTAGTTTGGGTGAAGAGAATCTCACCTGCCCTCCTTCTTCTTCT
>NW_004524640.1:291100-298108 GCF_000260255.1 Octodon degus
TGGAAGAGGGTCTCACACTGTGCGTGGGCTTGGACTGGACTGGTTCCACAGGTGCAGGTTAGCTGGAATCTCTCCCACACACTCAACGGGCCTGGGATAGGGATGGATTCTTTTTTTTTTTTTCTTTAACATAAGAAAAGGTCTTGCTGCATTCTCTAATATAGAATATTCTTTAAAATATCTCTATACTGCAGGTACTTTCCATTCTGTCACTTAATTCTTGAAGGAACTTACGTTGGTGTCATCACTCCCAGATTAATAAGTGATGGTGGAAACCTGGGATTTCAGTCCATTCTTTATTTCAAAGGGGGTATTCTTTTGCAAATTATAGTCAGCATTTCTTTACAACTTGAATATATTCTGAAAAATGCATCATTGGAGAATTTTGTCACTGTGTGATCATTGTAGATTCTGTTTACATAAATGCAAGATGTATGAGGCTGCTGTTACATAACAGTTTTACAGTAAATTTTATAATACATAGTACATTAAAATACAAGAAAATGAGGTGAATACACAAACTAATGAGTCATTTATTATCAAGTATTATGAACGATACATAACTTTATGAGCTATACTTTGATTTGACTGATAATACAGGTTTATTTACATTAGTATCAGCACAAATACTTGAGAAATGTGTACTATGACATTATATTATGACAGATGTGACAGCTGCAACCCTCCTAGGCAACAGGAATTTTTCAAGTCCATTATTTTCCTGAGACCACCATCAGATATATCTGTTCAGCCCTTGAAGGAAACATTGTTATATATTACATGACTATTAACAAGGAACTGAGTATGTACTGAATAAAAGTGAGCCAATATTTGTAACCTAGAATATTGCTTGGACAAGCTATCCCATCAAGCAAGGCTTTCTCTACATATGAGATATGACTGCTAGGCTGCTGAAGAGCTTCTCCTGCTAGTGGGATGTGGGCTGTAGTAGTAGAGATGGAGGAACTGTCATAAGATTCCTGTGGGAATACTAAAGGAGGTCTCCTTTATCCTAAGAGAAGAACAAAAAGGTTGACCAACATATAGTGTAACTTGCTAGTTAATATCATCTCCTTTCTGGTATAGAGTATCTTTCTGATATTTTTTATTTTATTGTTGAAAAGATACATGAGGCAATAGTGATGACATTAGTTATGTTCAACCACTCCCATCCAAACTTCCCCCCGCCCCAACACACACACCAAGGAAGCACCAAGGTAGCAAGGGAAAAAAACAACAACACCCTCAGGGAATTTTTAGAAGAATATTGTTAAAAACAGCAGTACCAGTGCACCTGGCCTCTAAATGTACAGTTCCTTAGAAAGCTGTTGGACACAAATGGGGGAATGACTGGCATGAAAGAGTGGTAGGAATTATATCAGGGTGATTAGGTGTCACCAGCTCAACTCTTACACCCATGGATCAAAAGGAGGTAAAATAGAGATGTTGCTTCCCTGTATAATACATTGCTATTATGGTATAGATATAAATTATTCTCCAAAGCCTCATGTATTTATTGTTGAAACTTTTGGAAGATGATTAGACCATGAGGTGTTATGTTACTCAGTGGATTAACCCACTGATGAACTGAGCTGAATGTGGGGCTAGGGGACAGGGCCTGGCTGGAGAGGTAAGGCATAGAGAGTCCCACCTGAAAGGCTATATTCTTTGCTCTTGTTTCCTCTCTTCTTTTCTCTCTGCTTCCCATTGAGCAACCCCTCCTGCACCATGGCCCTTCACCTTGCCATTTCTCCCTTGGCATCTGCCAGCCTCGAATGAGCCTAGTGAAGCCATGAGCCAAAGCAAAGATGAGTAAGATATGAGATCTTTCAGGATGTTACTTTCCGGAACCCCTGCTTTCTTTAGTTTGTGAGTATTGGGTATTCTGCTCTAGGAATGGGAAAGTAGATAATAATGAGAAGATCATAGTTAGGTGCTTTCTGGATGAGTAACTGCCCAACTCTATCAGGAAATTTTAAGCATTGTGTGGGGCAATGGGCCAAGTTATGCTAAAGGCGCTGGTGTTAGTTTCTAAGCAGGTAATGAGTGCAAATGCGCAAGAGAGATTCTAGAGTCCACTGCGTCTCATCTCTGCAATGCATGTGGTACCACCTGAAGAAATGAACTGTCTGTCATGCAAAACTCCCTGTGCCTCCTAGGACTGACATATGGTAGGCACTTTAGTGATTATCAAAATGTTGGCTGTTGAAAATTTCAGAACGGTATAATTAATTGTAATCAAATCACTGTTTATTTTTATTTTTTTTCTAGTAGCCATAACCAGTGGAATCAAATCTAGTGAGTGGGCTCAATATTAACCTGCTTTATGTTACCTGGATTAAGACAGAGCAAAGAATCTGGAATGAATATATATTGGTTTGTTGCAGTCTATAAGTAAATGAGATGACCTGCTGGGGTGAGTTGTGTACCATGAGAGTTACTTTCCTTCAAAAGACACATTGATTAGTTACTGGATGTTTCAAAGATGAATAAGATATGAGATCTTTCAGAATGTTACTTTCTGGAGAAACAGAGAAAAACAAGTAAACTAGACCAAATTCTGCTTGGGGAAGCCCAGAGTAGGTGCTTTCAGCTCCTGCTGGGTATTTGGGAAGGAAGAGACATTTGAATGTGTCCTGAAGCTGGAATGTTCAATTTAACTTGTGAGTGGAGTCAAGGGGCCAGTGACAAGAAAGGTATATTCAAGGTCCTTGGGTTGGCTGAGAAATACACAAGATTTGACAGATCCCAGTGTGTGTTAGAAACTGTAATAAAGTTTGCAGTTTCTTTATTATGCAAATGTAAGAAAAGGAGAAGTATAGTCATGTAAAGAATAGGTTGTGGAGGATGTTTTTGCTGTACTTATAAATTTCATTTAAGTTATGAGAAACATCAGGCTTTTAAATAGTATGGTGAACATTGATACATTCATGAATGTGGTTGACAGACCATCCTGGTTGCAGTGTGGAGGGTATTTCAGACAAGAAGATTAGACAATGAACAAGAAACAGAATTGGAAAGGCAACTCAGGACTTTCTTTAGGAGCTTTAAAAAAGAAAAAAAAAAGTATGATGCAGAACTCCCTATCAGGTGACACATTAAGAGAGATGGTAGCATTCCATCTTTTCTATGTGTTTTTAGCCTGCATTAAGCAAATGTCACTTTCAACTTTCTGACTTATTTCTAAGCCTCATCAATCTTACACTAAACTTAGCCAGTCTGCTGAGGAAGACTCTAACTGTACCAAACTGCAATTTTCTCTCTATTCAGACAGGCATCTGGCCCGCTGCTCACATTGCTTTATCTAGCAGGAGTGCCCTTCCCCAGCTGTCTGCCTGGAAATCTCCTTTAAGATATCAGGTTTGAGCTCTTGTGACACTTCCTCTACGAAGCCTTCTTTTACCTCCTTGGTCTTTCTCTCGTTTGAATCTCATGCCTTCTTGTAATTATTCCCATTATAGTTACCTCTCCCTGATTTCTTACTAAGGGCTCAGCACCACACTTTTCATGGTCATAGTCCAGTAATAACCTTACAAATTCCCCCTCTGCTGAACTGTGGAGAGAGACACTGAGGCTCTCACAGATGTGATGTAACTTCTTGAGGTCTGGTTGAATCTAGGTGTTTTGTACACTGAAATCTCTGTGAGTTTATTAATGTATAATTATTTTCTTTCTCTTTTATTCTGTGAGAAATGCAGACACTAAATATCATTCATGAATCCCTGTGATTTTCTGATAGAAAAAAATGTGTTCTCAAAGGTTGTGTTTAGGGCTGGTGAGAAAGCTCAACAGACTAAGCACCTGCTTAGGCAATCACCAGGTTCGATCCCTGGAACCATGTGCCATGCTGGCCCCACCCCGGGCATGCTGAGCAGGCTACCGAGACCAGGTGTGGTGGTGCATGCCTGTAATCCCAGTGCTAGGGAGGCTAAAAATGGGAGGATCACTATGAGTTTGAGCTGTAGTGAGACCCTATAGAATAATGAATAAATAATGAATAAATGAATGAATAATGAATAAATGAATTCTAGAATAAATGAATGTTTAAGACAATATCACTGTTTTAGATAGAGATTACAGTAGCTGGAGTCCCAAATAATTGATAGAGACAATGTAATATCAGATCAGCACTCTTAAGAATACACTGTAGAAAATATGAAAAAAAACCTCATCTAACTTGTGGTATCTTTTTTTAAAAAATGTATTTAGTATAGGATCTACGGGGCATCCCTGTACAAATTGGACTCATATTGACTGTTTTCAGTCTCTCAAGTTCTGGGATTACAGGCACGTGCCACCATGTACAATCTCAGTCACCCTCTCAGTGCATCCCAGGAGTGGGGCTACCAGAGCACTCTGGGGATTGAACCCTGGTTCTGGTGCCTGAGTTATCAGGTTGGCCCTTAACTTATAGTATCTTAAAAAAGAAAACAATATGGTGGAAAATGATGGAGGATATGTTTTCAAGGAAAGGATATCTAGAAATTGAAAAGAATTATCAGTCTTGTCAATCTAAAAATATTTGTTAAAGTCACTAAGAAAACACCAATTTTTCTAACTGAATGATGAAAGCACAATGCATTGAACAGTGGTAGAACATACTCATTATTTATCAGACCATTATATAAATACTTTATTAGTCAATTTACTGTGTAAATCTTCAAGTGCTTACTATATGACAGTTGTAACTGTGCCTAACAATCTTGCACTATATTGTATGACAAATACAAATATATTTCTTATTAAATGGCAATGCCAACCATCTAAACAATTAAATTCATGATTTTACCTATGCTATAAGAGTTACATGTATGACCATTGAAAAGATAAATGTGATTGACTTTTCTCTATTAAAAAAAATTAAAGAAATGAAATGATGCCAAACTTGTACAGTGATAAGAGATCTAAATCTCCTAGAATTGTGCTATGTACTGCTTCTACGGGGATGAGATTGTTCTGACTTAAGCCAATCCTTTGGGGGTAGGACTGGTGTTGGGCATTACACTACAGAGAGACATTAACAGGAGGCTAATTTTGACCTGAAGAGCTTGGTGAAGCAAAGCACATACAGACACTTGGAGTCGCTGATCAAGGTTGCAGAATTGTGAAAGCCTTTGGCATACACCAGAAGACTAGGTGACTGGATATGACTGGAGAATAAGGTATAGGTACAATGTACCAGGAAGGGCTAGAGGAAGGAAGATACACAGAGATTGCATCCTAGAGAGCCATACATGCCTACTCAGGAAATTGAACTTTGTCTTGTAGATGGTGCTCAAGTATTTAGTGATGATGTATATGTTGGGGTGTGTGTGTGTGTGTGTGTGTGTGTGTGTGTGTGCATGTATACCTTTTAGAAAATTTGTCTATCGTAAAGAATTGATGGTAGGGACAAGAATAAAACTTCTATTTGGGAAAAAATTAAGGATTTTACCTCATAGAGTGAAAGTGGGAGTGAAAACAAGGGAAGGGTGATTGTAACAAGTACCAACAATGTTACAATGATCAACTCTCCTGTTTAGAGAAAAGAATTAAAAGTGGCCTTTGCAGGGACAGGAGCTGCCTCAGACGGTATCTTAGTCAGCTTGGGCAGCTACAGAGAAGTGTCAGACATCAAGTGTCTGCTAAACAACACATTCATTTTGATTTGCTTTTGAGGCTGGAAGTTCAAGCTGAGAGTGCTGGTGGCAGGGTTGGTTCTGCTGAGGGTCCTCTGTAGGGTTGTTGGCTTTGCCTCACCTTTCATTTAATCCTCTCATGAAAAAAAGAGTAAACAGGCTCTGTGGGGTCCTCTATATGGGTATTAGTCCCGTTCAAGAGGCCTCCATCCTCAGGGGCCCACTGCTTCACAAAGGCCCCACCCTTGAGTATGAACTCGTCAGGGGTTACATGTTAGCCTGTCACTTTGAAGGGGACCCAGATCCTAATGCCATGAAAGATCACTTCTTGGTTTCTGACTTGAGTGACTCGGTTGATTAGGCTGTGATTCATTTACGTATACAACATAAGAAAAGAAATAAGTCATGAGTGAAATGGGAATAATGCCTCTGATAATTGTTCCTGATGGGAAAAGTGCAAGCATTTCAGTTCATTTAATTCGGCAGTCATTTTTGGATTGCTGAATGTGAAAATTGGGGAAAATTGTTAAAGAAATTCCCATCAAATTAAAGGATATCAATTGACCTTGCTTTTATTTATTTATTTATTTAATGTATTTAGTATAGGGTCTGCAGGGTCTCACTATACAGATCAGACTCGTAGTGATCCTCTTGTTTTCAGCCTTCCAAGTTCTGGGATTACAGGCACATACCACCACACCCAGTCTCAATCTCCATCTCAGTGTGCCTGGCGGTCAGGGCCGGCACAGCACGTGGTACAGGAATCCAACCTCCATCCCTGCACTTGGCCTGAGCAGGCACTTTAGCCCTCTGAGCTCTCTGGCAGGCCTGCTCAATTGAGCTTTTAAAGAAGAGATACAGTGATCAAATTACCTAATGAAATATCTAACATTTGAGGAAGAACTGAATAGTATTTTATTGAGAATTTAACCCTGGTTAGTGTCTGTTCATAATCTAATTTCACAAGCTATTTCTGTGGACTAATATTTAGAAAAATCCAATTCTAGAGTGTTCACCTTAGGAAACTTTAATTAACTATTTGTCACATTGTAAAATCACTGTGGTCTATATTAATATTAGTAGATTGGCATAATAGGAACATGGATAAAGAAATCAATATCATTTCCAGAGGAAAATAAGCAGATGAATAATGGTTCAAAAGATGTTTTTGTCAAAGTAGAACATAAAAATATAAAAATGACTTCGGATGGAAAGAAGTTGATATAAAACAACAGATATACTAGAAACTATAGTCCTGCAAGGTACATCTTTCTCAAATGAGAAAAGGATCAAGAGATGGAATAAGGCCTGAGGCTAGAGTTCAGCAGCACAAGCACTGCCTGGCAAGTGCAAGTTCATCAGCTTGATTCCCAATACCAAACAAACAAAC
>NW_004524640.1:298208-300814 GCF_000260255.1 Octodon degus
CCTCCTCCTCCTCCTTCTTCTCCTCCCTCTCCTCCTCCTTTTTCTTTCTTTTTTTTGGCTTCTTATATTTTATTTATTTATTTTCCATAATTTTATTGAGAAATAAATGGAAATAAGACAGTTTCAAATCAAATTGGTAGGAGAGTTCCAATAATTAACACATTGCATACTGCTTTCCTAGTGGTTATTTGTGGTATAAGATGCAGACATGATATCCTATTTGCAAACACTATTAGAACAAATCCCTCTATTCCTTGAATTAAGAGAATGTAGCTACATGTCTATCCTAGCCATTTTGAATACACAGATACAAAATGGTCATTTATCTATATCCCTTTTTTTTTGTTTACTTCCATCATTAAATATTATGGGTGTGTGAACTCAGCAAAATATTCCAAAAGAGTCCAGTAGTCCATAATAATATTCGGTCTTCCACTTGACTGGCAATGTCAGAAGTTGTTGTCCAGAGACCCTATAGCTCAACAAAAAATGTCTTTATTGCTTGTATTTGTTTTTATACTTTTCTGCTGGATGGTTAAGACCAAGATAAAGCAAGATGTATGTAACAAGATTGTAGCTGTTGGATCTGATAAGGTCAGTCAAAGCCCCTTTGGATTTATTCTGAGAACCTGTACCTCAGTTTGTAGATCCCTTGTCAGTGTCAGCCATGTGGATGAGTCAAAGCCATTGCTTGACCAATTTGCTCTCTGAGAAAGCCTGAATGTTTTCTCTCCATGTGACTCTCTTTAGGTGCACACTACATCATCAATCAATTTCCTCTTTGGCCCCATAATCTCCTTGATCTGAAAATTTGGGACACAAGCACCAAAATGTTGGCTTTCCTTGTGATCCTCCTTTTTCTCTAATTTTCAGTCTGCATACTTAGGTTGCTAACCCTCCAGAAGAAGGTTATTGTTATTACCATATAACCTAGGATGTTGAGCTCACTATCTGTCTGAATATGAAACATCTTAGGCATAACATGGAACAGGTATTTTTCATAGAGTATTGATATGTTAAACTTTAAGTCCCTACAGAATATGACAAAAAATTTAAAACATTAAAATATATTTAAAAAATAAGAATAAAAAATATATGTTTACACATAAGTCCAGAGATCTAACCATATACAACATTGTTGCAGGACAGTCCCACAGAACTCCTTTTCCTGTCTCCTGCATTCATTCACCACCCCCTTCCTTTTTAAACAATCATCTACCTGAGAGACAGCATGGCAGCAACTGGTGTGTCATGACAAGCAGCCCATATTCAGAAGACCAGAATGACAGACATTCCAAACATGAACCTAGTATTACAAATTACCATCTTCAGTGCAGTTGCTTAGTTCACAGGTATCAGTATATATAGTTAGTCAGGGTGAGAATCTTTCCAATTAACTGCTAGATTCAGAAATCTTCTGAAGATTCTTAGGATCATTGCCTTACCCATCTTGTACATATAAATGTATGGATTGCCTCTGTCATGTTTCCTAGCTCTTCTCCTTGTTCTCTCTTCATTGTCTAGTCCTCAAGTTCTTGCTTTCCTTTTAATTGTATTATACCTTTCTATTTGTATTTCTTCTTTTGAGTTCTTATACTAAGGAAACTATACAATATTTATACATGTGTGTCTGGTTTATTTCACTTACAAGTGTATCTTCAAGTGGCATCCACTTATATACATAAAAACTTTGAGTTCATCATTCTTTATGGCTGAGTAATACTCCATTGTATAAAAACAACATATTTTTTTATTCATTCCTCAGGTGATGGGCATCTTGCTTGTTTCCAGGATTTGGCTATCACAAATTGTGCTTCTATAAACATAGTCACACATATATCGCTATGATATGATGTTTTCAGATCCTCTGGGAAAATTCCCAGTAGAGGAAAAGCTGGTTTAAGTTGGATTTCCAGTCCTACTTTTCTAAGGAGTCTCCACACTGATTTCCATAATGATTACACCAGTCTACATTCCCACCAGCAGTGGAGAAGGGTTCCTCTTTCCCCACAGCCTCTCCAACATTTGTTGTTGGGTGATTTCTTTATGATAACCATTCATTCTGGGGTGAGATGATATTTCAATGTTGTTTTAATTTGCCTTTCATGGATGGCTAGTGATCTGGAGCTTTTTTTCATATATTTATTTGCTTCTTTAATTTCATCCTCTGAGAAGTGTGTGTTCATCTCGGATGCCCATTTCTGGACTGGGTATTTAAATGTTGGGGCCGTAGTGTTTTTTAGTTCTTTATAAATTCTAGAGAGCAGACTTTTGTCTGTGTACTTATTTGTCAAAATTTTTTCCAAATTTGTGTGTTGTGTTTTCACTTCATTGTTAATTTCTTTTGACATGCAGATACTTCTCAATAAGAGGAGATCTCAGTTATTAATTTTTTCTAGTGTTTCTTGTGCAATTTGATTTCTGTTCATTAATTCTCTGCCTACTACTATGTCTTCAAGAGTTCCTCCTACTTTCTCTTCCAGGAGATTTAGTGTTTCTGTTTTAATATTTAGATCTTTAATCCATTTTGACTTTAGTTTAGTGCATGGTGATAGACCTGGGTCAAGTTTGAGTTTTTGGCATGTAGAGAGCCAGTTTTTCCAGTA
>NW_004524640.1:301407-303849 GCF_000260255.1 Octodon degus
CCCCTTCTCCAGGGAGCTAGACTAGAAAAGGTAAGAAAGAAATAAGGCTACTCCAAAAAATATATGCAAGTTGTTCTTACAAAGTCAACATTTAATATAGCCCAAACACAGGACTTTGTCCTGAAAAGCTACTTGAACCCAGCAAGGACAGGTAGTGGCGTTCTTGTTGTGTATGTGCTGGCTGGATAAAGAGTGCTTGCAGGAGACAGATTGGTTTTAACTGGAACAGGCCCCTGAGGAAAGAGAAGTACGTCACTGGTTGCTGACGCTGTTCTCTAGGTGAACAGCGGCTTTGAAGCGGGACTGAGCAGTGAAGCAATCATTTTCTTATTTCATTAATTCTCCTTCAAAATAAACTTACTCTGTATTCTCTGGAAACAAAAATATCAAACTTGTGTTTTCCAGGGGAAGCGAATGTGTATGCTATGAATTCATTTGTCTGGAAGTCTGGAAAATGTTACTGAATGTGGTGAACATTTATCAATTTCAGCAACAGCAGAAAAGAGCGAGACCAGCAGTGAGTGCAAGAGAAAGCCTCCCAGGGAAGAGGTTAGATTTCAATGCCAATTTATGATCGTTGAGCTGCTATACATAGAGTAACGAGTCCATCATGTTGGAGGGCTTCCTGTATTATTGCCTCAATGTCAATTTTTAGAAAATAATATGCAATAATATAATGTTAATGAAACTATATGTGTGGTATTTGGCGATTATTTATTCATAGAGTCTGTTCTTTGGCTGTCATCCCGTTTATGTAGTCATGGTTTTTTTCATCTGGCCGTTAGTCATTGGCTGAGCTCATTTTTCAGAATTTATAGCATCTCTGGTGTGATATGTTGGACACTTGGCGTTTATAATCATTTATGGCAGAAATCTATGATATGCTTATCAGATAATGGAAATAGTTCATTATCTTCATTCTGCTTCAATGCATAGAGACTATTTTCTTTGCTTCCCCTTGGTAAAGGCTGTAAATTTGACATGAAATGTGTATGAGTGAGTAGGGTGTATACATGTTTTAGGATCAGATAGTTCACAGAGCTCCCTACTTTTTGGGGGGGCTCATAAGAAAGGAATATTTTAAGCCATCATTTGGTAGTAAGGAAAATAATTTTCAAAGAGGCAAAATGAAGTTTATTTTTGTTTTTTTTTCATCCATAGTTGATCAAGTATACTTTGCCTATTAGTTTTTTTTTAATCAACTTATTCTACCTCTGGAGTAAAAGATTTAAAGCATTACTTTATCCAATGCTCAAGAGAGAATTTGGTGAGAGAATGAATGAGTTTCTGGTGTGCAAGCCATGTAACGGGTGTTCCCCTTTATTCTGACAGAATGGTCTCATTGCTTTAACTTATATCCATCCATTTCACCCAGTCATTAGAGTTTATGTTCCTTTTTAGCTACATTCTTCCTTCCTGTCAAAAAAGGCAGGCAAGATAAAAGCAGTGATTAATATCATTTTAACATAAATCTTACTTCAGAAAGCATGACACACATTTAACTAAGAAGGAAAAAGAAAGTCAAATTTGATTTCACAGTTTGAAAAAACCAGAGAGTGAATCTGGAAGTGTAGAGGCCTATTAGATGAGCAGGCATTATTTATTCCTCAGATTGTACAACTCTTCTCATTTCTCAGAACCAAGAATCGAGGAAAACATTGCCAAGGCAAGTAGAAAGTTGTCTTGTTCTCTAGCCTATTGATTTCATGACAACTGTAGCTTACAATAAATCACAGGGATTGGCTCAAATACTTGGACAGTAAAACCATGAAATTGGTTCTAAAATATGAAATTCTTTGATTCTACAATAAAACCCCCTATGTTTGATCTGAGGAAAAAGGTACCTTTTTGACATATTGTGGTAATGGCAAGTAATTGTTTGACATGGGAATGTATTTGACCAATTCTAGGTCTGGAGCTGTATTTGCACAACTAAAATCATGCTGGGATTCTAGTACATCTGTTCTGGAACCAAATTAAACGCTTATGTGACCATAGATATATAAATTTGCCATGATTATAAATTTAGGCCATAGAGTGTTTCCCTAAAGTATAACCTTGAGAGGAAAAACAGCTTAGCTTAGCTTAATAGTTAGGAAAATTCTTTGTGGTAGTTGGCACTAAGGAATAAAAGAGACAAGGTGGAAAAGAAACCTCCCATTCCGACTTCCAGGCCGGCTCACAACTACGCGACACCAAGCTTGCTAACTTTTCAAAATTGCTTTTTTTCTTGTTACCCTCCACCCATACTGCCACACTCCTGTTTTAGTCCCTTTTTATCTCTCTTCTGGACTGTGCATTATTAGTGTAAATTCTTATTTCCTGGTCTTTGCTTATGTTCCTGTCATTTCCATCAACATTTCCTTCCTCTAAATGATTTCATTCTGTGTCTGATTAATTTCTTTAATTTTTAAGGTCTCAGTTGAGGAGATGTTTTTGAGA
>NW_004524640.1:305004-306494 GCF_000260255.1 Octodon degus
GTATTGTATTCAAACAGCAGGAAAGTCTGTCCCAGCAATGGGAAAGCTAACGAATGCACCATTCTTTACTTTCCACTGGCATCTTGGACACAGATTTATAGAGCTGTTTGAACTTTCCTATAACCAATAGGCATTTCAAGCTGTTATGACTGTCCACACATGACAACTGCTGCCTAGAGCTCCTTCCTCCCAATGCCTCCTTCCTCTATTAAACTCTTTACCTCACTTGCCTGTTACCTCTCTTGCTCTAAGTCACCCTCTCCCTTCCCCTTCAATGCCACCTCTGTATCTGGGTCACTGCTTTCTGTGTGTTCTTGTTGCTGTCTGTGCCTTTTCTGTGAGGCACCTATTACACTTCTCTGCCATTGCCATTTTCTTTTTCCTGCATGGAGCATAAACTCCTTGTGCAAAGCGTGCTTAGATGTGTGTTCTCAGCATTTAATATTATATCTAACATTTAGCATGAGCGCAATTGCAAAGCGAAGAAGGGGAAGGGGAAAAAGTACAAGAGGGGGAGGAGAGGAAAGAAGAACAGTGGGAGAGTACTAATTTCCAGATATGTAAAATCATTCCAAATAGTAATTTCATTGCACAAAAGAGTCTCAGTAGCTGACAGATTGCTGTCTCTTCTCCTTCTGATGACTTCATAAAATAACATTTTTCAATCAGAATTCATTTGATCCTTACAAATAAATAGGTTGCATCCATATTTCTGTTGTTAAATCTGTAGAAAAAGTATCCCTGAACTAGAAAGTAAGAATTTAAGATGAGAGCCTGTCTGCTCTACATAAATCTGGGTTTTCTGATATCATACCAGGAACTGCTTACTTCATTTGTGAGGCCTGTGTAAAGTTAAAATATGAGTTGCATTTTTCAAAATTTTTAAGCATTTTAAGAGAGCACCAGTAGTACATTTAAAAAAGTTGAGGACCCTTCTTTTCAATGATACATGCCTTTCCATAATTTTGAGGTGCTCACTCCTTATGAGTGTGAAGAATGTGGTTGGCAGCACATCTATCAAAAATGAACTCCATCTTGTAGATCTTGAAAACATCTGTCATGCTGGACTAAGGAGAAAATAGTAATACTTCTAAACACAAGATGAGGATAAGTGCTTTGGAATGTCAGCTTATAAATCTTTATGATACTTCTGCACATATGATACCAGTTCCGTTAGAGAAAGCTTTCCTCCCATAATCTCCTTCACCTAGTTGAGTCCTGTGCTTCTCTTAAAGCATCAGCTCCTTTGGGAAAGGCCTCTTTAAGTCATTATTAGGCAGCTTCCATATTACTATGACCAGGTACCTGACATCCACAACTCAAAGGAAGAAAGAGTTGACTTGGCTCATGGTCTCAGAGGATTCAGGCCATGCTTAACTGGTCCCAGGCAGAAACACTATGGAAGAAGGATGTGGTCAAGTAGAAATACTTAGCTCATGATGGCCAAGAAGTGGTGCAGAAGAAGAAAGGTCAGGGACAAGATAGAGACT
>NW_004524640.1:319821-344821 GCF_000260255.1 Octodon degus
TTTTTTTTTTGGTCAAAGAGAGGGAATAAATATTTTAAATGTATTTAAAGTGAAAGAAATATATTTCAAAAACTTTTCTAAGTTTGTAAGCTTTCTAAGTACATACACTTTCTTGTCAAAATGGACAACGTGTGCACAAAATGAACTTTTATTATTTTCTGGACTGATTGCCTCTCAAGTAAGTCTAGGATGCTCACCAAGGAAAAGGTTTTGTCTGTTTTATTCATTCTGTTTCCTGTGGAATAGGTCCCGGCATGTAGCAGACACTTGATAACTGTTTGGTGTATAAGTGAGTGAGTGAATAAATGAATAAAAACAGCTAATTGTATGCAAATGTAATCCCAGAACTCCAATTTCACGGAAGTTTTGCAAATACTGACTTCATTGACCAGTATGTCCACATAATCAATTTTGGCATTTTTGATGTATTTAATGTGGTAGTCATAATAAAATTTTTGATGTATTTAATGTGGTAGTCATAATAAAAGCTGGCACTTAGTGTTTCATGTTGGCCAGTCATTATAACAAAAGCAAATGACTCATGTCCACCCTAGTTTATCCTTAAGAGTACTTTAAAAATACCATGGAAAAAGTAAAATTAATGTCTTGTACTAATGAACAGCAGGAAAGAGCTGGTATGCAGACTGATGAACTCAAGAACCTCAGTGACACTGGGGAGAAATTTGCCACTCATCCATGGGGAAAGCAAGGCCTCATAATTGTATCTCTAGGAGACTATTGCTGAAATCTCATGTATCTTCCTGTCATTTGCATTTTGGTTTCAGCCTCTTCTAGCAGCTCAGCACTCTATTTAACATTTGATGTCTTTTCAATACTGGGGCCGGGAATAATATTTTTAAGATTCTTGTATTATTAAAATTGATAATCTATTTGAAAGATAACCTACAATTTCTCATAAAGCTTTCCTTTGTTTTGTTTGAAGTTCTTGTCTGAGGTAAACACCGCTGTCCCTTCCCAGCTCTCCCAGCTATCTCCTAGACAAACCTGAATCCTGCAAAGTGGAATTTAGCCCATTAGGAATCTTGGCAATGGGAAAATACTTGTTCAAAGTTAGTTGGAGATTGAGGTCACTGAATTCAATGGAATGACCTGTTCCTGGAAAATAGAGTGTCCATTGACGTCACAGGAAATACACTGGAGTTGTGGCGCAGCTCTGTGGCCCTGACCGCTCCTCAGTTATGCGAGGGCACTGTGTGTCTTCCTCAGTTCTGAGAGTCTGAAGTCTGTTAGTTTTACAGCATGACACAGCCACTCTTCTCTTGTTCTTCCTCTGTGCCCTTCCTTTAGGCCAGTTGCATCCTGTACCTTGGGATCTCCTGATTTTAAGTAGTTGGTATCTATTGGCATTCCGTTTCTGGCCCCCATACAGCTTTTTGGTTTGCAGTGTACATTTTTTCTTATCAAGTCCTCTCTCTTTCCTACCACTGCGTGGGTCTCTCTCCAGAAAGGACAGGATGTAGGCTCATTTCTCTGTGCTCTGTCACATGTCTATAGTGAACATGGTTTTACGTCTCCCTGTACTGAGAGCTCCTTGCTGCAGTTTTGGATATTGTCTTCTCCCTGATGAATAATGAATGCTGTTTACCCAGGACTTAGGATTTTGTCTTTCTGGAAACCATCTCTGCTGTACTGCAGTCTGTAGGTGGTCCAACTTCCTGCTCCCTGCCCCTGGGCCCTGTAGTGGGAGAGAACTTATCCCCATGTTGTAATCATCTATTTACTTCATTCCTCATGCCTTTTCATTGCAGGAGGACAGGAACTGTGGGTTGTTCACTATGCGTGTACAGAGAAATGCTGAGTGTAAATTAAGGGGCCAATAACTTTTTTGAAGAGATGAAAAGGGAGGCAGTTTTTTTTCTTTTTTTCTTTTTGTATTTTTTAGGGATGGGTCTACAGGGTGCTCAGGGTCTCACTACTAGATCATCGAACTTGTAGTTGTTCTCCTGTTTACAGCCTCCCAAGAGCTGGGATTACAGGCGGGTGCCACCACGCCCAGTCTCAATTGCTGTCTCAGTGTGCTCAGGTGCTAGGGTCAGCCTGCCAGGCCTGGGGATAGAACCCCTGGCTCTTGTGCCTGCTTGCAGGCACTTTAATCCACTGAGCTATTTGGCCGGCCTCTGGGAGGTAGTTTTTTGTTTGTTTAGCATTGGAATTCAAGAATTCAAACTCATGAGCATTTTCTTTTTAATTTTCATGGATTTATGTGGATTGTTTTCCAAATTCTTTTTTTAACTTCTAAACTTCTTATTCATTGTTTAAAACGTATTTGGTACAGCAGCACAGATTCATAGTGATCCTCATGTCTTAGCCTTTTCAGCACTGGGATTACAGGTGTGCGCCATCCTCCTCCTTTTTGGTGGCCGGCACAGCATGCGTACCGGGGATCAAACTTGGTTCCTTGCCTTGCCAGGCAGGTGCTTAGACCACTGAGCTATCTCCCCAGTCCTGTTTTCCAACTTTTTACTTCAAACTTCTCTAATAAAATACAACCTATTGGACCAATTCTAAATTATTTAAAACTACAAACTTGGCCAAGGGTGGTGGTACACACCCAGTTACTTGGAAGGCTGTGGTAGGAAAATCTCAAGTTCAAGGGCAGCCTTGGTAATTTAGCAGATCTCTTATTTCAAAATAAAAATCAAAAGGGACTGGAAATGTAAGTCAGTGAAAGGCACTGGCTTCAATCCTCTGAACTACAAGAAAAAACACAAAACAAAATAAAATTCTGACCATCTCCCATAAATGTTTAGAATACAGCTCATTCATTCTCATTAATTCCTGAATAGTTTCTAATTGTGAATTTATATTTTTGCTACTATATGTAAAAGACTGTTTTCAAAATACCAGCTGGTTGAGGATCTTTCTTTACTCATTCTTCTATAAATACGTAATTTTACTCTATGCAGAGAGAGAATAAAGGTAACATATTTTGACACTTTGGTAAATGTATATATTTTAAGCACTTAGCAATAATTGGACAGAGATGAAACTATTCCCTTGAACACATATTTTTCATCTACCAACTGATTACATAGAAAATGTTTATGAAATAAAAATAACCAAATATAGAATTTCATATATCTATCAAAAATTTTAAGCCTTGGAACAGTTATCTAGATTTTGTGGTATCGATCTATCTATTTATCTATCTCTATCTTTATCTGGTTAACTACTATAAGGCTTAAAATTTTTCATATACAGTACATACTATTCTACAGTTATTTCATATACATATTCTATAAAATTGGCTATCACATAAGGAATGTGTGTTGAAGGGAATGATTGTGCCTGTCAAATTATTGCCTAATGCTTATTCCTTTTGTATTTTTATAGATCTTATGAATTTTTCCACAGGTTATTTTCATGGCCTTCTTTTATCTGTTTAAAAAAAGCTAATTTTACTTCTACTTTATTCAAGTTCATGGCTGTTGTTGTACTTTCCTGGACTTCACCTACCACATCCCAGCCAGTCATTTTCTGTTTTACCTCTCTGTGCTCTTGGTTTTATCCACTTGGTATGTTCTTTGATTTGGGACACTGAGAAATATCCCTCCAGCCCAGCACAAGCTGAGAGTGAGGAGGCCTCCAAGAGGCTGCCTCATGTGGCCCCGGGGGCACAGAGATCACTGCTGCAGAAGCCTCCAGACACAGGTGCCCTGTCCAGTCCTCCTGTCAGTTGCCCAGAGAGAAGGCGGAGTGTCTTGTCATAGGGCTACAGTGTTGGAGATCTTTGGGAGGAAGACTCCTGAGAGCTACATGGAGGAGGCAGAAAACCAGCAGGCAAGCATTGAATGAACCTCAGAAAATGAGGGCAAAGTCAGTGATAAGCAGCAGCAGGTAGGCCGGCCCCCACTCATGGTAAATGAGTGACAGTGGTGAATTCCCATCTCCACTGATGGGTTTCGTAGGAAGCACAAGTTACTGCCTAACAGAGAATCAGGGGAAACCAAAGCCAAATGGTACTGGTGCCTCTCAAGGGTCCTGACGAATATCTCTCCCACCTCCCTTAATCTAGCTCACCTAGCCTGGGAGGAGGATGGGGAGATAAACAGTTTTGATCTTAAAACAAAGAAAGGGGTAAGGATTTTCTCCCACCTCATGCACTCCAAATTATTGTTTAGCCTGAGCTAGAACAGGAGAAACTTTGAATAAAATTTGACTATTACTTAGGATTACTTCACATACTAAAATTTAGACTTTGCGGGGGGGGGGAGGCTAAAAGAATTTTATTTTCAGTGAGTGATCCTAAAAGACATAAGATCAGCTTAGATTTCACTGATAGAGTACACTGATAGATTGGCTTCAGAGACCGAGACTAGAATGGCCAGAGTCTTGGTTACTTTTCCCTGGTTGCTGAGACAAAATACCCGATGCCCAAAATTAAGAAAGGAAAGATTTATTTCACTCACATTTTGTAGAGGTTTCTGTGAATACTCATCTGGCTCCAAGGCAGAGTGGCACGTGGCGGAAGGTGGCAGTTCGTGGCGGCAGAAAACAGCAAAAGCAGCAAGAGCACAATGGGAGGAGCAGCAAAGAGCCAGCCTCGTTCCCTCCCTTATGTTGTACGCCAGCTACTATGAAGCCCAGGGTGGGTGCAGCACTCACGCCCATAATCCCAGCATTGGACCTGGAACCAGTCAATAGCTCTACAAGCCCACCCCACGACTGCATGAGGCTTTGGAGGACATCCAGATATGAACCATAGCAACCAATGAGGAAAAGAATCAATTTTGTTTTTGTTTTTCTGGTGACTTTTTTTTTTTTATTTAGGGGATAATCATAGCTATTAGGGACATGACTTTTGCCTCTGTTTTCTTTCTTTCTTCTTAAAATCTTTTATGTATGTATGTATGTATTTATTTATTTGGTACAGGGTCTCACTACACAGCTTGGACTCCTAGTGAGCCTCCTGTTTCAGCCTCCCCAGTGCTGGAATTGAAGGTGTGCACCAGCATGCCTGGTTTTGGTGGCTGGCTTGGCATGGCGCCTGCCTGGCATGTGGTACTGGGGATTGAACCCGGGTCCTTGTGCTTGCCAGGCAGGCACTTAGACTGCCAAGCTATCTCTCCAGCCCTCCTTCTGTTTTCCTGCTTCACTGGTTCTCCACCTTTGGTACGTACTTCAAGCACCAAAAGAACTCAGAACACTGAAAGGAAGAGGTGTAAGACCGTGTTTATATCAAGCGCCCCCCAATTTTTGTACTTTCTAAGTTTGAGAACCATGGTACAAATACCTCAAAGAATCAGAATTGAAGCTCATTTCTTTTTTAGCTCTGCTTATCACCTACTCCTTCCTTCCTTCCATCTACCAGGCTTCCCTGAATACTCTATTTCTGGGCTTCTGCACCTCTTTGACCTTCTTAGTCATTTTGTCCTTCGGTCTGTGAACCACTGTCATCATTACCACCGTTTCACCATTAGCGCTGCTTCTGTCTTTCAGAGATTATTTTTAGATTAAAAAATTCTTCATATTGTGATTCATATTTGAGATAAGTTCCATGTGGTGCTACCCATTTACATTTTTTTTTCCTTTCAAAATGTATGTTTCAGCTGGGTGTGGTGCTGCACACTTGTAATCCCCAGAACTCAAGAGGCTGAGGCAGGAGGATCCTCATGAGTTTGAGATCAGCATGGGCTACGTGAGAAAGTTCAAGGCCAAATTGAACTGCATAGTGAAACTCTGCCTTAAAGACAAAACAAAACAGCAACTTCAAAATGTATATTTCAAAAAGAATAAGATTAATTCTGAAATCAGACCTTTACATAACTGTAAAATATAAAAGAAATTGAGATTTTTACCTCTGGAGTGGGTATATTTTAAATCAAGAAAGCACAAGAGTTTAAATTCTAAGTGGTCATACACTATGGATATTTCTGCTTCTTATTTTTCCAGGTAGAAAATAGGCTCTGCTGCTATTGATGCCTCATAGTGAATTTTTGGTAATAAAAGTGACAGATTTTAACATCCTCTAGTTAAGTGATATCATTTACCATTTGCATATGCTTGAGATTTTAATCTGTTCTAGATAAGATTAAACACATTAAAACATTTACTTTTCCTTAGGGGTATGTCCAGTATAATTCCCATTGACAAGATGAATTCCATTCTCTCTTTGTAGCTTATAGTAGCTTCCTATAAGTTGGTTTGCCTGACAAAAGATTCCCGTAACTAGAGGAGAATTCCTATAATCTGATGCTGAGCTTCACAGATCCAACATCGCTGAAGGCAGGACAGCTTTGCCTGACGGTGGAGAAGAGCACATAGACACACATCCCCTAGCGTACCCCACTTCCTAGGACAACATTAAATATACACATTTTCCACTAATTGAGCTACAACAGATTGCTTAGAACTTTCAATATCACTGAGTCTACTTTTTTTAGGGATAGTTCTCAAGAGCTCAAGTCATATGCATGGTATGAAACATCATACCATGAATCTATTTACTGGATTGTTCTCTTTTTTAGCATAAACAAATAGAAATTTTGTACTGTAATGTTGGGATGTATCTTATCAATAACCAACTGAGTGTCCAGATCAGCATATTGATCTCTATTGTGAAGGTCATTAGGTAGCATGCACCAAATGCAAGCTTCTGAAATTTCCATCTGGCCAGGAATACCACCAGTATGATTCCCATTGACAAGATGAATTCCATTCTCTCTTTGCCAGCTTTACTCATTCTGAGTCCAGAGTCTCAGACAGAAATACCTACGTGGAGAAGTCCAGGTCCTGTGTCATTATCACTGAGGCTACAGGTTGAAGATAGAGGAGTGGACTTTTGCTTTTCTCTGGTTTTATCATGGGAGATTGTTCCACTAAACATATCAAGTGGCGTTCCCCAGACAAACGAAGTCTTCTAGGCTACCCGGCCAAAGAAATGCAAGTGAAATTTGCCCAAGATCACTGAGCTAAATCAAAGAGTTATGTTGATTAACTCCAAGTCTTTCTTTTTGACAGTACTGCCACCATTTTTCTCTAAAATGATCTTTCGTAGGAATTATATGTGATTTAGTAAATAACAATTATACCTTAGATTTATGTTATCTTAATGATAAATTCTAAAGTACTTTACCACTTGTTTATACTTTGAAAATGGAAGCGTTTAAAGCAAGTTTATTACTTTACTTAACTGAGGATCAAACTGAAATAAAGATAAATCACTTCCTCGTGGTCCGGCAGTAGTAGACTTACCATTATTTCTATTTGCTGCACAACATTCATTACCTGTGCCTTGGAAAAAAAAATTGTTAAGGAGAGGGCGTGGCTATAATCTAAGCATATTGATGGTGAATGCAACATTTTGTTTTCAAAAACTCTGTGTGATGAATGATTTATTATCTTGAAAACAGAGTTACCAAGCAATGGATCTGGTCAGACTGCACTATGAGGGGATTACAGTTAAGTTCAATTATCATAGCTTTAAGTCATCCAAAGTCAAGCATCACAGGTGTCCCTCTCTTGAGAGGAAAGGTACTCTATAAACTTCTTGGCATGCTCCTGCTTTAATCATCAAACACCATCTGTGGAAACGAAATTAGCATTGTAGGCCTTTGCTAAATGGATTATATGTTTCCTAGCAGACACCTGTTCAGAGCACTTAAGTATTAAGTGACTCAGGGATCCAGAACACATTCATGTCCATTGATTGAGGCCTGCTATTGCATTTAAATGTCAGGAAGGGCAGGGGATATAGCTTAACAGCACAGCACCTGCCTGGCAAGTGGAAGGGCCTGAGTTTGATTCCTGATACAAAAGAAAGGGGAGGGGGAAGTGAACAGTGGTAGTCTTACAGGAAAAGTATAATGAAAACATGAAAATGTGTTATGTTATTATATGTTTATATCACCTTTCCCGATGTTAGGACAAAGTCCCTGACACCCACAATTAAAAAACAAAACAAAACAAAACAAAACAAAACAACCCCCCACCAAAAAAAAAAAAAGAAAAAAGAACGATTTCCTTAGCTCAAGATTTCAGAGGTTTAGTCTACGGTATGCTGGCTTCAAGACAGGGACAGAACCAAGGTTCTCACTTGGTAATGGCTGAGAAGTAAAGACCCAGAGTGTCCTCCAGGTTTCCCCTCCACACCACCCCTCCAAGGGCCACCTCCTCCAGCTGGGTCCCGCCTCCCAACAGCACCCTCACTTCTGAACTTCAGTGAAGAGTATAGCATCCCTCAGATCAAATCCCAGCTCTAGGTATTTGGATACAGTCAGGTTTAAAATTAAGCTTAATTATCACAATATCTCATTTTAAGACTTTTGAATTCTAGATTATCAAAAGCAGAATTCTTAATTTATTTGTACTGAGCAGCATAATTTATAAACTGCTTTTGTAATTCCACTGTATACTACTATGAGAATGATGCAATAGTGCTGTCATAGCATGTCGAGTCTCGGAGTCAGAGGAGTCTCCCGGATCTGACGTGTTGCACAACTCTGCAGCACAGGGCCTGCCTGGCCTGCTTAGCTGAATGCAATGACCGGCACATCATCCACATTCATCAACATTTAGAGATTATCATGCCTAGCCTAAAGTTGGCCTTATTTTGTGTCCAGATCCTGGAAGAGAATCTAGCACAAAGGTGATGTTAGCCCTGAATGCTGTTTTAAGTTGACTTGTGTTGTGGAAATATGCAGTTTTGAAAAGCCAAATCAAGTATGGAAGAAAAAACACTGAAAACTAAATAGGAAAGGTGTACTAATTTTAAGAAACTAGAGCTTGTGTGCCAGTAATATTTTAGAATTTAAGGAAGTCAGAATGTTTTGAAAAGACAGTATGTTTTATAATAAAACCCAGCCTGGACTGCAAAATGCTGTAACTCCTCAGTTTTTTGAGTACATAAGGTACTAACATGAATTTTTCAAGGAATGTGGTTATGGAAAAACATACAAAGAGAGCTCAGGATAGGATCGGGCAGGCATAACTATTCTTCTTCTCCTTATGTTGAGAGAGAAAGAAATAGGTAATGCAGGATGTCTCTGAAGAAACAAAAAGGCAGGTGAAAATTTCTGCTGTCTACTCACCTCTGTGGAAATCCTCCTGCTGAGTGCATGACTTTGTGAACAAAATACCTGCAAGAAATGTGTAAGAAATGAGAACATTAGCATGATGTTAAAAATAGGTTCTCCACCTAAGTGATGTATTTGTAATTTAGTGCAGAGGGGGAGAACCTATTTTGGATTAAGCACTTGGGTGCTATTAAACAGAATACAAAATGTAAGAGGAAGTAGAAATGGTCCTTAGTCTTGGAAAATGAACATCCTTTCTGTTAATCAAATTCCACTCATGGTTTAGTAAAGAGAAGTAGAAGTAAATAGAACTAAATAGAAAATCTGTTAAGGCAGAGAGATGTTTGAAAATGGCTATTTTAGGGTGTTTTACTCTAAAATAGTGTATCCCAGCCTGAAAAAATCATCAAATAATGTAAGAAAACATGGATTCTTGTTCCACCAATAGAAATGCTGAGTACGAGGATGAGGAGGATCCAAGAAATTTTAATTCTTACCAGCCTCCAGGAGATTTTGAAGCACAGAATCTTAAATAATTCGTATTGATTCCTAGATACGCTAAGGAAATATTCCTGTTCTGTTCAGCAGTAGCTAAGCTCTAAAAATGTATGCTATACAACTCTAGAACCTGAAGTCAAAGCAGGAGTTAGAGACCTGATTGGATGACTGTGAGGGCTGATATGAAAAAGATTTTCCTTTGGAAAGAAAGTGGGCAGGGACAAAGAAGTAAGGCTTTGCATTTTATTGCCTCAATGGATTGTTTTTCAGATAGTGATCATCAGATGCAACTGGCCTTGGTTCCCATCAGGAACACCAATGCTTGGTAACTGAGACTCAGTGAGGCGCTTTGTCAAATATGGGTGTTGGTATGTACAGAAATAAATAAAATTCAGCATGTTGAATAATTTAACAGTTTACTCAAAAAGGTATATTTTAATAGAATATGTGATACTGACAATACTTCTGCATTTCAACTTTCAAGGCCGACCCACTATAGATTCTCCAAGGAAAACATGTTTATTCTTGTATAACTATTTGTTTGTAGTTCATAAAAGAAAAGTTCCAGCAATTACAAGATTGAAAATAGCGTCTAAATAAATTATCTCATAACTTTCTGGAAAGCATCCATCAAAAGGAATAACCAGTATAGGGTAGCCTATAGACTTAAATTTATTGATTGAATCAGGATACTAATAGGTAAGAAAAAAATCAGCCATGCCAAAATAATACATAGAAAACATTATCATAAAATGACTATTTGTGGAGAGGAAAACAGAGCAATATATTTTCAGGGTTATTAATATATAAACCATTGAAATATCCCTCAAAGGAAATTTAAAGGAGTAAAATTGTATGATGGTGAAATTAACAATGTCATAATGGAGAATAGCAAAAGCCTAATGTAATGTGCTGCAGGGACATGAAATGAGTATTGAAAGAAAAAAAAAGAAATCTAAGAAAGCTGTCTAGTTATAGAGAACCAAGATTACTGAAGGTGACCTTCTGTGTCCTCAGAGAGAGATTGAGAGTGTTTTGGGGACATAAAACCCACAGGGCAAAGGGACTAAGATGATTTTAAGGTGAGATTTTCAAGAAGAAAAAATAAAACGATGATCTCATCATGTTCAGCCTGATGGCAATAAGCGTGTGGAACACTGCCAGAGACAGTACAGAGAAGGGACCCTTTGGTCCCTAGCCATTAATCACAAAGCACAGCTTTTATAATTTCCTTTGATTTTATTATACTTAGTACCACGTTCCATTCTATGTTCTACTATGAAACTTTATTCTTTACTGTCTTCTTTATGGACTACACCTCATATTTATTTTTGAAATTTAAAGAGGATTAAAATAATAAAAATAATATAAAATTTGAAACAAGATGATAGGAAATGAACAATGGTTATTATAATGCATATTGTTATGTACTAAGTAGTTGCTCAGGTAACCAGATATAGATATGTAAGATTAATCAAACACTGTAAACGCAAACTATTCCTTTCAATGAACTAATACAAATTAGTAGTCAATCATCAACTGTCTTCTATATTCCTTTCTTGTCTCATTTCATGCTTTTTCCTTTTGAGAAGTTTTTTTCCCCTTTCACAATGTCTATTTTACCTTTTGAATCTAATTTACTCTTTCAGTGTCTTACACTACTGAGACAGTATGATGTTTATACAGGAGAGTGTGATTTATTTAACTTATGAATATGGTCTTTAGTTGCATCCATTTACTGATAAAAAGCCTCAAGTTCATCTTTCTTTATAACTGAGCAGTACAATATTGAATAGAAGTACCACATATTTTTAATCCATTCTTCAGTTGGTGGGCATTTGGGTAATTTCCAAAATCTAGTGATAAACTGTGCCGCTCTAATTTTGGGTACGCATATACTGCTACGATATGATGTTTTTACTTCTTCTTGGAAGAGACACACACAAATGGGGGTCAAATGGGACCACTAATCCTAGTTTTCAGAGGAATGTCAACATTGATTGCTGCAGTGGTTGTACCAGTCTACACTCCCTCCAATGGTGGAGAAAGTTTCCTTTCTCCCCAGAGCCTCATCATCATTTGTTATTGATTGATTTTTTTTTTTTTTTTGACAAGAACCATTCTTTCTGGAATGAGATGGAATCTCAGTGTTGTTTTAATTTTCATTTCTTGAATGGCCAATGTTCTGTTAAACATTTTTCCATATATTTATTTGCAATTTGTATTTCATCTGAGAAGTGTGTACTCATCTCAGATGTCCATTTCTGAACTGACTCCTTCAATTTTGTTGGTTTGATTTTTTTTTTTTTTTTGAGCTGGGGATTGAACTCAGGCCCTTACGCTTGCCAGGGAAGAGCTTATTCCACTGAGCCATCTCCCCAGCCCCTGCTGGTTTGATTTTTAAAAAATTATTTATATGTTCTAGATATAAATCCTTTGAGGGGCAGTTAGATAATTTTTTTCCCCATTTTGATTTTCTTTTCATTCAGTTGGTGATTTCTTTTGATGTGAAAAAACTTTTCAGTAGGATGAAATCCCAGTTGTTGATGCTTTGAAGTATTTCCATGCAGTTTGGCTAGTGTTCATGAACTCTCCACCTACCCCATATGTCTTCAAGATTCCTACCTACTTTCTCCTCCAGTAGATTTAATGTTTCTGTTTTAATATTTAAATATTGATCTGTTTTGACTTTAGTTCAGTGTGCAGTGATAGACATGGATCTAATTTTAGTGTTCAGCATGTAGAAAAACAGCTTTTTTTTTCCAATACCATTTTTTAGAGAGGCTATCTTTCTTCCAGTGAACACTTTTGGCCCCTTTACCAAATATAAATTAGGTGAGTATGTTTGCAGTTGTGTCTATGTTTTCTAATCTGTTCCATTTATCCTCGGATCTGTTTATATCTTCTAACCTCTTCCATTTATCCTCAGGTCTGTTTTCTTTTGCCAGTACCATGCTGATTTTCTCACAGTAGCTTTGTAGTGTAACTTCAAGTGAGGGATTGTGATGTCTCCTACCTTGTCTTTGTTGCCCAGAATTTCCTTCACTATCCTAGTTCTCTTTTGGTTCCAGATTAATTTTAGGAATGTCTTCTCTAGATCTCTGAGGTATGCTAATGATATTTTATCAGGATTGTATTAAATCTGTACAACAATTTTTGGAGTATGACCATTTTCACCATGTTGGTTCTTTCTGTCCATGAACAAGAATATCTTTCCATTTTCTGAAATCCTCTTCAAGGTTGTTTTTCAAAGAACTGTAATTTTCAATGCATAGATTTCTTCCTTTGTTAGACTGATTCCTAAGTATCTCATTTTTTTTTTTGTATGCTATTGTGAAGGGTAAGGTTTTCTTAATTTCTCTTTCAGTGAATTTATTTGTGTCTAGGAATGCTATTAATTTCTTAGTATAGTCTTTGTTTCCTACTATGCTATTGAATTTTCTTATTAAATCTAGAAGTCTTCTGATGGAGTTTTGGGGGTTTTCTATGTGGAATATCATGTCATCTGCAAAAAATGATATTTCAAACTCTTTCTATCCTTATTTCTTTTTATTTCTCTCCCTCTTGTCTAATTTCTATGGTTAATGCTTCCATAACTATATTCAAAAGGAGTGGTAATAGTGGACATCCTTGTCTTGTTCCTAATTTTTAAGTGAAAGTTTTCTGTTTTTGTCCTTTTAGTTTGTTGTTGGCTATTGGTTTGTCATAAATGGCTTGAAGCAAATTGAGGTAAAGACCATCTTTTCCATTTTTAAAAAAAATTTTATCATGAATGAGTGTTGGACTTTATCAAAATATTTTTCTGCATCTATTAAAGTAGTCATGTGATTTTTATGTTTGGTTTTCTTGATATGGCATGATACATTATTGATTTGCATACATTGAACCATTCCTGCATTCCTGGGATGAATCCCACTTGGTCATGCTGTATAATCTTTTTGGTAATTTGCTACATTCTGTTTGCTAGTATTTTATTGAGGATTTTTACATATATATTCATTGTGAGATTGGCCAGTAGTTCTTTTTGTTAGTTATGTTTTACTCTGGTTTTGGTATACTTGCCTCCAGGAATGAGTTAGGGAGAATTGCATTCCTTTCAATTTCATTAGAGAGTTTGAGAAGCATTGGTGTTAAATTTTCTCTACATTTCTTTTAGAATTCAACTATGAATCTCCCAGGATCTAGGCTTGTCTTTGTTGATAGGTTTTTAATTATGTTTTCAATGTCATTGACTGCTATTGGGTTATTCAGAAGTTTTATCTTTTTTGATGAAGCTTTGGTAATTCATATGTTTCTAGGAATTTGTGTATTTCTCATGTGTTTTCCATCATGTGAGAGTAAAGATTTTCAAAGTAAGTATTGACAAGCTTCTGAATTTCCATAGGATCTGTAGTGATTTCACTCTTTATTCCTTATTGCATGAATTTACGTTTTTTCTTTCCTTTTTTTCATAAGATTGGCTAGAGGTTTTTCAATTTTATTTATTCTTTCAAAGAGCAAAATCTTTGATTCATTAAATCTTTGTATTGTTTTCTTAGTCTCAACTGTATTAATTTCTGCTCTGATTTTTATGATTTCTTTCCCTTTTGGGGCTTTGGGCTTAACTTGTTCTACTTCTAGGAGCTTGAGGTGAAGAATTAGGTTATTTGTGCTTATTCTGTTTTCTTGATGTGAGAATTCACAACTATAAATTTTCCTCTGAGGACTGCATTAGTTGCATCCCACAGGTTCTTGTAAATTGTATTTGCATTTTTGTTTGACTGTAGATATTGTTTAATTTATTCTTTAATTTTATTTGTGACCCATTGGTTATTCAGAAGTTTCAATTTCCATGCATTTTAGACATTTTTGAGGTTTCTTCTGTTATTAATTTCAAATTTTATTGCAGTATGGTCAGATAATATGCATGGGATAATTTCTTTTTATTTTATTGAGAATCAAATAACAATGAGACAGTTTCAAAACTGATTAATAGGATAGTTTCAATAATTAAGACATTGTACATTGTTATCTTCTTAGTGGTTATCTATAGCACAAGATACAGACAGGATATATTGTCCAAACACTATTGGTACAAATCTTTCTTATCATTGATAAGCAAAAGTAGCTGTATATCTATCCTAACTATTCTGTATATACAGATACAAAATAGTCCTCCCTTTGTATCCCCTTTTTTTTGTTTAGTCTTGTCAGAGATGGGTATGCCATTGGCCTCTAAATACTATAGATGTGTGAATTCAGTAAAACAATCCAACACAGTCCAGCAGTCCACAATAGTAGTGGGTTATCCACAGAAGTTGTTGACTTAAGCCTTTCACAGCTCAGCATATTAATATGACTTGACTTTATATATCTCATTTTTATACTTTTCTGCTGGATGGTTAAGACCAAGATAAAGCAAGACCTATATAACAAGAAATGTAACAGCATGGGATAATTTCAACTCCTTTACATTTACTTAAACATGTTTTGTGGGCTGGTATGTAGTGTATTTAAGAGACCATCTTTTGTGCAGCTGAGAAGAATGTGTATTCTGATTTTGTTGAGTGTAACATTCTGTAAAGGTTCACTGAGTTCATTTGTTAACAGTTTTGACTTTGTTTTCTTATTTCTTGCCTGGTTGTTATTCTTTTTTTTTTAATCTCTTTTTGACAAATAGGTCTAAAGTTTCACTGTTGCAATTATGTTATTGTTTAATTGATTTTTCATGTCTATTAATATTTGTCTTACCTATTTGGGTGCTCCTTCTTTGGTGTATATATGATTGTTGTCTCTTCCTCTTGCAGTTTTATCTTAACAGGCATGTAGTGACCTTCTTTATCTCCTTTGATCATTCTTGGATTGAACTTCACATTGTCACCCACCAGAATAGCCACTCCTGCTTCTTCTGGGTTCCTATCACATGGAGTATTATTTTCAATTATTTGACTTTCAGCTTATGAGTTTCCTTTTGAGTGAAATGTGTCTTGTATACAGAGTATTGTTGAATTTTGTTTCTTGATCCACTCTGCCAGTCTGCTTCATTTGATTTGTGAATTGAGGACATTTGCATTAATAATTATAATTAATATGTATTGGCTTATGTTCATCATGTTATTTTCCTGCTGTTGATTTCCTATTTTTCCTCTCTGTTTAATAGCTTGCTCAGCTTGGTGGATTTTTTTTCCTGTTGTTGTTTTTGAATTTGTGGCCCTTTTTGTCTCTTTCTAGAATATCTGTCAATACTCTTTGTAGGGTTCATTTGGAGGTTATGAATATCTTTAAGTTGTTCTTTGTCATGGAAGTACCTTATTTCTCCACTAATTTTGAAAGATACTTTTATAGGTTACATAAATCTGGTTTGGGAGTTATTTTCTTTCAGGACTTGAAATAACTCACTCCAAGCTCTTTTTGACTTGATGGTTTGTGTTGAGAAGTCTACCAAAATTCTGATGGGCTTTCCTTTATAGGCGATCTGTTTCTTTTCTCTAATAGATGTTAATAGTCTGTTCTTGTGCTGAATTTTTGGAATTTTGATTAGTATATTTCTGGGTGCAGATTTATTTTGGTTATAACTAATTGGAATTCTATGTGCCTCACTAATTATATGTCTGATTCTTTCCCCATACTTGTGATATTTTCTGCTAGTACTTCTTCAAATATTCTTTTTGTGTCATTTGTGTTGACTTCTGCTTTTCATTGACATTGTTTTTCTTTGCATGATTTTGCAGCTATTGAATTGTTTTTACGTGTCCCTTGTTATTTTTAAGAGATCTTTCCTTTCTTGAGCTCTAGCTGCGTTGCTGTCTTCAGGGTCTGAAAGTCTATCTTCAGTTTCATTCAAGCAGCTTTTCCAGCTTTAAGTGGAATTTTTAATTTCCTGGATATCTTTTCAAATGTTTTATACATTCTAATTCTTTTCTATATTGTTGATCCAAGGTTTCCATCACTTTACTATGTTCCTCTATTCTTTTAATCTATGTCTTCCTTAGATATGCTGAGCAATTCTTTCATTATAGTTGTCCTTTCTTTTTCTGCTTGAGAGATTATTTGTGATCTGATTTCCTCCATGGTCTCCTGGAGTTGTTTCTTTACTCTAGTTCCTATCATTTCAGAAATTTCAAGTGTGTGTCTTACAATTTCTTCTATGCTGATATCTCTTGGATTTTTATGGGTTGGCTGGAGGTCTGAAATTACATTTTTCTCCTTCATATTGACGTTTTCGAGGCTCCTGCAATTTCACCCTTGCTGATGAAGGGGTCATAGGTGGGGTCTCTTTCCTCCCTTGGGCCTCACTGAGGCTCCATGATGGCTCCTTTGATGGCACTGGGACTACACCTCATGTTTGGACTTAGCATTAATGTATTAATGGTCCTTTTCTTTTTTTTTTTTTTTTGTATTTTAGGGAAAGTCTACAGGATGTTCAGGGTCCCACTACTAGATCTGACTCGTAGTGATCAGCCTGTTAGCAGCCTCCTAAGTGCTGGGATTACAGGTGCATCTCATCATGCTCAGTCTTTAGCATTAATGGACTAAAGGTCTGTCCACATCTAATCCAGTCCTTGAAGCATTATGTCATTGTCACATTTCCTGCTGCTCACTAGCACTTCCTCACCTCAATTTGCTTTGCCCCGTGACCAAGATGTTTTGTACAATTAAATTTGTCCTATTAATTTTAAACATAAATAGATGAAGCCCTTCAAAATTAGCCTAGTTTTCAGTGGCCTAAGCACCTACCTGGCAAGTGCAAGGACCTGGGTTTGATCCCTGATACTGCATGCTGTGCTAGTTTATGCTGAGTTGCCTACTGAAACCAGGCATAGTAGTGCATGACTATAATCCCAGTGCTGAGGATCCTGAGACAAGAGGATCACTATGAGTTCAAGCTTTGTAGTGAGACCTTGTACCATATAAATAAATGAAAGATTAAAAATAGCATACCTAATTCATCCAGTTTGTTAGTAGAGTTTTTCTGATATATTTTTTACCCATCTCAGTTCTGTCAAAAATTCTCTTTTAGGTCCTAATATTGTGTTCCCACACTTTGCACATTACATATAAGTTTAAAATCTGTTCCTTCTAGCCAAATATTGAAGAATATTTCTGATATAATTTATACCACCCAAATAGTTGCATGCTGACTTTTCTTTTATATGATATGAGAAAAGCTCTGTGAAATTTATGATGTTTTCTCCTCTTTTGTTAGGTACCTCTTGCTGTTGTTCATGCCATGAGAAGATTTATTGGCATTCTGACTCATTGAAAGGAACAAGTTTAAGACAGATGAAATATGTTGCCTATTGCATAAGTCAGCGTAATAGTGAAGTGCAGAAATATGCTTAGTCCACAAAACTGTTCACAAAACAGAAAATATTCTTCTTTTGTTTAGCAGTAGTTAAGATTGTAATAATATGCGTGTCATACAGCTCTAGTGTCTACAGCTGAATGAGAACATGGAGAAGTTGCAAGGAATTCCACAGAGCTGAATTAAAATAGGTGTGTAATGAGACCTGGGGGAAATTGCCAGCTTTTCTCTATGAATATGCCCCCTTTCACAAGGACAATTTGGGTTGAGAATGAGCTATGTCTTTTCTAGTGTCTCCATCTTTAAAAATGGCCATGGCTGGCATTTGAGAAATGATGGAAAGCTGAAAAAAGCTTGAAAATTCCAAGTTCAGATCGGGCCCTGTTAACTTGATATACCTGTTTCAGGAAGGAAAGTGTGTCATTCATCCTCTATATAGGGTTAAGGAAAATTTGGTGTCAGAAGTAATAGAGGTAAATATGAAGCTGGGTATAGAGCACCTTTGATATATGCATCTAATAGTTTGAAATTCTGGGAAGACTATGAAATTGTAACCCTATATGTAATCCACAGGAAGCATAACAGAATATTTGCTTTTTATTACCATTTTTGCTTATTTTCCCACAACCTATAGATACTAAAAACATTTTCCTGGCTTCAAAATTTGTAAAATTAAATGTATTAAATGTTTTAAGTGTGAACAAACCCTTAATAAATTCCTAAAAGCTATATTTACATGCTCAGAATTCTACTGTGGATTCTAGTAACATAAAATATAAACTTTCAAGCTAAATTCAAAAGTTAATATTTTATGTACAAAATGTTTAAAAGTCATTAGGTTTTATGCATAGCTTTTGAAGCTTTAGATTTCATTGGGTTTATCCCCTTCTAGGATTCTGGAAATGACTGGTTTTATAGAAATGCCACTTGACTTGTAAGGTTTGGTCAGTTGGGTGAAACTTTAGGCAGGATGAAGGAGAAAAATATTGCCTCAAAAGCAGAGAAATGAAAATAGTTGAGGGAGAGCCTTTCCTATCTGCTTAGGCAAATACTGCCTGAGAAGTCATTCCATTTTTGTAGTTCCTAGTTATAAAGACTTCATTAGCATAAGCACAAGCAAGTGTCCAACAAATAACAGCTTAAGTCACATATACCTGCTTTTTAAACAAGTCCATGAACTCACAATCAATCAGAGTGCACACGCAAACCAAAGTTGCATAATAAATTTGTCCTTGAAAGTTTTTGCAATTACTGATGACTCAGCCCAGGTGGCCACAGCCACCAAATGAGAGGTTGGTGCAGAACAGGTGTCATTGTCAACTTGAGGACCATCTTGAACAGATAGGAGTGAAGAAGCATTTTCAAGCCCCCAAGTTGTTTTTCTACTGCAAAGTATTTCATGAATCAATTTCCTTTATGATCAAATTTCAGTCCCAAAAATACATCACAGAAGCAGACCTGGAGATAGATTTCAACAAATACATTATTCTAGCCTATTCCTCTGTACTTCTTTTCTATTTCCCCAGTGTCTTTAATACCAGAATTGACAGTGTCCAAATTGGGATTTCAGTGGTAATGTTGGGAGGAGTATAAGAGGAATCAGAAGACACATATTCTTGATCTAGAAAACTACCAAGAATCTATAAGGGAGTGCCAACATGGTAAGGCAGGCAGACAGCAGCAAGTCATCAGCATTTTGATGTTTACACATTCACAGGTAACAGGGAGACACAGGTTCCAGTAGGGATGAATGGAAACAAAGGAATGAACTGGCACAATGACATTACTCTACAACATTTACCTCTTCATGCTGCAAGCTCACAGGTTATTTTTGTTTTGTCCATTTGAAGCACTCAGTAACATTTCATATTGTTGACTCTTTTAGATCTAGAAGTTTTTAAGAAAACTGTGCCAGCCCCTGTTTTGTTCCCACTTTCCACAACAAAGAGACCAAAGCAGGAGAAGTAAAGCAACATGTCTTTTTTCTTTTTTCTTTCTTTCTTTTTTTCTTTTGGTGGAACCAGGGATTGAACTCAGGCCCTTGCACTTGCCAAGCAAGCACTTATTCCGCTGAGCCATCTCCCTGACCCAACGCATCTTATGATACACACTTCTGTCTGTTGACTCTGGAGTCCTGAGCCTTAACGTGCATATTACTGCCTCTTTTACACCATGCAGGCAAGACAATGGAGACAAGAAAGAGGTGAAATATGAGGATGATGCCACCTGTGTGCAGCACACAAGAAGGTTTCACAGAATTGTTGAGTAAGCAGCCGTAAGGCACAGCAGCTTGAGGTCAAAAGGAAATGCTCAGAAGGACAAAAGGAAAGAGCCAGTGACTAAAAGAGTAAGCAAAGGAACTGAAAGTGCACATGCTTGGATTCCTACTGAATGGTGACATTGCCTGGAATGGTGGCCCCACAACATGTGTATAAGATGAATCTTTGGAACAAGAAGACAGGGTTTGAATTTTAATGTAGTACTAGCAACAACTATTACATTTATTAGCCAAAAAAATTTCACTTATATTTTTGTCTTTCTTTAGACAGGCATTCGCTGTCAGTTCAGGCTGGTCTTCAACCCGCTTTGTAGCCCAGAATGGCCTCAAACTCACAAGCATCCTCCTGGCTCAGTTTCCTGAGGACTGAGATTAAGACATACACCATGATGCCCAGCACCTAACTTTTTATTACCATTAAAAGTATGACCTGACCCTGGTGGCTGTGACAGAGGCTTTTCTTCCTCTTCATAATTATTCTTGTGATTCTTCTTTTCTTCTTTCCTTAAATATACAGGAACAGGTCATATATAATAGCAATTTCCAATACATCCAAAAGTTAAGCCACAGATTTACAACATGAGGGAAACAGACTGTGGGTCACAATTTACCTGAGCCTAGTGAAGTGAGCTGAAGGAAGGTGATATCTGCTTTTGATTACACCACCCCTTCTCTAAATTAAAACTTGGTTCTAAAAGCTTCATACAGAAAACTGTGATTGAAATGTTTAAGAATGGAAGAACATGCATAGGAGACAATAGCATTTTTATCTGCTGTCATTCATATTCCTAGCAGAAGTGCCGAGTTGTCCATATTATAAAGTAAGATAACCAGTTAATCCAGTCATTACATTCATACCATTTTGCTCACACCAACTGTGACAAGGCTTTACATATTTTCTAAGTAGAATAATAATAATTTTGTTCTTTTCTTTCTTCTTGAGGTTTAAGCCTTAGGCTGTGGCCTGATGGACGTAGAATGGGATGAAACATTTGGGAAGGTCCCATGGACAGTTGTACCTCTGGAAGAAGGTTGCAAGAAACCAGTATCCTTGCTAAACCAGTATCCTCAGTTTAGCAAATGCAACAGGCTGTATGAGTAGTCAGTTCGGAGCAAGCAAATATGACCTTCATACACAGCATTTCTCATATGGGGCGGGCTGGAGTGGAGGTCAGTGTTTCTAAGTATTGTGGGTGTGCTACACCGGGTTTCTCAGACAGCAGCAGGTTGTGTGAGAAGTTTGGATTTCTCCTTATCAGGCAAAGCAAACTTATCTTTCCTCTTCTGTAGTCTAAGGAAGACAGTTTTACTTAATTGGATTATATCTCTCTCCTTCCCTGCCAAATGCTGGAGTGCTTCCATCTCATGGAACAGGTGCTTACTTGGAGATAAGATCTGCGCATGTGCAATCAAGTTAAGATGAGGTCATCCTGCAATAGGGTGGGCCCCTATCCAAGGACTCATGAGAGGAGGAAAATTGGAACACAGAGACAGGGGAGAATACCAGGTGATAACGGAGGCAGATACGGGCATGCTGCACCTGTAATTTGTAATGTCAAAGATTGCCAGTGGCCCCGTGGAGCCTGGAGTCAGGGAAGCAAGTTAGATAAGGTTCTCCCTTAGAACCTTCCAGAGTGATCAACCCTGCTGATACCTGCCTTAAGAGTTCTTGACTCTACAACTGTAAGAAGATAAATTTCTATTCTTTGAAGCCATATGGTTTGTGGTAATTTACTAAAGAGTCCCTAGGAGAATAATGCAGAGTGTTAGTGATTAGCTCTCTGTTTTAGGGGCAAGTTACTTGATTTGCCCATCACATGTGGCTACTAGAGGGCAAAGTCATGGCCAGTGACACGGATGTGGAAGTGTTACTATTTATGCTTGACTTCAATTTTCCCTAGGAAAACAATAAACTAGAACCTAGTGACAGATTGAAGTTCTCTGATTTCGCCAGTCAAAATTTTGTGCATAGAGTGCTGGCAAGGTGGCTTACTGGTCTAAAGCGCCTGCTTAGACAAGCTTAGGCAATCACAGGGACTGTGGTTTGATATCTGGCACCACAGGCTGGGCCAGCTCCACACCCAGGGCAGGCTGAGACAGCACAAAAAATTTTTGTGTGTGTGTGTGCATACAGCTGGGGAGATAGCTTGGCAGTCTGGGAGCCCGCTTAGGCAAGTACAGGGGCTGGAGTTTGATCCCCAACACCTCAGGCAGCATCAGCCCCACCGGCAGGCATACTGAGTGAGCCACCAAAACTGGGTATGGCAGCACACGCTTGTAATCCCAGCGCTGCAGAGGCTGAATACAGGAGGATCACTATGAGTCCAAGCTGTATAGTGAGACCCTGTACCAAATCAATCAATCAATCTTTAAAAAAAATTGTGCATAACTGATTCTCTCTTCCTTCTCACTTAATAATGATGTAGTGTTGTATACTGCTCTATTTGGGGCAGGAGTTGAGACATAATTAGGTCTGCACATTGCAGAGCAGGGGTTCCTAAACTCCAGCGCACTTCAGAACCACCTGGAGGGGTTGCTACGGATGCCGGATCTCACTTTCCAGTTTCTAATTCCTCAGTTGTGGGAATTTGCATTTATACCAAGTTGCCGGGTGATGCAGCTGATCTGAACCCTACATTTTGAGAAATTCTGTCCTAGCACAGATTTTCTAAGTTTCTTTTTAAATTTCAACCTGGGATAGCTCTTTATGATCACGATGCTCAGCCAGTAGCAAGGCAGGGCTTTGCAGTTTCGTGTACGTTGGTCAAACTGTGGGACAAGACCCAGGCGTTGATTGTTTCTATTATCATAGTAAAATAAAGTTGCCAGCCAAGAGTGAGGAGGGCAAAGAACACTGGATATTTAAGAAGGGCAGAAGAGGGCCGGTCAAATAGCTCAGGGGATTAGAGTGCCAACAAGCCCGCGCAAGGGCCAGTTGATTCCCAGACCTGTGGTGCCGGCCTGCCCCCGGGGCAAGCTGAGATGGCAATTGAGACTGGGTGTGGTGGCACGGGTCTGTAATCCCAGCTCTTGGGAGACTGTAAACAGGCAGATCACTACAAGTCCGATCTAGTAGTGAGACTTTGAACACCCTGTAGACCCTTCCCTAAAATAAAAAAATAAAAAAAAGAAGGGCAGAAGAGCTCTGAGACGGACACAGCCAGAATTTGGCAAATTTTCTGGGCATCTCCAGAGACTTGGTTTTAAGTGACATCCACTGAGCAATGTGCCAGTTTTGTGCTCTCGCGAAGTGTGCAGAGCGTTAACCTAATTCGAGTTGAGGTTTCAGGATATTTGCATCATTGAACGCTCTAAAAAGTTCACCATCACTGTTCAGTGGTTGTATCAGTAAGAAATCCTTTCACTACATAAAATACCGAGTCGAAGTCTGGCTATAGGATACGGGTTCAGTTTGTCACCAGGCAAGTCTGTAGATAGGCAAATCAAGGCTGCTGTCGTTTCTTATTGTTGCCATGGAGAAGCTGGGCTTTTTCTTTTTTCCCCTCTCCCTTTCCATCATCGTGCACAGCGATAAATGAAGTTTGTTTGCATATTTATTTTATTTATTTTTAGGACTTAGGGCCCTCTCGTCATGAGAGTGATTAAACTACATTTTGTCCTTTTCCTGGAATATCCTTATAAATCTTTGATTTAATAAAATGCCACCCTCATAAAAGAAGCTGTGAATTTTGTTTTTGTTTTGTTTTTCCCCTATTTTCTGGAAAAGATTGTGTAAGACTCGTGTTACTTTTTCCTTAAGTGGCTGAAAAAAATTTACTGCTAGTCATTTCTTGGTGTAAAATTTCTTAAAGATTCAAACTTGTAAATAGATCTGAAACTATCAGATTTGTTGTCTTTTTGTGTTAATTTTGTTAAATGGTGCTTCTGAAAGAGAATCTACTTTACTTGTTGAACAAATTTATTGTAACAAATTTGGTCCTACCATCATATGGTGTATCATATGGTCCCTTGGCCAGCAGCACCAACATGGTCTGGGATAGTTTTAGAAATGCAGGTTCTCTTGTGGATCCTGAGGCCCTGGGGAGGGTTCAGCACCCCAGCTGCTGGAACTTGGGGTGGCGGTGCACCTCTGAAACACCAGCACTCAAAGGCTGAGGCAAGGGGGCCACCACCAGCAGTGCGAGGCCAGTCTGAGCTACACAGTGAGTTAAATCCCAACCTGAACCATACATTGGAAACCCAGTCGCAAAAATCCAGAGCACAAAGAAGCCCTCCTGGTGATGGGATAAGTGGTAATGTTTGAAAACCGCTGCTTTAAACTAAAGCTGGCAGTAACCTCCTGCAACTTTTTATGTAGACTTTTTACTGAAAATTTATACTAATTTTTATATTTATTCTTTGACATGATCTATTTGTTGGCTCAAGGATTACTGTGATGGGTTTTGCTTAATGTTTAAATATATTTTTTGCCTTTATCTTTTTAACTTTACCTTGATTTTCTTTTGGACCTGGTCAAAAATATATTAGTTAGTTCCTTGAAATTGATTTTAATTATGGCTCAGTACATATTAATTTTGGTAGGAGTTTTATGTGAAGTAGAAAGGAATGTGCATTCTGCAGTTTTGAGATAGGTGTTGTCTGTTTTGTTTTTTTCTTTTGAGATAGAATCTTCCTGCAGTTCAGACTGGCCTCGTGCCCACTTTGTGGCCCAGGCTGGTCTCAAACTTGCAGCCATCTTTCTTCCTCAGCCTCCTGAGTGCTGGGCTGATAAGCACGAGCCCCCCCCCCCCACTGCTGGTATGGGGTTTAACACATGTCATTTAGGTCAGATTTGGTAGACACATTCAAAGTCTCCAAATTCTTAGTATTTATTTTATTTCTTTTTGAGGGATATATATTAAAATCCCTCATCCAGTTGTTAGTTCTGCTAAATATTGTTTATGT
>NW_004524640.1:346099-348838 GCF_000260255.1 Octodon degus
GAGTGCTGGGATTGCAGGCATGAAATCACTGCTTCTTTAAAGATAATTTGTCCAGTTTTCTGGCTGATTTTAAGATTTTTTTCTCTTGCATCTATCTTCATATCAATATGGCTTTTTTTTTTTTGTATTTGCATCTGTGATTATAGTACTTCTTTAACAGTGATGTGTTAGTCATTTTTCTCATTGCTGGGAGAAACTAATTGACACCCCTAAGTTAGAGAAGGAAAGGTTCATTTCAGCTCACAGTTTGTAAATGTTTCAGTCCATAATCAGCTGACTTGAAGGCAGAGCAGCAAGCAGAGGGGCGTGGCAAGCAGAAGCCGTGTATAGCGTGGGAGGCAGGAGGCATCAAGCAGCAGATCTGCCTTCTGTCTGTCCCTTTACATAGTATCCAGGCTACAAATCTATTGATTGGTTCCACCCAACCCCAGGGTGGGGCTGACATTATCCACACCCAGAACTCTGCTAAACCAATAGTTTACCATACACCCTTAATCCAAATTCGCACATCCTAGATCTAACTACCTCTGAAATGCTCTCCCTACAAGCACATGAAAACCTCCGGGGACATCTATATGCTAGTCATAAGGGACTTAATATTTTTCATGGATTTTAACTTCTCAGATTTTTTTCTTCCATGCCATCTACCCATTTGATTATTTTTCTCCTCCATCTTTTTGTGTTCTAGCTTGACAACTGGTCTGGTGCAAGTGGGTTGGAAAGCTTAGGTGGCACTCAGTGCTGGCTCTGATCTTTCTACTGTCTCCCAGTTGCTGCTTGGAGTACTTCTCTAGTCCAGGCAAGAATAAGAAGCCACTGAAAGAGGACATTTATTATTTCATATGCTTATGATGTGGGAGCACAGGAAAAAGAGTTTAGATGCAGGCAAGGGAGAGTTGTGAAGGTGTTTCGTTAACACATCAATGTACATCACAATGATTATTGGCAATGACAATATCTAGGTTTCGACTAAGAGAATTTTTCATTAATGTCAGAGAGTAAATGATAAAATCAAGGAACTTATGCTCATCTAGGGTCTAAAGTGAACATTCAACTTGGATATTCAAGTCAACAAGAACCAGGAGTAGGAGACAAGAGAAAACTGATTTGGTGCTGACACCATCACTTTTTATGATGCCAAGCTACCCAACGTATTTGTTTACAGGTGTGTGGGGGAGGGAGAGACAGACAGACACAGAGAGAGAGAGACAGACAAAGAAACAAAAGGAGGGGGAAGAGGATAATGATTTACCATACTCATTCACTACATCCATCATATATTTATACTTATTTTCTGAACATTTCCTCACTTCCCACCCTATGCCAGTTTGATGCTCCTTGAAGACACTGCTTTTCTCAAAACAATCTCTTAGGTGGCAGCTTCCACAAAGTCTACCAATGGCATGAAAATATCGCAAACACACTTTACCTTTCATTGCTGCTTTTCTTCTCTCTTAGCTTCCAAACCCACTGCCTTTGTTTATTTTTTATTTATTTACTTTAAACTCACTGTGTTTATTTATTTATTTTTGTTTGTTTGTTTGTTTTTACGGAATCGGGGAATGAACTCAGGCCCTTGCACTTGCCAGCCAAGCGCTTATTCTACTGAGCCATCTCTCAGGCCCCTCACTGACTTTAAATGCATTCAAACAAACATTGTCTCTCACCTTGTTAGAGGTAGCTGCAGAATTTGCAGGTTACTCTTCTTTTTCTCTGAAAGTGCAAATTTCAGGTGTAAGAGCTCTGTCTCTAACACTACTCATTCTATCCTTCTCCTTGCCTTCAGTGTCTGTGCAGGTAATCCTTCAAATATTCTGGCCTCTCAGTTCCTAAACTTCTTTCCCCTAATTATCTTGTCTTGCATTTTACATAGCTATCTCTGTGTTCTTGGTCAAAATTTGAGACTTGTCCTTATCACTAACCTAATCGTTTCATGATCAGTTTCAGTTACTGTTTTCTCATCACAACTTCTCATCTTTCTAATTAACTTCTATTATTCCAACTTGAAAGGTTATTCAACTCCACACAAATCTATACCCTTTGTAGTCTTCACTTCATGCAAATTCTCATTTTCTCTGTATCTAGCATAAACCCGATTTCATTCATTAAACTAAATAATGCTCTTTCTTCCTAGCTTTTAGTTGTGTCTACCAGGCATAACGCTCACCACTGCTTATGCTGCACATTTCCAGGTGAAATTGGCTGGAAAAAAATACAAAACCACACTGACTGTTCTCCCTTTCAATTCATGACCACAGAATCTCAAGTGTATCCTTAAAGCTGCCCACAATCTCAAAACATTTTTCTAAGCTACCCATTCTGCACTATGCTAGATATCTATTGCATGTCTGTTTTCTGCAAGTGTCACCAATACTTCTCCCATTGTACCTTTAGTGGATGGTTTTTCCTTCCCATTTCACTAAGAAAATAAAAGCCACTAAAGGAGACTGTCTGCATGCAGCAGCCATCATATCTACCAACCTACTGCTGTGAGTGCCCACCACTTTTTTCCTGACACACAAGTACCTAACAAAGGTCACCATTTCCACTTCTGTGCTAGATTTCATCACTTTTGAGGAAGGATTTCACCCCAGCAAGCTGCCCCTCTCTTTTTATGAGCATTACTATAAGCATAAAATATGCTAAATCCCCTGATTAAAATAAAAACTTGGTACGACATCCTTTGTATCAGTTAGCTTTTGCCACATAACAAATTGACCCTAAACATGTAATAAAACC
>NW_004524640.1:349603-366307 GCF_000260255.1 Octodon degus
GTGTGTGTGTGGCCAGCTCAGCCCACCAGGGGGCGGGGCTGGCTGACATGTGGTGCTGAGGGATTGAACCGCGGTCCCTGTGCTTTGCTAAGCTTGTTCTGAGTAGGTGCTTTAGACCACTGAGCCATCTCACCAGCCCCCTCTGGTTTTTCTTATTGTTTCTACAATGAGACTTCAAACTCCTGCTCTGTAGCATCACTTTAAAAAGTTTTTTTTTCTCTAATTTCTTATTGCCTTAGTTAAAATGTCTCTTTTGAAACTAAAGACAGAGCTCCAGATGTATTATGACCAGTAAGAATATTGCTACTCTTGTGTATGTGAATACTACACAGCTGTTGATGTATCTTAAGATATCTTATTGTTTAGCTATGACACCTTAATGTTGCTAGACATTAGTAAATGAATGAAACATATCTATCATTATATTTATTTATGTCTATATGGGCATCAATATCTATCTAGATTTATCATCTCTATTAGAGAAGCAGAGACAGAGAGAGAATATAAAATTTTGGGCTCAGTTCAGTTTGGGCTATCGTAAGCTCTAAATAAATACTTAAATATATCAGAAATAACATGAAAACTATCATCAGTGTGCGTGTTGTTATTACGGTTTCAACTGACTACTTGTGCATCCACCCCTTCCCAAAATCAAGATCTAATTTTTTTTTATAGATTTTTAAGTTTTATTTAGTACCAGTAAAGGCATCTTAAAAAGCTTGGGCCACCTTTGCTTAAAGGCATACACATTCTAATGTCAATAGACTTTCATAGTGAGAAATGATACTGTCTGCTCTCTTGTAACTTTTTTATTAACAGAAATACTGCAGATCTTTAAAACATTTTAGTTTAGGTAAGTAACTCCAATTACATTGTAAACAGAGTCGACAGTTATTTCTGTGCTCCTGTTTTATGAAAAATTTGAACTATATTATTGCCATACCTTTTATATTGGTGATGATTATGTCAAACACCAAGAGTTGTAAGTTTGTTGTATTAAAACAAACATATATATATATATGTGTGTGTGTGTGTATTTATACTTGAAATCTAAGCTCTCTTTCATACCATGTTAGAAAATGTAAGTTGTTTATGTGCTTGAGTTTTTATATTTTTATGTTTATTCATTTAATTTATTGTTTTGAGTACCAGGAATCAAACTCGGGACTTTGTGCTTGACAGGCAGGCTTAAGCTGCTGGATGATCTCCTAGGCTCCACGTGCTTGGATTTTAAAATGACTTGGCACCAGCCAATTCTCCCATGTACCTTTAACTTTATAATCTAAATAGGGAGTCATTTCAACACTAAAAAAACAAATTTTGATTTTCACATTTCTGTCTTAATATATTCATGCCCCAACCAAGGAGGAAACAAAAGGTTTCTACCTGATTAGGCAACAGAAAGTGGCACCCAGGAAACAGGCTGCATGACAAACAACATCTATGAGCAAAGCCACTGTGTGGAGTGTTGGGTGAGAATGTCCTTTTCTATTGCATCCCTTATTTATACAATAATATACCACACCTTAAATCAGTACATGCAGATTCAATGTCAACATAATTTTTCTGATATTTGCTAACATATTCTGTGTTTAAATTTTCTCTCTTCTGGATATAGTTTACTTTCTAATTTCTCCTTGATTGTTTCAGTGACTTGGAAAAAGATTAACGTGATTTACTTCTTCATTGTAAGACCTTCTAGTTCCTCTTCCTTGTAGACAAAAGCCATACATTTTGCTGATGTTTTGGCTTATTCTTATAGACTCTGCTGTCTGTGGAGTAGGAATCTATTCTGACAACTTATCTCTTGGGGAATGGAAGTATAGTTTATCCAGTCAATTATCTTGAATAATCATGAACTAATAGTGTTGTTTTGTGCTTAGAATAATTCTGAACTTTATCAAAGCCTCAATAAATGCTTATTAAATGTATAAACAGAAATTGGCCTCAAGTAGCACATGTTAATATTTCATTTTATCAACATAACTTTTATCAAAAACCCCCTATGATTATTTATAAGATCCACTGCACAACACAAATCAAAACAACATAGCAAATAATTCTGAACTTGCTTGCTGAACAATTCTGATGAAGGGATTAAGGGAATTATAAAGTTTGTTTGGGAGTTACAGGGGAATAGTAGTAATCTGTGAATTTTAAGGATATCTAATTTTAGGAGATCAGAAATAATAACTTCTCTTCTAAGAAGTTCTGCAAATAAAGAAGTGGAATGCCCTGTCCACATTTCTCTGAATACAAGGATGAATACACAATATTGATCAATTGATTGTTTATTTATTAAAATGATATCTTTACTGATACTGAGTGAGAAGCAAAATCAGCTGTCTGACATGCATATGAAATTGAATCCAATGTTGAGATGCTTGTTCAGAATGGATTTTATAAACAAGCATGAAAGCAATACCAGGGAAAGCTGTGAGCATAGGACTAAGGATGTGCTCTGGAAAAATCCTGAACATGAAGCTCTTCCTTGCTCATCAACTTGGAAAATATAATCTGCCAAACCGTGGTTGGATCACATATAACCTCGAGTTCTGAAGTCTCTTCTTGTAGGTAATTGTAAGAAGGGAATAGGATTTTGTAGAGGCACTAATCTGAATAGGTTCCTCTTATCCAGTTCTCTGCTGTTTTTTCAGAACTATTTTTATATTTTAGATATTGTGAGCACAAAATCTTTTTTGTTGCTGAGATATTGTGTACCTTTACTACTATAACGAGCTGTTCAGTCCCAGTTTGTTGACAGATGGCATTATAGAGGTGCTTCAAAAGTCCCAAAGAAATTTCACTTTCTACATGTTAAAATACAGCTTTTGCAGTGGCTCTACTTATCACCTATGGAAAGTACTGAAGGACAAAATGAGTAAGGAATTAGGAAATAATGTAATTATGTTGAAATGATGAATTACAAAAGGCAGCTTGAAATAACCATGCATGAGAGTGGGCTGCACTTGAAACACAGCTTTGTGCTGGGCAGAGTTTTCCAGGATACCAGGCACAGCTTCTTGCCACCTCTGCTGTGTCCTTTGTAGGAGGTGCCACTTCCTATTCTCTCCTACCCTCTCATTCAGGTAGCCTGGCCCTAGAGTGTGGACAACACGGCTGTCAGTGATTTTATCCCATCGATTCACAACCCATGTCACAACCTCTCCCAGGTGAGCCTTCACAGTTTACATTACATTCAGTGTGAATCGAAGATGTGCAAGATAGGAGCAGCAACAAAAATGATGATAGTTAAGAATGATGGCCCACAAAAAACTGTAGAAATTGCAGAAATTGTTTCTTGATTTCACAGGAGTGCCTTAAGTATGCCCATATAATGCTTTATGTATGCACGTACAACATATAATGTATCGAATTGTGAGGATTCATACTAGAGACAGCTCCAGCCATTTGTTATCAAGTGCACATGTGCATTGTGTCTGTTCTCAGGTTGGTGATTAGGTAATAAATCTTGAGTTCAACTATTTACATAGGTATTCACCTATGTAAATGTCTAGGGACACCCGCTTGGGTATCTCCAAATACTTAATTGTAATTGATATTATCATTTAAGTATTATTGTAAATATTATTTATATTCAATCATATATTAATAATGTTATTTTATAATTAATTATGCCCATTTGTATTGCAGCACATACACTAAGTGCATCCATCTGGCTAATGTTAACTGGGGCTTATTTTGGGGGTGGGGCTTATATTACAAGCATCTTCAGAAATCCTGAAAGGGCTTATATTCTGGGTAGGATTTATTTGTTTAAACTACAGTATTTTTTTTTTTTTTCTGTGAGTCTCCTAAGCCTTTCTCCTTCATTTTCGTCCTTTTTCTCCCTCTCCTCCTTCTTTGTGCACGTGATTCAGACACCGAAGACAGGATAAGTTATTCCCCATGTGTCTATTTTTCAGTAAATATCTTATCTGTCTCATAGGCCAGAAATCATTACTGTTTTGTGTTTATATTTACAAAGGATTTCCATGTAAATGCAAATCAATAAAATGATAGATTTTTTCCCCCTACTTCCAAAAATACGAATAGTATCACATTAAACACTTTTTAAAATTCAAACACAGCTTGTTCTCAGTCTTTTGCTATGGAGAGTCATGAAGACTACCTGAAATCCGTCATTGTTTCACATACACGTGTTATATTTTAGCCTAAATTCCTGGAAGGCATTTTGATCATATCACTAGGGCTCTCCAAAGAGTCTGTGCCAATTCATAATCTCATCAGCAATGAAAGAAACTCCCTCCCCAAATTCTTACCAGTCTGCTGTGCCATAACTTTCTGGATATTTTTTTTGCCAATCTCTGAAGGTTAGCAGTACAATATTTCTCCAATGTTTAAAGTTACATCACTCTATTATGAATAAGATTAAGTATCTTTGAAAATATTGAAGAACTGTTTATATTTTCTGTCCTGTCAGTTCTTCTTATGTGTTCTTTGCCTGTATTTTCCAGCGGGATATTTGCGATTTTTCTTGGAAGTGGATAGGAGGTTAAGGCTTTGTGACAGAAGTTAGGACTATATATGATATTTAGTTTGCCATTTGTTTTTTTTTACTACGTTTGTTTTACTCTTGCCATGTCATTAAAACAGAATTAATTTTAATGTCTCCTTTCTGCAGTTTTTATTTTTGTTTTGTTTTGTTTTATTTTGTTTTGTACCAGAGATAAAACTCTGGACCTTGTACTTGCCAGGGAGGCACTTATACCACTGAGCTGTCTCTCCTGCCTAGCTTTTAAATATTATGTCATTACTAAAAAGGTTGTTTTCTACTTGAAGTTTTAAAACTTCCTTCCATGTTTTCTTCTATGGTTGTGCATTTAATATTGACTATTTAATTCATGTAGAGTATGCCTCTGGTATACAGTTTATATTATAAGATAGTATCCACCTTTATTCTATTTGGCCATACTTACATATTATACTTACATATTATCTTTGTTTAAAATTCCATCTTCTGGGGCCAGCCAGATAGCTCAGTGGACCAAAGTGCCTGCTTAGGCAGGCTTAGGGACTGGGGTTGGATCCCCAGTGTGCTATGTCGGCCCTGCCCCCGGGGTGCACTGAGACAGCAATTGAGATTGGGCCTGGTAGTGTGGGTCTGTACTCCCAGCACTTGGGAGTCTGAAAACAAGAGGATCACTAGGAGTCTGATCTGTGTAGTGAGACCCTGAAGTCCCTGTACTAAATACATAAAAAGAAAAAAAAGTCCATCTTTTGGAGATTTCCACTGCTGCAGAGATAAAATAGAGGCTGCTTTCCCCATTATTCTTCCCAAACATAACTAAAAATAAAGAATGTAACTGGTTATTACATGCAAAAAATACATAGAAAGATTTGAAGAGAGGAGAGAAAGCCACTAGGGACTTTGAAATCTGGAGAATGACATAACGGAAACTTCTCTTTGTTTTTGTCTTTTGTGTTATAGACATCAGATCTGGAGCCTGTGTTAGTTACTTCACTCTCATTGCTGAGACAAAATGAGGGATGTCCCACATTAAGGGAGGAGAGGTTTATTGAGCGCATGGTACATGGAGGTTTCAGTCTGTAATCGGCTGGCTCCAAGGCAGCGTGGCGGGGGAGGGGCAACACTTCAAGGTAGCCAAAGACAGCAAAAGCAGCAAGAGCGAATAGGGCAGGTGTAGCAATCACACCCTCTCCCTGCCCTCCTCTTGCACAGGATGAAGATGCTTACAAAGGGAATACCCTGGTTTCCTATGGAATCATTTGGTTAAATGTCTCAACTTCTCAGGTAGACACAAAGTGTCAGCCATTACATAGCCAAGCTAACAGGAAACACAAAATCTCGGTGCCACAGAAAGGATTAATCTAGCAGAACTGGACTCTACCCCACTTATATCAGCCAAGGCTGGGGCTGCATGCAGATCTTCCACATACTCTGCGGTATCAGAGGAGACCCAGGAGAGAAGCAGGAGTGAGTTTCTATAACCTAGTGGTAGGGAGATGACCCCTCTTCTGTGGTATATATGAAGACCACAAAGAGCATGACAACACAGCCCACTCATCCTTTAGTAACAAAGTGTCCCTCCTCATCTCCAGGGGCAGCTGACTTCAGAAGGAACCTGGTAGTCTATTTCTCACTAGCAGAAACTACTCTTGCCCTTCCCCTTCCCGTGCTCTGTCAGAGGCAGTTGGCTAAGACAGATCCAGTATTTCATAATACAATATTCCAAATGCCCACCTGTCAGGAGAAAGGCCTTTACACAAAGAAGCAGAAAAATCATAAATGGAAAAGACAATCAATTGATGCTTCCAGAAATAATTATGAATGTGTGTGAAATAAGTAAAAGCAAATAATCTCACCAGAGAAATGGGAAAATTTCAGCATCAAAATGCAATTTATAAACAACCAAATGAAAATGTTATAAACAAAAAAAATACAAAAGTTGGAATCAAATACAAGGTGGCTTAAGAAAGAACAGGGAGGATTGAGAACAAAAGTTTTTATTAATATTGTTTAGATAAGATATCATGTCTGCATCATCTTCTGAATACTATGAAGACAACAATATGCAATGTATAATTGTAACCGTCCTGCTCAACTGTTTTGAAACTGTTTCATTGATATTTTATCTTTTTTCTCATTAAAATGAATAAAAATAAAAAATAAAATTAAAAAAGAATGGGGAGGAAGTAATGTGCAAAATTATAGAAGAGAACTTAATCTATTTTGAGAGAGAAAAGAGACTAAAAAACAAAATCAGAACCTCAGAAATCGATGGGATGCAATGAAATGTATTTGTGTTATGAGATTTCTGGGAAGAGTGGGAAAATGCAGGGATGAAAATTACATAACGATGACAGATTTTCTCGAATTTGACATAGGTGATCCTACAGATTCAGAAAGTTGTATGTGTCTCAGTTAGGAGAAGCTCAAAGAGACTTACACACCATCATTATGCTTGTGAAAACTAAGTTGAAAATAGCCAAAGAACACTTTTTCTGTAGAGAACAAATAACTTCAGTGACGCTAACTATCTTACCTAACCCTGTGAAGGGTAAATGGGTACCGGATTGGTTTCCTAATAGTTGGATATCTAGAGCGAAGTCTTCAATCATATTAATGGGGTTCAAATCTTCTGTTAAACTAAAAACCAATAAAAGTTTTTAGATTTATCATGCTAAGGTGAATCCACTTAATTATGTATTTTAAAGAATTTTTCCAAGAATGTATTTTAAATTGTGAAACAACATTTAGTTTAATGTGTGGTTATCAGTTTTGGGGGGAATGGGGGTCTGAACTTGCTGCCAATTAAAAAAAAATATTGAGAATCTCAAAGGGTTCAGGTTGATTTGGGCTATGTCTACTAATATCACCTAAATCAGAAACTGAGATTTAAGTTTTTTAAAAAAATATTTCAAGGGTCTGGGAAGATGGCTCAGAGGAATAAGTGCTTGCCTGGTAAGCTCAGGGGCCTAAGTTCAATCTCTGGTACTGGAAAAAAATAAAATAAAAAAATATTTTACATGAAAACAATAACCCCATTGCATATCAAAGTAAATATTATAGATTTTTAAAAATTGTTTTTATGTGTTTAGTACAGGTCTACAGGGTCTCACTATATAGACTGAACTTACAGTGATCCTCCTGTTTTCAGCCTCCCAAGCGCTAGGATTATAGGCATGTGCCACCAGGCCCTGTCTCAATCTTGGGTTTCAGTGGGCCGCATGGGTGGGGCCAGCACAGCACGCAGGGAATCGAACCCTGGTCCCTGCATTCTGCCTACACAGAACATTATAGATTTTAAAACAATAGTTTTCAAAACATTTGATAAGAAGATCAGCACTGTTATATGTTCACAAATCATTTTGATTTGGGGTTTAGTAGAACACAGCTGGAGTTCTGTACATGCCTCTGCAGACAATTTATTCTGGTACATTGTTTTAGTTGAAGTATCTGTCAAAATTTTGCTTCCATACACATATATTGTTGAAAATGGATATTTTTCTGATAATTATAAAGTATTTCTTTAATGTCACTAAAATTTAACAAGTAGTGGATTTTTAAATATTAGCTGTGATGCGAAGTCTTAAGCCATATCAGTGGAGTTATGCTATTCTGTTAAACCAAAATCCATTGTCTATTTTGCACAGCAAATGGATCTTTTACACATGCATGCTTCTGTAAAATCAGACATTGGTCACTTGGTGCATATTGACTTACATGTATCTTACACACAGAAACTACCTGGCTTTTACAGATTTTCTAAGTATTGACACTTTAAAGATAATTCAGAAGAATTACAAATCACTAAGAAGATCAGTAAAATCTTTAAGTATTAAGATGCTGTCAAGCTCAAAGTAGCAAATGAAAATTTTTAAGATTGTGTGAGTTTTACTTTGTCAGTAATTTCCTATCAACCAATGGGCTCACTTTGTTTATTTTCAAAATCATGTCTGGTAAATACCGAAATCAGTTTCACTGGAGACTGTCAATTATTCTTTCAAGGAAAGATGCAATTCGTGAGGCCAGCAGCTGGTTCTGCTCACAGCTGGAGTGACTGCCCCCGTGCTTTTCCCTGAGATAAATCACCACTCCTTGGCATGCTCTAAAAGTGTTCTGTGGGATTCCCACTGTATTTTACAGCACGTTAAAAAGACACATCCACCAGAGTTGAAAGATAATAAAATTGAGTATTTTATTTCCTCAAAAATGCAAGCCATTTCATCTATTGCTGCTTTTCAGCACTGGCACAAATATCTGCATGGCAAAAAGGGGACATAACATCTTCATATTATTACTAAAATGAATTGACTCAATGAACCTTCTCAAACACTTTTTCTAGGACTCGCAGATGTCAATTTCCTGGGAAAAGTGGGTCTGAGGGCCGGCCAGATAGCTCAGAGGACTAATGCGCCTGCTTCAGCAGAGGGCAGGGGCTGGGTTTGATCCCCCAGCACCTCAAGCCGTGCTGGCCCTGCCACTGGGGCACGCTGAGACCTGAGATTGAGACTGGGCGTGGTGGTGCACATCTGTAATCCCAGCTCTTGGAAGGCTGTAAACAGGCAGATCACTATTAGTCTGATCTAGTAGTGAGACCCTGTAGACCTTGTACTAAATAAGAAAGAAAGAAAGAAAGAAAGAAAGAAAGAAAGAAAGAAAGAAAGAAAGAAAGAGGAGAGAGAGAGAGAGAGAGAGAGAGAGAGAGAGAGAGAGAAAGTGAGTCTGATTTTTCTTTAATGAATCAATTTCTTTTAGTTCTCTATTAAGCAAAGATAAAAATGACAGCTTTTCTGGCTCTCAGCCTCTTTCCAACTGACCCTGGATAAGAGTGCTGTCTTTCCCCATATTTACCTTGGTATTGTTAACGATGCTTAAATATTGTTCGCCGATGATCTCTCAGCACTCAGAGATACCCTTGGACTCCAGAAGTTGTAGAGGCGGGCTCACACTCAACTGCCCGCTTTTCCTGCCCAAGTGTCCATTAGTTCTGGTGTCAGGGTACAAGCAGTGTGTTCTGTGTTCCCACCCCAGCCTTTCCCTCTCTTTTAACCATAGCCCTCACAACCAGTTCATTTGCCACAGCTTTTCTCTTCTCAGCTGGCTGAATTTCAGTCTATAGTGGCTTCTCATGAAATCCTCAAAGAAACAACATTCTTTGAATTTTGTGTGTCTTTAGAAAGGCAGTGAGGCTCGAGTCCGTGTCATATATAAACTGGCTTTTCCTGGGCATCTTAAATGGCACCAAAGAGAGCTGCATTCTCTTTATAATTACCTTGACATTTTCAAGAGGATTTTTTTTTTTTTTTTTGTATTTTAGGGAAAAATCTACAGGGTGTTCAGACTCTCACTACTAGATCCTGTTTACAGCCTCCCAAGAGCTGGGATTACAGGCACGTGCCATCACGCACAATCTTAATCTCAGGTCTCGATGCACCCCAGGGATGGGGCCTGCATGGCAGGCCTGGGGATTGAACCCCCGGCCCCTGCGCCTGTTTGCAGGTGCTTTAATCTGCTGAGCTCTTTGGCCAGCCCCTCAAGAGGATATTGTGAGTTAATCATCCTGATCCATTTTGTCTTGCTTTGGGTCCATTACTTTGTATATTTTTAAAGTCTCAGTCATATATCTTTTTGCATGGTCTTTTTCTATCATTTACCTCCAGTACTTTTACAATTTTCAATTTTTCCCACCTTTCTAGTTTTTATTTCCTGTGTACTGCATCATGCTTTTCTTGAGAACTCGGGAGCACTCTGCATGTAAGATACAGTTCCAGGGATCTTCACTCAAGCTAAGCAGAAACGGCCCTAGCAGTAGTTACTCTGTGAAAACTCAAGAACTACAGTCCCTTAATGAGGCAGTGGCCCATCCCTTTCCTGGAGCTTAGAAGCCAGCCTCACAGCTCATTGTTCTCTGTCTGTCTGAAGTCACCACTGGGTGGTAGCCCTGCTTTCTATAAACAGTTGTCATTTAATAAAGTCTAAAGAGTAAGGCTTGGAAATGTAGGTCCAAATTCTGATCTTCAGTACCGATGGCTGTTTTATGAGGTATAAAGTGAGATTTAATGTATTTAACTAGTAAGTAGAGAGCCTATCCCAACAGCACATTCTATTTGCTTAATAAATGCTAGTTTTTCCTCCCTCTTCTTATCAAATGTATACCATGTATTCTATCAAGGATCAAAAGGAGATTCTTTAGGTCTTTCTACGGTTTCAGAAGTTGAGTCACAGAAGTTTTTAGGTAAGTACACACTGAATAATATGTTCAGAGACTGCCTTCCACATGCTAGGCTAGAATTCCGCAACACGGGAGGAAAATATATTGTCCTCTTCAAAAAGTTTGAGCTCAATTGACATAAAAAAAAATAAGATGACTGTGGAATATGATGAATATTTTCACTAAAATATACCCAGAAAGGCAGGAAAAAAAGTATGGATATCAACAGCCTGGGAAAGTAGAAAAGATGTTTTGGAAAAGTTAGAATTTCATCTAGAGGAACAGAACACTGGAAAAAATGGTATGAGAAAACAAACTGCTCCAGTTACTGTACACGATTCAAGATGAGGCCAGCGGCTGCCGTGACACAATGAGGCTATCTGGACTCCTGGCTGAGCACACAGAGGAGTCAGTAGCCCTTTGGCCCCCCAAAGGAAAAGAACCATTTTGGCATTTTTGCGTTTTGCTCTGGTTACAGTGTAACACAATGGATTTAAGTGGGAGCTGAAAACAAAGCCAGCACATTAAATATACATTGACTGAGGACTTGGGTGGAAGATGTTGGGCTGATGCTATTGGAATGAAAAGGAGAAATAGGCCTCTCAATTATTAGGGGACTAGCCCGTGTGGTGGCCCAGGCCTGTAATGCCAGCACTTGGGAGGCAGAGGCCAGAGGGTCACTGCGAATTCAAGGCCGGTCTGGGCTACACAGTAAGTTCAAGGCTAGCCTGTAAAATAAAGTAAGACCCTGTCTGAAACACAGAATTGTTAGAGGACTATAACTGCCTCAACATCTCAGTGGTCATTTAAATAAAGAGGATGAACAAAGGAGGTGGAGTTATGAATGCTGCTAGTTTTGTGACATAGATGGATCGAATGATGATAAAGGAAATATTTTGGAAGAAAAATAAGAGTTTAACATTGACTAGGATGAATTTTTTAAAGAGATGTAATTGTATAGATTGATATATTTAACTCATCTTTTTTTTTTTTTTTTGTGGAACCGGGGATTGAACTCTGATCCTTGCATTTGCCAGTCAGGCACTTGTCCTACTGAGCCATCTCCCCGGTCCTAATATATTTAGTTATATAAAATGTATTTTAAAATTTGCCGAGATGGTACAGAGTTTTCATATACTCCCCAGCCATAGCTCACAATTACCACCCTGCATTAGCACGGTATAGTTGTCATGACTCACACCTCAGTATTGATACAGTACATTCACACTTTGTTCAGAGTTCCTGCATTTTTAGTTAATGCCTTTGTCATATGACCATATCCAGGACCTCATATTTTTTCTAGTCACTATGTCTCCTTAGGCAACTTTTCTGTAGTGTTTTTTTTTGTTTGTTTGTTTGTTTTGTTTTTAGTACAGGCTCACACTGCATAGATCAGACTCAGTGATCCTGCTGTTTTCATCCTCCCAAATGCTGGTATAATAGGCATGCGCCATCATGCCCAGTCTCAAGGGCCACCACGCCCAGTCTCAATCGCCATCTTAGTGTGCCCCATGGGCGGGGCTGGCACAGCATGCTGGGAATCAAACCCCAGTCCCTGCGTCTGCCTAAGCAGGCGCTTTAATCCTCTGGGCTATCTGCCCAGCCCTCTATAATAGTTTCCTAAACTTGGTTCCAGTGATCTTGAACATTGTGTTAAGTGCTAGTTGGGTCTTTTAGAGAATTCTCCTCACATGGGACTTACCATATTCTTCCTTATGATTCCACTGGGGCTAAGTGCTTTACAGACCACACAGGTAAACTGCCCAACTTAGGACGTTATATTAAGAGTACCTGCTACCAACCAAATAGCCCTTGCTATTTGCTTTGGTCCTCTGGCAAGGAGGTATTTTTAAAAGGTTTTTTTTCCTGTAAAGTTTCTCCTTCCTTTTGTAATATATTTTTTGAAAGGAAGTCACTGTGAGGAGAGAACAGTTATTCATGATGTAATAAAAAATATGGTATGCATTTAAATAAAAATGAAATCCATTACAATAAGAAACAGATGGTGACATAATCCCTTCAAAATTGTCCCCCTTTGTTTTGAGAACAATTATCCCATCTTTTTGCCTCTTTCTGAAGTAGTTCTGAAGGTCCTCTTTCATGAGATTCTTTAGTTGGGGTGTTATGGCTGTTGTGGTGTACTGAGTTAATTCAGGATGTTTATATTTCACAGTCATTTTGACTCTGGGGAAGAGCTGGAATTTGTACAGGGGGAGAAGGTGTCTGGGGTACTGGGATGGTAGTTGAGCCTGGCATTCCACCTATTACACACCTCATAAAGACGCTCGTGAAAGAGGACCTCTACAATTGCTCCAGAAAATGAAACAAATGTTGGGATAGCATGCGTGAAATGAGGGGGAGTTAATGGCAATGTGTATTTTATTGTGATAAATTTTTAAAAAAGCATTCACTGTATTTTTGATCACCTTGTATTTCACCTCCTTGAGGGCAGAGTATGTACATAAATTATGTGGAATTCTTCAAGAGACTGATTTTTTTCTTCACTTAGTTAATTATTCAATTATTTATATCAGTATGGAACGTGGACATTTATGTTAGATTTTGGGTTATAATCCAATATTACTTTATTTTGCTCGGGTTGTCCTGGCTTTGACTGTCAAGAGCTCTTTCAATTGGCTCTTATGTACTATTGACATAATCATATCAATGATTTTTCTTTTTTGAAAAATACTTTCTTACTTTCTAGCCCTAGAAGAGACTCCAAATTCATTTCTTCTCCCTCTCTAGGACCAGATATTTCTCTAAGGAACTCCAATTCCTTTTAAAAGACAGCAAGGAGATATATATATCTTTATAGTACCCTTTGATATACACATACTCGTACATATTCTCTGTGTTCATTAAAATCTGCACACGTTAACATGTGCTCATCATCAATAGCACAAGGACCATTTCTAGCCTCACCTCCTTATTCCCCTATTTGCTCCAACAGTGAAACATCTGGTTCCCACCCTCTGCCATCATTTACCTAATTCTAAAATATATGTATAGAGATTGCTGTGCCCCTAGGAGAAACAGCCTTATTATCCAGAGCCCAGTGGCTACATGCCATTCCCTTCACCTTCACTCTTCTAGTTCTGCTCTGTTCTAAATTTCCTGAGTTCAACACCTTTCCTTCCCTTCACTTCAGTGAGTTTGCTCCAAGCCTTGTAATATGGTCAGATTTTTTTTTTTTCTTTTGGTCTAAGTCTGCCTTCAGTCCAGGTCCTAAACTTCCTAAATGTTCTTTAAAATTTGCATTTTAAATTGTTCCTTTTTTCTGCTGTAAAATTCATGAGTTTTTTTTTTTTTTTTTTTTTTCAGTACTGGGGATTGAACTCAAGACCCTTCGCTTGACAGGCAAGCACTTGTTCTACTGAGCTATATCCCCAGCCCAAATTCATGAGTCTTGACAGATGCATAAATGCACTATTCTCCATGACATTATCACAAACAAGAGTGGCTCCACTCTAGGAAACTCCTCTGTGCGTACCTATTTTATCCTCCACTAACCCTGAGGCTTTGGCTATCACTGGCCTCTTTTTTTAAAAATGTATTTTAGTACAGAATCTACAGAGTCTCATTACATAGATCAGACTCATAGTGATTCTTCTGTTTTCAGCCTCCCAAGTACTGAGATTACAGGTGTGCCACCCGCCTAGTCTCAGTTGTCATCTTTTTGTGCCCTGGGGTTGGGGCTTACATGACATTCAAGGAATCAAATTCTGGCCGCTGCACTCTACCTAAGCAGGTGCTTTAGCCTGCTGAGCTATCTGACTGGCTCTATCACTGGCCTCTTAATCATTTCTAGAGTTTGGCTCTTACCAGAGTGTCATATAGTTGCTGTCATGTGGTGTATCGTGTAAAAATCCAGACTTCTTTCATATAACCTAGTTTCTCTCAATTAGCAATATGCACTAGTGTTCCTTCACATCTTTTCATAACTTGACAGGTCATGCTTTCTTATCACTGAGTAAAATTCCATTCCATTGATATATAGTATTTATAGTACTTATTCACTATATTGAAAGATATCTTGATTGTTTCCAGTTCTTGGTAGTTATGAATAAAGATGCTACAGACTATAAATGCTACAGAATATGCAGTCTTTGGTGTGTATGTAACTTTTCAAACTAATGGAGGGAAAAGGTGAAGGCACAATTATTCGGCTGCATGAGATAATCTTTAGCTATTTAAATATCTCTTAAACTGTGTTCTAAAGAATCTGCCCTATTTTGCATTCCCACCAGTAATAAATGAAAGTTTCTCTCAGTCTGAACCTATATGGTCAACTTTAGAAAATTTTATCTATCATCATGTGTATGTAGTGCTATCTCATTGTTGTTTTAAACATTTTTTAAGGATGAATAATGCTGAACGTCTTTCCACGTGCTTCTTTACCTCCCATACATCCTGGTAAGGTATTGTTCACATCAATTTTAATGAGGCTTGTTTTCTTATGGTTGAATTTAAAGAATGCAGTTATATTTTGGATACAATTCCCTAACTAGATAAGGGTTGTACAAATATTTTCTCCTAGTCTGCAGCTTATCTTTTCATTCATTACCAGGGTCTGGCACAAATAGGAAGTCTTTAATCTTAGTAAGTCCAATTTAGCATTAGTTTTAGTCTATAGCGTGTGCTTTTAATGGTGTAGCAACAAATTTAACACCAAACCCAGAAATATATGTTTCCCTACTTTCCCTTCCTCCATGAATTGCACATTTTAATCTTTGTGCTTATTGATGTCCATGTGTAGATTTGCTTTAGTCACAGCTGATATCTCTTTAACTTGCTAGAGATAAATCCTACAGTGTCAATCTGGACCAGCACTTAAGCATTCTTTTACTTTCCTCTTTTCCCAACGTCATTGTCCATTCCTCTGATTGCCACCCCTTCAATTTTTGTCTGAATAATTTTAATTGCTACTAAGAATTATGGTTGCCATAGCTGCTCTTATCTTTTTTTCATATGACTTTTCTCCTCAACCTCCAAGCATATTGACCCCTTACTTTGCATAGCAGATAAGTCTTTGCCTGGGCTTTTTCTCTTCTTCTAACACCTTCTCTGTTCTTTTCTTGAAAGTCTTATCTACACTTCCTGGTGGCACTGAAAGCCTTCTGACACTGGCTGAGCTGTCAGCGATAGTGGCCTTGGTATTCTATCACTTGTTAGATCTCCAGTAATCCAATTTCCATTCCTCTGACTTTACTGCAGCCAGACTCTTGACACTTGACATTAATTTCCTAATTTGTAAGCACGATGGTGAGCAGATAGTGTTGCTTTCCTGATATGTAGTCCTAAGAGCATAGGAATCTCACATAGCACAGATGGAAAGGAACTGCCCCACCAGATGCTGCTATGCTAGTCTGTTCTGTGACACTCATTTTATCATACCTTCTTCCTTAGAACATCAGTCCAAGAGTAAAACATATCTGGGATCAAATCCCTAGCCCTGTCCCTTCCTACTGTCAACTTCCACGAGCTATCTTAGCTTCAGTTTGCTCATCTGTAAAGTGTTCAGACACTGCCCTTCCCCAGAGTGTCTGCGAGCGCTGCATGTCAGAATGCCTTGCTAGCAGGGGAGGCACTGAGAAGTTGCTGCCTTTTTTATCTCCTGATTTTACCCCTCTCTTTAAAAGGGATTTGCTTCTCATGGTATGTCTTATCATATTTTGTTCACTCTACTTTTTAAGCAAACAGTGAGTGACCAGTGAAAGGGTTTCTACTATTTCCCATGAGATAGTGTTTCGCAGATGAAGAGATCTCATTGCCTTGGAATGTTTCATGCTCTTCGACTGGAACTGAATAGACTCACTAGTACCATATATAGAAAATTATGATGGACATGGTTGATGGCTTAATACTTTCCACCAACCATGGACAAAGAAAAGTGCGATTTAATTTTGTTTTCTTCTTTTAGTTTCTTTTCTCTCTTTTTATTCTCTCCCTTCCACCCTTTCTTTCTTTCTTTCTTTCTTTCTTTCTTTCTTTCTTTCTTTCT
>NW_004524640.1:372852-377812 GCF_000260255.1 Octodon degus
GTGTAGGTATAGGTGTAGGTATAGGGATAAGTGTAGGTCTAGGTGTAGGTATAGGTATATGTGTAGGTTTAGGTATAGGTATAGGTATACATATAGGTGTAGGTGTAGGTATAGGTATAGGTGTAGGTGTAGGTATAGGTGTAGGTATAGGTACAGGTATAGCTATAGGTGTAGGTGTAGGTATAGGTATAGGTATAGGTGTAGGTATAGGTATAAGTGTAGGTATGGGTGTAGGTGTAGGTATAGGTATAGGTGTAGATGTAGGTATAGGTATATGTGTAGGTTTAGGTGTAGGTGTAGGTATAGGCATAGGTATAAGTATAGGTATGGGTGTAGATGTAGGTATAGGTATAGGTATAGGTGTAGGTATAGGTATAGCTATAGGTGTAGGTGTAGGCATAGGCATAGGTGTATGTGTAGGTGTAGTTGTAGGCATAAGTGTTCAAGCTCCTACTGATCTGATGTTTTATATCTTCTTGGTTACACTTATTTCCTTACAAAGTTTACTGTCACTGCCTGAGTGCAATTAGGCTAGTAGGATGCTCTAACCTGTGGATTTTGGCCACAAAAAGTTCTCTGCTTGTTATAGAAGCAACCAAGACACTGCAGCTGGTGTGCAGACATAAACACACCCAGACAGAATCAAGAGCCTCTGCATGAAAGGGCTGGGGAGATAGCTTAGCAGAATAAGTACCTGTCTGACAAGTGCAAGATAGTAAGTTTTATTCCTGGTGCAAAAATAAAACAAATAAAACAAAACAAAATAAAAAAGAGCCTCTGCATACATATCTTAATGTGGAACTGTTGTTGTTGGTTGGGAGGTGGACCAGGTATTAAGATGGGCTGCATGGAGTATGAGGTGGTACTAGGGATCAATGCCTGTGAAGCGAAGGGGAGAAAGCATGGTTGGGTAGAGGTGTTAAACTTTAATACAGGCCCAACAGAACCTCTGTTGGTCCAGCAAAAAACCTGAATGAGTACTGTCCATTACAGCATGCTCTGAAATAGGAAGACCTCCATATCCAACCACACCCAGTCACTACCTGTGGAAAGTTCTAGGAGGGTAACTCTTTTGGCCAATGTTGACCTCAAAGAGCTGAAGCAGGAGACAATGTGTTGCCCACATACTCTTTGGCAGAGCAGCAAGAATTTCCTTGAAGGGGAAGCTAAATAGCACATTGTGTCTACATGGTCAACCCTTTGTGCCATTTAAATCTACTCCATGAAAGTTCTGGGAGCAACTCTGCTGGATTCCACTGAATGATTCTTCTGTGGGAGAGGGAGTACAGGGAACACAGCACAAGAAGATGAGTAGATCAAACTGTAACTGCTGATGCTACATGTAATCTCAAAGCTGCAGTTGATTCTCTGGGTCCAATTACTCTGTAACTCTCTACTCCATAACCCATTTTTGGGTTGCCCACCCTCAGTTTTTCTTTTCTGGCATTGAATGTAATTTCTTTGGAATGAAATACACGATAAGCGTCTCAAGCTATAGTTATCCATTTTCACTCAAAATTGGGCACCATGAGGATCATCAAAACCAATCTTGATCCCTCACTGTGTGACAACAGGTTTTTTTCTTTCTGAATGATCAGGATGAGTTACTCATGCCAAACTGGTAACCATCTTTTTGCCTACTGGTCTGTGTTCGGAAGACCTCAGACAGCAGTTCTCTCTTCTAATCAGTGAAATCCTCAGTATTTCTTTAGCAAAAGAGATTCCAGAGGGGAAACTCTATAAGGAATCAAATCCCAAGTTTGCAGGGATTGGCTGCATAGAGACCCTCAGTGGTTTCTTTAAAGGGATTATATAAGTAGGCTCACTTTCCTTGCTATCCCTTGATTTTGGGGTCCATGTACCCTTTTATTGAGAACATGACTGCATATAAAAATTCTATTCGTTGCATATTGTTGCACCCTGGAAAATGGTTCTTTGTCTTTTCAGAGGATTACCTATGAGCTGATACTTTTACTGTGCTATCAGTAGGGCCCTCCAACCCTCTTCAGATCAGTGGCTTCCAGGTTGTATGGTATATGATGGCTGCATGCCCACTCACACATTTGTGTTGATATAAAGCAAGTTGGAAAGCCTCACAGTGTTTTTAAGAGGGACTTCATATCAGCCAGTCACACACACAGTCGTGTTGGGGCACCTTGCAGTGAAGAGAGGCAAAAGAATTCTTAGCATCGGTATCTATCCTTATAGGACAGAAAGCTGGATCTTCTAAGACAATAGCTCCATGGAAGCTACTTGCCAGCAAGTGGTAATAATTCATGTTGAGGTACTATCCCTATGAGGAGCTCAGCACTAGTCTCTGTTCTTGGCAGGTTGGACATTCAGCTATTCAGCTACAGGGATGTATAAATGAGCATTGATAAATTGGAGCCACGCTATTGGACCCATGCATAGCCTTTAGCTCTGCCATTCTGGTCACCTTCTCCATGTGTGCGTCCTGCTTACACTAAGGACCGCAGATGGGATGCCGACTGCCCAGGTTTGTCTACTTGGTTATTGCTGCTCCCACTGTGACTGCTCTCTGTGGCTCTTAGCATGCCTCACAGTGATCCTCATCTTTCATGGTCATTCTCCTCCTCCCACATGGCCAATTCCACATCTCCTTGTTCTGATCCTCTAGTCTATTCTGAACACATTTATTACCTGTGTTACAGTTTCATTACTGAGACAAAATACCCTAGAAAATCAGCTTAGAGGAGAACAATTTTATTTTGACTTATGGTTTCATGGTGTGCTGTTTTTTTTTTTTTTCTAATTGCTGTGGGCTTGAAGTGAGTCCAAACACAGTGGAAGGGCATGGTAGAGTAAAGCTACTTATCTCATAGCATCTAGGAATCTGTGTGAGAGTCCAAAAGCCAGAGTAGAAGGGACCAGTGACAAGATATATTCCCCAAGGTTACAACCTATGGCATACTCACTTCAACTAGGCTCTGCTTCCTAAGTTACTATTATATCCCAAGAATGTCATCAAATTCTTATCAATTCTTATTCAATCCATTGATAGAAGTTAGTCCTCATAATCTGATTACTTTCTTACCTCCCCATCTCTGCATATATGAGAGATCTAGAGGATATTTCAGATTTAAACCAAAATAACTGCTCCTCTCAACTTCAGCACTAGCGAAAAATGTAGCAGTTGGAAAGCCACCCTGTTTCTGGGTCAGGGCTGCCTCTGCACTGGGGAATGGGCTCCTGATTGCCATGTGTTGAACAAGTATTCCCCAAATACCATCTTTTTTTTTTTTTAATGTGGTTAGTACAGGGTCTCACTATGCAGCTCAGACTCAGAGTGATCCTCCTGATTTCAGCTTCCCCTGTGCTGGGATTACAGGCATGCACCACCATGCCCAGACTCGGTCATCAGCTGACTGCGCCTTGGGTGTGGCATCCCGGACAGGGGATCAACCCTTGGTCCCTGTGCTTGTCAATGCAGGTGCTTATTCCACTGAGCTATCTCGCCGGCCCTCAAATACCATCATAATGATGGATTATTGTACCAGCGATCTCAAGTGGGGATCTATATAATCCCATTACTAATATAGGATTCACAGGGCCAATTGTTTTTTATCAATTAGCACCTATGATGGGAAATGGGAAGAGGCTGGGGTTGTTAAAAGAAGCCGAATCACAGCCCAGAGCTGATAAAGCCTCACAACACTGCATGGAGTTCTTGAGTGAATGCAGCCCATCTGAGTGTTCCACAAGTGGGGCTACAATAGCTGACCTTAGTACTCTGACTCTGTCTTCAGATGCAAGATTCCTCTGAGAAAGGCATGACATTTGATGAGGAGGTTGTCTTCACCTGTGATCAACAGGGAAGATGCTGACATCTGCAGACTGACTCTCACCCCACTGGGCTTTGTTGGTCGGTAAGCTGTCCTGCACAGCACGGTGGGCATGCACATCTGTCTGTGGAAATTCTCCCAGGGTAGAAAAAGTTTCTATTAAGCAAGGAGGAAGACAGAAGGTTTAATAAGGATGGTGAAAGAGGACATATTTGTGCATTCAGGAGAACAAAGTCAAAGGTGCTTGGGAGAAGGGATGGGATGGAAATTTGAGTTCAAGAAGAGGAGGCACAGAGCATAATAGACATTAGAGCAGAAGGGAGGGTAGAGACACAGACACACTGTCTGGAAGATGTTGCAAATAGGAATGTGGAGTGTTGTTCATCCCCACAGTTCTAAGCTCTTCAGCTTCGTTGACTTCCCATTTAATGGGAGATGTGGCTGCTGTTTGTGGCATTAGTTAGCCTCGCGTACTCTCCTGGTCACCAAAAGCACATGGCAGCAAGAGGAAGTTGCAAATGAGCCAGTGCTTTTTATTTCTGAGTGGATGTTTAAACTCAGAGCTGGGTGTTAATGTTTCTGTGTCTATATTTTAGTTCTCTTAGCTGACTTGGAAAGACCTAAACCTGAGCCTTAACAGAGCCTGTCAGAGCTGATGGGATAATGTAGGAAAGGCCTGAAGTTCTCACACACAAGAGACAGCGGCTCTTGAGAGTGGAGGTTTCAGTACAGGGTTTAATGTTTCTTAAGTCAGCAACTAATTCAGCAGAATTGAAAAGGATGAACAGGTGAACTTTACTTTGTTGTAAAAAGTTAATAATAAAGTGGTTAGTGCGCACTGTAAACAGAGATGGAGACCTCTTGGATGCCTGCCACATGGCTGATAGCCCCCCAAAAGTGATTCCTTTGCTTTTGAAAATTATTATGTCAAATTATGTATGCATTTGCATACATTTAAAAGAATAGTGTACTCAACTATAAATCTCTATTTTAATTTAGCATTATACCTATTACATCTTTCTATGTCAATAAATTCATGACTAAATTCTCACTTTTAATGACAAATTATATTCACTATGTATTATTGCCATAATTTATTTAATAAATCCTTTATATTTGGTGAACTTATTTTTTAATTTTGTATTTGTTTTCTAAAT
>NW_004524640.1:379044-380001 GCF_000260255.1 Octodon degus
TATCAGCATACAGAGTTAGTCAAGGTGAAAGTTCTACATGTTAACTGCTATTTTCAAAAGATGGATGGAAATTATTAGGACAATCATCTCAGCCATCCTGTGTATATACTTGCAAGTTTTCTCCCTTCCTCTTTACTTAGCTTTTCTCCTTTCTCTCATTTTCATTCTTTAATCCTTAAATTCTTTTTTTTTTTCTGTTTTACTGTATCTATTATACCTTTCAGGTTTTATTTATTCTTTGAGATTCTTATACTATGGAGACAATATGATATTTACACAAGGGGGTCTGATTTATTTCACTTATGAATATAGCCTCTAATTGCACCCACTTACCTCTAAGGACTTCAAGTTTGTCTTTCTTTATAGCTGTATGATACTCTGTTGTATAAAAATACACCATATTTTTCATCCATTACTCGAGTGATGGGCATTTTCGTTGTTTTCTCTAAATTTCTTGTACAATTCAGCTGTGAATCCATCAGAACCTAGGGCTTTCTTTGTTAGTAATTTGTGTATTTTGTACAGGGTCTCATTATGCAGCTCAGACTCATAGTGTATCCTCCTGTTTTAATCTTCCCCAGTGCTAGGATTATAGGAGTGTGCCACCATGCCTGGACCCTGTGGCCAGCTCAGTGTGCCCAGGGACAGAGCTGGCATGCCATGTGAAACCAGGCACTGAGCCCTGGTCCCTGTGCTTGCAGGCATTTACTTCATTGAGCTATCTCAGCTGGCCCTGTTTGTTGGTAAGTTTTATATTACACTTTAAATTTCATTAGCTGATATTGGGTTATTCAGAGTTTTTATATCTTCTTGATTCAGTTTTGGTAATTTGTACCTATCTAGGAATCTGTCCATTTTTTCTGTGTCTTAGAGCATGTGAAAGTAACGATTTTTACAATAGCTATTAATGATCTTAATTTCCATAGGATCTATACTAATTTGTCCCTTTTCATCCCT
>NW_004524640.1:380101-383981 GCF_000260255.1 Octodon degus
TAAGCAACTGCACTGAAGATAGCAATGTGTAATACTAGGGTCATGCCTGGAATGCCTGTCATTCTGGTCTTCTAAATACATACTACTTGTCATGCCATATCGATTACTGCCATACTGTCTCTCAAGTAAATGTTTGTTTTAAAAAAAAAGGGTAATAAATGAAAACAAGAGACAAGAAAAAAAGAGAACTTGCTTGTCTTGTTGTAAGTGATGTTATATTCATATCTAAGTTTTTAGTCTTTGTAAGTAATGGTTTAAAATGTCTCTCTTCTGACCACAATGGCACCTTCTAGAGACAAACTCATATTATTTGTTTCTTGTTTGTGATCTTCAGTAAAACTCAACATCATGAACATGATGTTGAGTTAAAACTAGAAGAAGCCATTATTTTAAGGAGTAAATTTCATAATATTTTGGTATGAAATGTTGTATTTATATCATCATTACTTGATTGATAGTCACCAAATATGAATTACTTGATATATCTTCATTAACTTAGACTTTGAATGGTTTTGAGCTTATGGAGGCATTGTTTCACTTTAAATAAAAGAATCTTAAGGCCCAACTTCTTACTATGTTTTCTACACAGTTTCAGCATATTTTCCTCTTAATATGTCCTAAGATGATTCTGTGATGAACTTGTGGCTTCTCTGGCAAAATAATATGAGGCAGTGATGTTGTGACTTTGATCAGCAGAAGTAAACACCTGGTACAATTCAAGCTTTATTCCCTATTTGTATTGATAACATTTGCAGAAGACTCACAGTGAAGTTTTAGATAATTATCTCAATATTCCTCTGTGTGCCTAAGTGAACATAGCAAATATGCCTGTTTTATGAAATATTCACAACATAAGCCTGGCAGGGAATTCCCATGGTCATCTGGGGGCATCTCGCTTCCCCTACTAGGTAGTCTTCTTTTCTATCTTTCTTTAACAGAAAATGTCCATCTCTTGTTCCAGGATTTTCAAATGAAAGAAGGCTAAATGATTGAGCAAATAGGATTAGGATTTTAAACAATATCCCAGTAATGAGAATGCTCTCTCAGCAGTAAGAAGATGAAATGAATAGGAATATGTCAGTTCTGTACTTCAAATGCAAAACACACGGAACTGGAATAAAGAATGAAGGTGGCAGGACCCAGCTTTGTACTCTGGCCGCCTTTCAGTGTATTCGCCAATGCGTCTGTTTCTACTTGGCTCCAGGCAGCTGGGCTTCTGTAGCTAACCTGGCAAGAAGATGATGAGCTTCTGCTTTAGAGGCAGGCTGTCCTCGAGGAGAATGACGGTGCCATGTGCTTCATTTATTTGTCCAACTAATAATATCTCAAAAATGAGAGCTATTTCTTTTGCTTCTTCTCTCCATCAAAGATTTTCTCCACTATAGAGAAGCAGAAGAGTTAGGATGGAAAAAGCCATCAGGCCTAGAAGCAATGTGCAGACACCAAAGTAGTAGAGTGCTCATAAAATTCAGAACATCAGTTTTCAAGGACGAGGATGCCTTCTCCAACCCTTTGGACATGTTAAGTGTAATTGTGATTATCTATTCTAATTCTTATTGCTGCCCGAATTGTAAGCCAAGCATGATATCCATTCCCTACCCACCATGAACCACCTAAAATTTGAGAAGATAGGAGACTATTTAAATCCATTCTTGTTTCCTGGAATTACGTGATCCCTTCAACTACTGTCCCATTTTTGTAGGAGCAGACCAGTATTATTTTGCTCCTGGTCTTATCCTGAATTAATAGATAGCCAGACTCCTAGCTGCAACTGGTTATATGCACTATGTGCCTGATAGTGTCTATGGAACAGGGTGATCGTGGAGCAACCTTCTTTTCTCTTAGTCTTCTGTCTCCTCCTCTTTAATAGGTGAAGTACTTAGTTGTATCAGACTTGGCTGAATGTCAGAGTTAAGCAAAGAGAGAGTTTAAGATCTGGGCTTTTCATCTTTATTGTTTTCTTTAACCTACTGTCCCCTGAGTTCTAGCTACTTGCTTGGTAGATGCCTCCAGCTGCCTTCTTCTTAGTATCTTCTGCTAGTGCTACCACCTGTCTTAGCCTCTCAGTGTGAGGTCTGGGCTGTGACTCAGCCTTGTTGGTGCCAACTGAGGTGAGAACCGTACAAGCTTTGGCGCACAAGGCTAAAATACCTGAAGCCACAGAGACTCTGCTTTCTCTCAGATGAGGCCCATCAGTGCTGGGAGTGGGCTCTGGACCAAAGTGACCAGGCACATGGGGCTGGGGAGAGGGAATGTGCAGAGGTGTTAATGCCCCTTGGAATGAATTAAACTTAGACCAAGATGAGCCTGGAGTTTTAAAAGGATTATATTAAAACTTTCCACTTGTTTCAAGTCTGTGAGTCTCTATGCACCCGTCATACTCAGGGGATAAATGTTTTCTTCTATTTCATGGAGAAAAAAGTACCTAAAACTTTTCAGATGTACACGTATTCACTGGTGGGGACTAGATATTGCTTAGTACACAATAAATGGGAACTATATTATACCGGAAATTCTTTAATTTTCTTCTATAGAATCTATACACCTAGTTATATCCACTACCATTCTGCCTTATGTCTCCTTACATCTCAGTGACTGCAGCTGACATCCTGGCTATATACAGCTGTGAAGCAAGTTAGGAAATTTTGCATCTTAAAGAGTAGAAAAGGTTTTCATGACTGGTTTTAACTTGACCACACTCATTTTCTGGGACTTGATACATTGCATCTCTTTGAAAAGTGAGGGATTTGTAATGAAGAAAGGTTGTAGATCTATCTGTGTAGGTCATAAAAAAGAGGAGCTCAGAGTTATTGTTCTACCAACAGTATCTGACATATATTTCTCTAGCTTTAGAGAGCCAAAGCCCACTTAATTGAAATCATGAATTATAAAGTTATCAAAACTGCATTTTTGAGAAAGATAAGCATGTCAACACATCTGCCATCAGCCGCTTGTCTCTTCCTAGAAAAAAAAATGTAATTTCTTTGGAATTTGAGAGGCTGTTAGACTATAAAGTAACTTCTATGATGATTTAATGTGGAAATTTATAATAATTTCTTAATTTTTCAAATTTTATACTAATATAAGACTAGTTTAGAACTGGGCATTATGAAATTGTAATATAGGTTGTGACAAGTCCTCCAGTATGACTTTGTGTGTATTTAAGGAATCAAAATAACTTGAGTCTATTTGGTAATTATTTAGGCTATTTTTTGTACCAGTTTGAGAATGATGGTGAAAATTTACTTCTGGATCCAACCTAATTATTTTCATATGCCATACCTGAATACTTAGCCATAGGTCTGAAATTTTGCATGATAATTTCTGTGGGATAAACTAAGTCTAATTTGGTTTCCTACAATGTTGAATCTTCAATGGAATTACAGTAAAAGGAAGCATGAATTTATTCTAGAATCCTTAAACCTAGAGGCAGAGTTTTTCAGGGGAACAGGCTACATATTTTATGCACTGTAATTTTGCATGTACATGACCACTTTGGCCTTTACTTTCACATAACTAGGTAAAGTAACCCTCACTTTCTGTCTAGGCAGATGCTCTGATTCATGTCCACATTTTCCATAACAGTGATAGGTATAGGTATAGGTGTAGGTGTAGGTGTAGGTGTAGGTGTAGGTGTAGGTGTAGGAGTAGGTATAGGTGTAGGTAAAGGTATAGCTATAGATGAAGGTGTAGGTGTAGGTATAGGTATATGCATAGGTGTAGGTATAGGTACAGGTGTAGGTGTAGGTATAGGTATAGGTTTAAGTGTAGGTATAGGTGTAAGTGTAGGTGTAGGTATAGGGATAAGTGTAGGTCTAGGTGTAGGTATAGGTATTGTTATGGTTTGTGTCTAGTTGTCCCCCCAAAGCCTCATGCAGTC
>NW_004524640.1:393691-394667 GCF_000260255.1 Octodon degus
GTGATATTGATTATTAGACTTTTCATGTCCTTTAAAATTTGTCTTACATAGTTGGGTTCTCCCATATTTGGTGCACACTTATTTATGACAGCTATCTCTTCCTCTTGAATTTCATCCTAACCAGTATATCGAGATAGTCTTTATCTCATTTAACATATTCTGGTTCAAAGTTTAGAATGTCTGTGAACAGAATAGCTACCCCTGCTTTTTTCTGAGGTACAGGCACATGTAATATTATTTTTCATTCTTTGACTTTCAGCCTATGAATTTCTTTATGGGTTAAATGTGTTTCTTGTATAAGGCATATTGTTTAATTTTGTTTCTTAATCCACTCTGCTAGTCTATTTCCTTTAATTGATGAATTGAGTAAACTTACATTGGTGGCTATAATTGATATGTAGTGACTTCTGTTTTTCATGTTATTTTCCTGCTCCTTGTTCCCTACTTTTGTCCTGTGTTTAATAGGTTGCTGAGTGTGGTGTGTTCTTTCTGTTGTTGTTGTTAGAATTGTGGGCATTTTTTCCCCTTCTAGAATATCTTTTAGTACACTGTGTAGGGTTGTTTTGGTCGGCATGAATTTCTTTAGTTCTTCTTTATCATGGAAGTATTTCACTTCTCCATTAAACTTCGAAGAGGGTTTTTCAGGGTATTTCAGTCTAGGTTGGAATTTATTCACTTGTAGGACTTGAAATACTTTGCTCGATACTCTTCTTGACTTGATGGTTTGTGTGGAGAAATCTGCTGTTATTTTGATGCATTTCCCTTTATTTATTTTTTTTCCATAATTTTATAGAGAATAAATAGCAATGAGACAGTTTCAAATCAGATTGGTAGGACAGTTCCAATAATTAACACATTGCGTACTGCCTTCATAGTGGTTATTTGTTGTACAAGATGCAGACATGACATCCTATTTACAAACACTATTAGACCAAATACCTCTATTCCTTGAATAAAGAGAATGTAGCTATATATA
>NW_004524640.1:415822-417376 GCF_000260255.1 Octodon degus
GCAGCTTAGACTTGTAGTGATCCTTCTCTTTTCAGCCTCCCAGTGCTGAGATTATGGGCCCCACCACACCCCAGACTCCATCGATGGCCCAGTGTGCCCTGGGGGTGGGGTTGGCACCACATGCAGTCCTGGGGATCAAACCCTGGCTCTGCACTTGCCTATGTCTTCACTTTCATCCAAATGATTTTGCCACCTTTCCTTTCAATGGAGTTTTTATTTCTTCTCTCTGTCTGTCTGTCTGTCTGTCTGTCTGTCTCGTATTTAGGACAGGATGTACAGGGTCTTGCAGTGTGGATTGGACTCATAGTGATCCTCCTGTTTATAGCCTTCCAAATGCTGGTATTACAGGCACACACTGCCACCCCTATTCTCAATCACCATCTCAGCATGCCCCAGGGACAGGGCTGGTACTATACAGGACAGGGGATCAAACTCCTGGCCCCTGCATCTGCCTAAGCAGGCACTTTAATCCACTGAGCTATATAGCTGGCCCTGAACTTTTACTTTCTTGTATATCTCTTTGAATCTGCTTCATACATTTTATTTCTTTCTTATATTGTTCGTTAAAGGTTTCCATCATTTTTCTATTCTCTTCTATTTTTTTAAATTTGTGTCTCCTTAAAAACTTTGAGCAATTCTTTCATTATAGTTAGCATTTCTTTTTTTACCTGTGGGATTATATCTGGTCTAATTTCTTTTTGTTGTTGTTGTTGTTGTTCTTCCTTTCCCAAATTCTCATTTTATTTATGTCTTTTTGAAATAAGGTTTCACTGTGCAGTCCAGGTAGGCCTTGAACTCACTTTGTAGCCCAGGCTGGCCTCCAATTCAATGATCCTCCTGCCTCAGACTACCCAGCATTTGGATTACAGGCATGCACCACTATGCTTGGCTCCCGTCCCAAATTCTAAGGTAGAGAAAAGTTGAATTAGTTCCAAGCCAATGTACAAAAGCCACTGAGCCATGCAAGTCTGAGACCTCACAATGCTGTATCACTGAACACTGGAATCTGGACTCCTGACAGAGACAGCTGAATGCTTGTTTTCCAGACAGCTGTAACTGTATTTCAGTCTTTTCAAAAGAAAACCCTGGGGCTCCAGACTGTAGTACACATCTGGGCTGGGCCCACTGCTCCAAGTCATAGGGCCAGAGAGCCTTATACCCACCTTAGGTTACTCATTCACCAACAGTGAGCCGTAGGACAGAAGATACAACAAAACAGGACTTCTTCCTCCACAGCAAGTGTTGATTTCAGCTCTGGCATGATGAGAAACACTGGAACTCTTCCTTGAAACTGGATGGTGCTGAGAGGTGCCTGCCATGCTGATTCCCTTATACTCCCTTCCAGTCTCTGCCAGCAGAAAAATCATCTTCTTTGAAGACATTTGGTAACAGTTCAAAAATAAAATCATGCTTCACAGCATTGTTCTCTGTTATTCTGGAACTAGTTCAACTGGCAGATGAACTGGTTGAAGCACTCACCCCAATAGCCAAGTGAGCCCATCTCCTTGAGGAAGCCAACCCTGTTCGTGGTAGCATGCTGGGTCATGGACAGGT
>NW_004524640.1:424216-432204 GCF_000260255.1 Octodon degus
AAGAATATATGCAGTGTATTATTTGTTGAAACTGTACTTCCGATTTGATTTGAAACTGTCTCATTGCTATCTGTTTATCAATAAAACTTTAAAAAAATAAAAAATAAAATGTGCAATTCAAATTTTTAAAATTTGCAACTCAAGCAAAGAGTTTAAATTCATGGAATCCAGGAAAGGTTGACACCTTCACTTTGGGTAGCATATCAAGGCAGCAACACTTTATGTACAAGATAAAGTGGACTTAAATGCTAGTAAGCCTTTGCTTCCCTTGACATATCAGCCTTATTCTTTTGTGGTTCTTGTTCTCAGGGTGAGAGAGGTGGCTTCTGATAGCTTGAAACTTCCTTTAAGGCCTTAAGCACCAAACATAAGTAAGTCTTACTTTTGTCTCTGGGCTTGATAGATTTTTCAGGCAAGGAACAGTTACCTAGCTTAGGATAGGTTGTCACCATTGATGTGTTTCATGCAGATAAGTATCTGTGAGGACTTTCATACTCTTGTGTTGTGGTTTAGATACAAACTGTCCCTTAAGAGTCTTATATGTTCACAATTTGTAATAGCCAAATTTTAGAAACAACACAAATGTCCATCAAAAAAGGAATGGATAAAAAATATCTGGTCTTTTTATATAATGGAGTACTACTCACCTACACAGAAAGGTAGAATAAGGCTTTTATAGGTAAATGGATACAGCTAGAGACCATACTATTTAAGTTCCAGTAATGACAAAGTGGTTAAATAAATCAGGCAAGGATGTGTAAATGTTGTATTGTCTCCCTAGTGTAAGAACTTGAAAAAGTGGATCAGTCTGATAGCTCAGTGGACTAAAGCACCTGCTTAGGCAGAGCACAGTGGCCGGGGTTTGATCCCCAGCATGCTCTGCCAGCCCTGCCTGTTGGGCATGCTGAGATGGCTATTGAGACTGGGCATGGTGGTGCATGCCTATAATCCCAGCATTTGGGAAGCTGAAAACAGGAGAAACACCTCAAGTTGTACCTACACAGTGAGACCTTATAGATCCTATAGATCATATCCTAAAATACAGAAAGAAAAGAACATGAAAGAGTAAATAAGATCCATAAGTTACATTAGATTTTTGTGCAAGGGAAAGAAACTGCTCAAAAGGAAAGAACAACTGGGATGGGGAAAGGAGAAAAGAAAGAAGGGGGGGAAGATCTGTATATATATACACACAAGATAGCTAGATAATTGTACTACTAATTTCTATTAGTTCATTGACAGGAGCAGTCAGTGCTTATATTGTCTGCTCAGTTTTGCACACCTATATCTGGTAACCCGAACAACTACTTTGACAATAACAATATGAAATATAATAACCACTGTTCATTTCCTATTGTCTTGTTTTGAAATTCTGTATCACTGAAAGCTGGGGAGATAGCTCAGCGGCATAAGCACCTGCCTGGCAAGTGCAAGTTCCCAAGTTTGATCCCCAGTACCCCATACAAAAAAATAAGTATGTGAAATTCTGTATCATTTTTGTTTTTCTTCTCTTTTTAAAATTAAAAGAAAGTCTCCTATGCTCAGATGTTGGACTTTTGGAAGGTGATTGGATCATGGGGTGTGTGTACTATGCCCTATAATGTTGTATGATTTGTGGTATAATCCATTGATGAATTCATAGTTGAGCGGGTTCTTAGAAGGGGGACAGGCCACAAGAAATGGGTCACTGGGGATTGCACTTGGAAGGATGTATTCTTGGTCCTGGTTCACTCTTCTTGCTCTGCTTCCTGGCTGCTAGACGTTAAACATCCTTGTCCTCCAGGCTCTTCTTCAATGATGCTTCTGTGTTCAAACCAGCCAACAGTGGACTGAACCCAAGAAATCCATGAGCCAAACTAAACTACTCTTAAGTTGCTGGTGTCGGGTCTTTTGTTCCAGTGATGGCAAAGTGGTTAGTTTCCTAGATGGGAACTTTTTGATGGTACTAGGAATTAAACACAGGGCCTTCACACTGAGCTACATTTCCACTCATTTGTTCATTACTTTTTTGTTATTTTGAGACATGGTGATGCTGAGTCACTAAGTTGCCAATGCTGTGTTAGAACTCATGGTCTTCCTGCCTCAGCCTCTCCGAGTGCTGGAATTGCAGACCTATGTTATGGGGTTTGGCATTGGCGGAAAATTTTGTGGTACGTTTTAGAACACATTAGTAGATTTGTGAATAATAAATTGTTTTGAATTATGAAATTATGTTTGGCAAAGTATTTGGAAAAGGAAATGCCAAATGTTTAAGTAAATTTGACAGTGGGTTTATCATGTTTCAATGACACATTGAATTCAGTCTTTGAAAAATTGGATCCATACTGTCTTAGTTACTTTTTACTCATTGCTGGGACAAATACCTGACACTCAAAATGAAGGAAGGAAAGGTTTATTTAGCTCACAGTTACTCGAGGATTCAGTCCACATTCCACTGGCTCCAAGGCAAAGACAGCAGCTCATGTGGCAGAAAACAATGAAGAGCAGAGGAGGAGCAGCAGCTGGGGTGTCCATCAAGCCTCTCTCTTCCTTCTACGCTGACTGCCAAGACTGGCGCTCCATGGCGAAGAGGATAGCTCTTCCAAAGTGGCGTGGCTGCCAAGATCAAGCTCCTCTGAAGACTGGGACTTCTCCACAGAAGCGGGGCAGGGTGGCAGGAAGCTTTTCTCAATTCCTCGGCCCTGCCCACCTGCAGGGCTAGGCCCCCACACTGAGAACTGCCTGAGCTGATTCAGCCAAGTTAACACAATGTATCAACTAACACACATACACATGCTTTAAATGTTTGATGGGCATGGTTGTTTCTGACTATAGAAGTATTTTGCAGCTATGAGCAATTGATTTAAAGCCCAGTAGCTTTTTGTAATAATGGGTTATGATCTGGCCACAACTGTCAGGTCTCTAGAGCTACTGTCCTGGCCTGCAGGGGAGAACACACACCCTCAGTGAAAAATTTGAGAGGAGGAAGAGAAAGTAGAGGGATGACCCTTTCATTCTTTTATTATCACTGTATAGCATAACAGGGAATTCTAGCTTCATTCAAAATTAACCCAAATAGCAAATGTGAACCACAACTCATTTTTGCCTCTATTCCATGGTTCTTTTACCTTCAGCAAGTCCTCTAGTGTAGCCATGGGGACATTTGTTCTGCGTGTTGTTTATTTTTTTTATTTAACTTGTCAGGCTCATTTCCTGACAGGTTCTTCATATCATGGGACCAGCTTATTTCTGAGTCCTTGGAAGAAAACCACACATCTCAACATGTCAGTACTCCATAAACTTTTTAAATAAATTATTTAAAAATAAAGATAGAGTGGAAAATCATATTTGGGAGTGGAGTAGAAAGTAAGCTACTCATTTTTATATGTTTAAGGTTTTTATGTAATTACATTTAGTATAATGTTTCCTAGCCCTATACTTCTTAGGCCTATATGCGAGATACCTTGTAGATAATGTAATTCATCTCTTTCTTTTTAAACTGAACTAAGCCACTTTTTCCTCCCTAAAGTAGGCTCAGTGAGCTAAAAAAAAATTAAATATCACATATTAATTCATAGAAGTTCTATTCAGGGTATCATTTAACAGCAGATGAGGAATCCACTAAGACACAGAATATATTATTGCCAACTCCACTATCCATTGAGTAAATAGGCTTAGACACCCAAAGGCTTGGGGGGATTCCATATGCTGTGTAAAGAGAAATGTCCTTAAGGTTAGTGTTACATAGATTTAAAACTTAGATGTAGTGATTAGAGTGAAATCATCAGTGACATGCTTTCATTTGTACCGTTTTATTAAAATACAATCTATGTGCAATAAACTGAATAGGGACGCAATCTGGTAGATTTTAACATATGCTGTGAACTGTCTATCATTTCTCGAGATTTTCTCTGCCTGTTTTTCAATTCCTTCCTCTGGCCCACCCCTGCTCCCTAGGCCACAGTGATTTGTTTAGGGTCACTGTCAACTAGTTTTATTTTCTAGAGTTTTCTATAATGAAACCAGGGCCCAGGGAGATAGCTCAGTAGAATAAGCGCTTGCCTGGCAAGCACAGGATCCTAAGTTCAATCTCTGGTACCATTTAAAAAAAAAGAAAGAAAAAGAAAGAAAGAAACCATACAGTATGTATTTATTAACTCATTCATTTATTTAATCTGCTTCCTTCTTCTTTTCCCCTCCCCCATTTTCCTAGCTTCTCACCCCTTCTCCTTCTCAGTGTTGAGGGTGAAACCCAGGGACCTATGTATGCTGACTGTACACTTTACAATTTAGCTCTATGCCCAGTTCTGTCCTACTTCTTTTACTGAGAATAATAATTATTTTTGAAATCCATACCTCTTTAAAAATAGAGACCTTTGAGCTATTTCCAGCATAGCATTATTTCAAATAAAGCTGCTAGAAATTTCATGCATAAGTCTTTGTATGGAATTTACTTTCTTTTCTCTGGGTTAAGTGCCTAGGATTACTATGGCTAGTTGTACAGTGTGTGAAGTTTTCAAGAAACTATTAAACTATTTTCCAAACAGTTCATCTATTCATCACTGGTTGCCTTGCTCCTTACCCAATTGCTACTCCTGCCAATATCAAGAGTTTTAATAGGTATTTAGTAGGACTTCATTAGGGTTTGAATTCACATTTTTCTCATGACTGATGAAGTTGGACATCATTTCATGTGCCTTTAACCATCTCTATTAGCTTTATATTTTTGTGGTAATAAACTATCAACTTTGATGGCTGGAAATATCAGTAAGTTGTTTTCACCCAGTTCTGGAGCCAGATATCTGAAGTTGTTTTCACAGACACTAAAGTGTATTCCTCTACAGGTCAAGAAGAGAATCTAATTCCCTGCTTTTTCCAGCTTTTAGAACTGCATTCCTAATACCTGGTTTATGCCTTCTTTCTGCAGCTTTGTAACCAGTGGCAGGACACCTGCTCTTTCTGCATCTACATTTATCACATGGTTTTATTCTGTTCCTTGGTGGGAGACTTCCCTGTATATATCTTTCAAGGACTGTATGATGACATTTTTTTTTTTTTTTTGGTGGTACTGGGGATTGAACTCAGAGCCTTGCGCTTGCCAGGCAGGCGCTTATTCTACTAAGCCATCTCCCCAGCCCCTGTATGATGACATTTAATGTCTGCTCACATAACCCAAAATAATATTCCCATCTTGAAATCATAATTTAATCATATCTAAATAATTATTTTTTTTTTACCAAATAATGCAGTTTTTTTTTTAAACCAAAGAATGTAGGGCATGGTGGTAATATACTTGCAATTTCAGGCCTTGGAAGGGTGATTATTATAGGTTCGATGCCAGCCTAAGAGTCATACTGAATTCAAGGCCAACCTTGTCTCATAAACAAAAACAAAAATCCCTACCCCAAAAACCAAACCAAAATAAGACAAATAACCCACCAATACCTGAAATAAATAATAAAAAGAAAAGATTTATTTAGTTTCATGGTTTGGATATTTGGGCCCATAATGGCTTGGCCCCTGTGTTGCTGGGCCTGGAGGACAGCGCATAGTATCCGGTGTGAGTGGTGAGGCACAATGCTCACTGCCTGATCAAGAAGGGAGACTGAGGAGCCAGGAAGATAGCTTAGTGGTCTAAAGCACCTGCTCGGGCAAGCTTAGGCAGGCACATGGGACCCTGGTTAGATCCCTGGCACCACATATACCATAACAGCCCCACCTTCAGGGCAGGCTGAGCCGGAAGTGAAAGTGAGAGGGAGTAGGAGTCCCTTTCAGGTCCTTGTCTCAGTCCAACAAGCCAATGTTTATAATCCCAAAGTTACGTTATTGGAATCCCATCAAGTTAATTCCAGTCTACCACTTTCAATGCAACCCATGGTGAAAATAAAGACACTAAATTATATTTTTAATCACTGGGGAGTCAAGGGGCTCTAAGTTCAGCTACAAAGATGGCTTCCTGGAACAAAAAGAGCAACTCAGGGCCTCCCCCAATTTTTATTCAGTGGGGGAGTGGCTTGAGGAGGATTGACTGAGAATTGTGGGAAGAAGGTGACCTTTGTGAGCTGAGCTAGGTGGGTGGCCTACATTTTTCTCTGCCATATGCAGAGAGGATATGCAGAGAGAGTAATCTGCATTATGATATTATGCCATAGAGATAGCATCCAATGTTTTGGGGGTCTGGTGCTTCAGCTTTGATGTAGTCTTTCAAGCCCCAGGAAGTCATAACCTCTATCTCGAGGCTCGAGCCCAGCTGGCAGCACAGAGCATTAGCTCTACCATCCTGTCTCGACCTGGCTCACATTAAAGAAAAGCAGTTTTAGCAGGGAAACATGCATGCCACCTTCAAAGACTATCACCAGCACCTCAGCTAGATCATTATACATTGCTTAAGGCCAATTGAAGGATTAAGAGAAGTCCTAGCCAGCTCTGTCCATAACAATACAAGAAAATAGGGTCAGACTCAGTCAAAATGAAGACAGTCTCTCTTCTTTCAAAGAGAGCTGCTCAGGTGGTCCTCCACAAGAGAGGAGACCAGTGTCTATAATTTTATGTGAGGAGACACCCCAATAATGTCAAGAATCCCTCTCAATCCAAACTCCTAAAGCTTTTCTTACCTCTCACTGGTCCCAAAATGGTAACCAAGCCTTTCTGGGACCTTTGTAAGATGCTTGAGATAGATACAAAACTGTAGCACTCATGTTCTAAAGAATGTAGATCCATTTAGGGAAGTTACTCAGCCTATCACACTATTCATTATTTCTTCTTTGGGCAAGTGCATGTCCAAATCTTTGTCTCATTTTTTATTAGTTTATTTTCTTTATTCAGATTTAAGAGTTTCTCATATTCCTGGATATGTCCTTTATGAGAAATAACTTTGTGAGTATTTTCTTTTGTCCTTCATTATCCTAAAAATACCTTTTAGAGAAAGATGATTAAAGTTATCAATTTTTCTCATATAGAGCATGCTTTTGGTGAGCTAAGAAATCTTTGATAACTCAAGAGCATAAAGATTTTCTTTAGAAGTTTTATAATTTGAGGTTTTACAGTTAGATATTTGATCCATTTGAATTAATTTTCATATGTACTGTGAGATATAGATTGGAGTTCATTTTCTTGTATATAGATTTCCAGTTGTTTGAGTATGACTTGAAAAGCCTGTCCTATTAGCGCTAGGTCTACAACTAAAAATTAGAAAAAGTCATTTGTTTATAAAACTTTGAGTCTAATTTTGGATGCTCTATTTTGTTCCAGTGATACATCTATCTTGATGTCATGAAACACTAGATTACATTACTATATTTTAAATCAGGTGGTATTGGCCCTCTAATTTTTTTATTTCTCAAATTTGTTTTGGCTACTGCATTTCTTTTTAAAAATTTTATAAATTAATTTTATAGAGAAAAAAATTGCAATGTGACAGCTTCAAAACAGGTTGGTAAGAGTTACAACAATTAATACATTGCATACTGTTGTCCTTGTAGTAGTCATTCATAGCACAAGATGCAGACATGATATCCTCTCCAAACACTATTAGTACAGATCTTTCTTCTTATTGAATGAAGAGAAAGTAGCAGCATATTTATCCTAACTATTTTGTATATACAGATACAAAATTATCCTTCATTTATATCACCTTTTTTTTGTTCAGTTTTGTCAGAGATAGGTATTCCATTGCCACCCAAATTTTGTAGGTTCATGAATTCACCAAAATATTACAATATAGTCCAGTACTCCACAATCATAGTGGGTTATCCACAGGACTGGCAATGTTCGAATCTCATGACTTGAGCCTTCCACAGCTCAGCATATTAACATGGCTTCACTTTTCATACCTCATTTCTACGCTTTTCTGCTGGATGGCTAAGACCAAAATAAAGCAAGACCTATATAACAAAAAATATAACTTTTGTATCTGACACGGTCAGCCAAGTCCCCTCAGGACTTATCCTGAAACCCTGTACTGCACTTTGCAGATCCTTTGTCAGTGTCAGTCATGTGGATGAGTCATG
>NW_004524640.1:432304-433993 GCF_000260255.1 Octodon degus
AATCATGAAGGAAAGATTCCAGTTGCTTAAATCTGATCTCTTTTACCTTCCTCTCTTTTTTTGCCAAAAGTGCCTGCTTTGCCTGGGTGGCTTAGAGGGACAGATAAGCCTTCCTCTTTTTCAGGAGATTTTCTGGAACCAAAGGGATGTTTTTTATTTGCTCTTCTTCCACCATCTTTCCAATGTAATCACTACTCTGATCTGATTTCTTCTATACCCTTCAGCAGTGGCTTCTTTACCTCAGTTGATTATTATTTCAGGGATTTCAGGTGTGTGACTTCCAATTTCTCTTATGCTGCTGTAGCCTGGGTTTGTTCTGAGAGGGCTCAGGGCCTGAGATTGCATCTTGCTCCTTCTTTTGGTCATTTTCTATTTCAGAAAGTACTCTTTATTTAATTTTTGTGAAAGTTTGATAACAGGTAGCTGTATTACCACAGTCAGACCCTCTCTGCAAAGAGTCTGTTTTTTGGGTATCTCTCCTATGTTGGAGATTCTTGTGTATGTCCCAAGATTTTGCCTTCTCTATTGATTGAGAGTAGGATATTGATTTCCACTTGGCACTGTCTGTCCTTTACTGTAGAGCTTTGGTAAGGTTATTACCCAAGCACCTCCCAGTATTATTATCCAAGGGAGAACATGTGGTTAAGGCAAATATGTTATCTTATTTACAGTAGTACAATTAACAATACTAATAACAAATAGTGAAATTTAGAAACTAACAAAGCTTTGTAACTAATGGGATTGTACTTTAGACCATAAGATCCAACAATACAGCTGCATAACAAAGCAGATCTTAAATTGGGAATTTGTATTTAAATTAGTTCCCTGAATTTAAATTAGTCCCCTTCATGCACCTGGAGTCTTCCAGGAGGACTAGCTCACCCCAGTTACCTGCTGCCACTTTTGTACTGGGAGAATGCTTCTGTAGTTCTGGGCCTCAGTCTGGGCTCCGCTGGGTCCAGCAGTAGCCTCAGCTCACCAGCTCTAGATCTACTGAACTCAAATTCTACCAGCCAGACCTGGCTTGGGTCTGGTTGCTTGTTTGGCTCCTTCCATCTGAACCCCATCTGAGTGGACTATTGGGACCCTCTGGCTACCAGTCCTGCGGCTCCTTCCCTGTAGGCCCACTGAGGTAGAGTGGTGAGTATCAGAGTATTAAATGCCTGAGCACACTTTTTTGTAATGAGACATTTGATCAAATAGCATTTTAAAAAAATAAATATTTTTCTCATTAATATGTATATTTCATACAGCTTTAGCTTTTGAATGTTCTTATTTTCATCTGCCTCTAGCATCTCCCCTCATAAGTAAAATGATTTAATTATAATAATGTAATTTTCATTGCAGTTACAAAACATTTAGTATTTTAATGAGGTTTTTAAATTATTTATTTATTTGGTACAGGGTCTTATTATGCAGCTGGGATTCATAGGGATCCTCTTGTCTCAGGCTCCCCAGTGCTGGCATTACAGACATATGCCACCACATCTATTTTGGTAGGTGACATTTGGTACTGGGAATGGAACCTGACTCCTCGGACTTGCCAGGCAGACACTTAGAACCCCAAGCTATCTCCCACTCCCAATATTCAGTGTTTTAAGAGAGAAAGAATGACTACATTTTTACTTTCATATTAAAATGTGCAGAGTCCCAGTCCAGGCACAGAGTGGGCCGGACCCTCTCCCAGCC
>NW_004524640.1:436139-438155 GCF_000260255.1 Octodon degus
TCTACCAGCTTTTTGAGGTTAACAGCCATCCACAAAAGCATGTATAGAAGTATGTTGACTATATATTTGAATTGTTGAATCTGATTATACTTTATTTAGCTTTTAATATTTTTCTGTATTTAAGGATCATGAAACAGCCTTGTAATATATATATTTCAAATATAACAAGATTTCTAAATATTACATCAATGCTTAAAACCTAATTGCCAAAAGGTACAGGAAATCAACATAAAATTTTTGTTGTCTAGATTATAAATGCTTCAAATTAGTGCATTCTATTTGCATTTTATTACTATTAGATTGAAATGCATTTCTTATCTGTTTTGCAGTTCAAACAATATAGAAGAAAAAATTGTTTTAACTAGTCCTTAGAAATTGTCACACTGGGCCGGCTTGATAGCTCAACCAACTAAAGTGCCTGGGTAGGCACTTTAGGCAGATGGCAGTGGCTGGGTTTCAATACCCCAGTGATTGAGATTGGGCATGGTGGTACAAGCACCTGTAATCTCAGCACTTGGGAGGCTGAAAACAGGAGGATCACTATGAGTCTGATCTATGTAGTGAGACCCTATAGACCTTGTCCTAAATACAGAAAGGAAAAAAAAAATAAAGAAAGAATGAAATTGTCACACAAAAATTCCATAATAATGAATATGTGATGTTTCAAAGGGCAAAGTCCAAAATATGTCCCTGTGGACTGGTAGGCATTTGTGAAGAAACTGTTTTAGTGGTGCATATATATTTGTATATTTAATGTATTTGAACTGATATATTTCTGTCTAGTTGTTTTATTATAATTTTTTTCTGAAAAATTAAGGTAAATGAATTAATAGCACCTAATAACTAATTAATTTAAGCTAAATACCATATATTCAAACTGATTTTAATTAGTATTCATAACATGCAATTTTGTTAGAAGCATAGTTTTAGCACTCGGAGCAGAATACTGTACTTCATTATGCCTGAAATTTCAAACATTATGCCATGATACACTTAAAAGGATTAAAGCTTCACCAAAACCCATTTTTAATTATTATGCATTTCAAAATAAATACAGCTTGTAGGATCCTCTAAGGTAATATTGAATTTTATCTTTAATGTGGCCAATCACCATAAATTTAAGTCAACAAATTTATTTGTATTTTTTAGTCAAAGTTATTCTTCTTTTTATATCATCATCCTGGTATGACAGTAAATGTTTCTCGCTTCATTATCTTAAGATCCAGGCCTTTAAAAGTACCACTTAATAAAGGATGAAAATATTTGTCCATGTTTGGTTTGGATGGTTGTGAGCTTAAATGATTATGGACATAGTTGTGTAAAAGGGGAGTTTCGCTGATGAATAACACAGTTCCTCGGTGCTTTGGGTACATGTAATTTTAATGGGTCCTTTTATTTGATTGCCACCAGCCATTTGTAGTATGTCCCAGTTACTCTCTGTTAATGGACTTCAGAAATAGTTATTAAGCTAAAATTTCTCAGACTTTCTGAACAAGACTGACTTTTGCTTCAGCATAAATTCCAACTCGCAGAGCTGTTAAAAAAACTAAATTGTTTTTTTAGATTCAGCTTATTTGGGAGGTAAAGATTACCTAACAGATGATTTCTTGTGTTTTGTTTTGCTAACTTAGAAGTAATCGTTTCAACTATAGGGCCAAAAACCTACCTCAAAAGCATCTAAGTGACCCATAAACTAACTTTTAATAATTAGGCACTGGTTTTATTTACATCATATACTTTAGAGTGCCTTTAAAAAGCTAAATCACATGCTTTTACTTTGCTAAAAACAATGGTGAACTTGTTTTAACCAACTTCACTTGAGTTTTTTTATTTTCCTAAGTTACTCTCAGGGAAAATAACTTGAATTGCTGTGTTGTTCAGGGTGATAGTATATGATGATTTAACCCTCAGAGCGCTAGCACTGTGTATACTGGCTTCACTCCATGACACCATGAGACACACATAGGGTGTACTTTGTCTTCACCGAAATCGTGAAAACAGTGCAATTTCAGGTCA
>NW_004524640.1:439289-455775 GCF_000260255.1 Octodon degus
ATGTATTTATATATATGTTTAGACACTTAAATTATACATGTTTTGTCTCAGAAGGCTTCCATTCAAAGATATATGGAGATCTATACAATAAACAGATGTACATCAAAGGAGCCTCCATTTCTCACCAGTTACAAAAAGTCAACCCAAAATCCATTAAAGCCTTAATGTGTCAGCTATGAAACTACTAGAATAAAACATAGGCGAGATGATTTAGGACATTGAAATGGGCAAGGACTTTTGGACATGACTCCAAAACACAGGAAAACAAGGAAAATCAGACAAATGGAATTGTACCAAACTCTTTCTGCACAGTATAAGAAATATTCAATATAATACAATACAGAGACAATCTATAGAATATGAGAAGATATTTATAAACTATACATGTGACAAAGGATTAATATAGACTATATAAGGAACTCCAAACTGAATAGTAAAAAAAAAAAGCAAAATTCCTAATTAAAAATGGACGGTAGATATAAATAGGTTAATATGTAGAACCATTATGGAAGGCAGTATAGAAATTCCTCAAAAAGAGCTGGCCTGATAGCTCAGTGGACTAAAGTGCATGCTTAGGCAGATGCAGTGGCCGGGGTTCAATCCCCACCGTGTTGTGCCAGCCCCCCCCCCGGGGGCACAGTGAGACAGGGATTGAGGCTGGGTGTGGTGGCGCATGTCTATAATCCCAGCACTTGGGAGGCTGAAAACAGGAGAGACACTATGAGTCCGATCTGTGTAGTGAATCCCTATAGACCCTGCAGACCCTGTCCTAAATACAGAAAAAAAGAAATTCCTCAAAAAAATTAAATATTATGTGATCTAGAAATCTTCCTATTGGGTAAATAACCAAAGGAAATGAAACAAGTATGTTTCACCTGCATTCCTATGTTTATTAAAGCGCTATCCAATAAGTGGGAGTATATTTTTAAAATAATATAACTGTCATTTGATTTATTGAACGTGATTAAGTCTATCAAAAGAGAAGGTATGAGTTTACATTGTTGTCTCATGATTTTTTTTTTTTTTTTTGTGGTATTGGGGATTGAACTCAGGACCCTGTGCTTGCCAGGCAGGCACTTATTCTACTGAGCTATCTCCCCAGCCCTCCCTCATGATCTTTCACCATTAAAAAGGAGAAAGAGCAGAATAAAAGAGAAATAAAGTGTTTATTCACCATGATGGCTTATTGTCCTCCAAGTCTGGAAGGAAATGTCGATGCTCCAGCATCCAGAGTCTGAGTGGACTGATTCTATTTTCCTGTGGACTGATCCTTTAATTCTTCTTTTCTTTGGTTTTTGAAATGTAAGCATCAGTAGGCAAATAAAATTTTTCCAGGCCAGGAGGAATAAAGTCAGTCCTTATAAGCCCCTTGCCAATGAGTGGGTTTTGTCAATCACAAATGTAGTACCAAGGGCCCGGGTGTTGACTCAGTGGAATAAGCCCTTCCCTGGCAAGCACAAGGGCCTGATTTCAATCCCCGGTTCTGAAAAAAAAAAAAAAAAGTAGTACCAATTTGTTAGATGTTAAAATGAAGAAGAAGTCTACAGAATTCATCAATGCTTTTAAAGTTTTAAAATTGGTTTCAATGATATAATTTCAGCAGAGTAGAGTTACAAGAATTAATTGCTAGAAGAGTGTTAAAAAGATATTTATTAGGCAGAACCTAAATGTATTATGGTACTTGGTTGACAAGTTTTGATTAAAAAAGAAAATAGAGGGCCAGAGAGATAGCTCAGCGGACTAAGCACCTGCTTAGGCAGGAGCAAGGACCAATTGGATTCTCAAAATCACATGTTGGGTGACCCTGCCCTGGGGGCAGGCTGAGCCGAACACAAAGACTGGGCATGGTGGTGCATGCCTGTATAACTTGAAGAAATAGCAAACCATAAAGACATAATTTTTTTAATGTTTATATTTGTTTGTCATTCATTATACAGTCAACCATTAAGGGAAGCAATACATGTAAAACAAAAATGATTATTTTATTTACCTTCACTTTTTTGTTGACTCCCAGAATAAGAATGCAAACTTCTTGAATTTGATTCTCTAGCAGTTAGTTATTTGCTTATTTATTTATTTATTTATTTTACATTTTATTTTGAAGCTAGCTAGAAGAAAGGTTGTTGCTGAGAAAACTAAAATCTTGCATGTGAAAGGACCAAATAATTTACACAATGTATTAATTTCACTATGCTGCAACAAATCCTTCTGTTGGAAAAAGTAATTTTGGTGTAGGCAAGAGACTTCTCCTTTATTTGGTCAGAAATTTCTGTCTCTCTAGGGATTTGTTTCTCAAAGAGCTGAAACAAAAGTGAAGTTAGATGTAATTCTTTCTGTCTTTTCCTTCTTTTGAGTCCAATCGCTAAATATTTATGTTCTGGACACTGGGCTACATGCCAAAGAATGAGAGATGAATAAGACACATTCTCTACTATCAGGAGATTTATTATCCAGTACAAGAGGTGGAATAAATATAAGAAATAAGGCATTGTGGGCTTTTTCATAAAAGTATGTGCATTGGTTGGAAAAGAAAGAAGCATTTGAGCATATGGAGGTGGTCTGAGAAAGCTTCCTGGATAAAAGAATGGTTTAGCTAGTCATGAACTTGGATTTGCCAAATGGACCAAGTAAAGAAGAGTGTTCCTGGTCGAGGCGGCACTGCAAGCAAAAGCAAAGAGACTCAAAAAGAGGGCAAGTGCACAGCATGGAATAAGTAATTCTGCTCAGGTGGGAGCAAGAGTTGTGAACAGGGGAACAGCAAGAGAAAGGCACCCCGGAGGTAAATGAGGGCAGCAGAGAATAAATGACCGTTGTAGAAGTCTGGAATTTCATCTAAAGACAATACAAGGTCACAGAAGAGCTTTCTGTTTAGCAGTATCTTGCTTGTAGCCTGTGGAAAGTGGATGACTGAGAGATTCAGTTGGAATGAAGCAGGAGCCAAGAGATCTGGACAATCCTATCAACTCAGACGAACGTCCTGGCTAAAGCAGTAGCTATAGCAGTGTAGATAGTGATGAACACAAAGAGATTGCTGTTCAAGCTAATAGTATCAACTCATGATGTGGAAAGAAAAAGGGGCTAATCAAGACTTTTTCCTCCTATTGCCACTATGACTAGTAGGCAATTACCCACAATTCCCTCCTTTTTAACTGTGGGCTGCAGATTAATGATCATTAATTTATGTAAAATATGAGGAAAAATTCACTATAGTTCTTTCTTATGGTCCTGCCATGTCCTTTTCTTTCCCTTTGTCTTCTCCTTTTTTCTTCTTCCCTTTTTTCCTGTTTATTTTCTGTTTATTTTTATTTTTTATTTTTATTTTTTTGGCAGTGGTGGTGCTGCTGAGCAGGAGATGAGGGGACAATTTGAGTGAAAAGAATTCATTTTTGTTTCTGTATTTATTCATTTCACAAACATTTATGGAGCACTTGCACTGAATCCCTGAGGAAATGAAGAGATAGAGTCTTGGTCCACGGACATAACTTAAGAATGTTTGGGGATGGTGGGGAGGATATATAGGAATCCTACAATATAAACTTCTGCAGTGGAGACATGTGTGAACTTCACATGAAATACACAAGAAAGTGTTTGAGATCAGATTTGAAAAATGAGTTCGTGATGGGGACAGGGAGCTAGGTGTGCTATGCACATTTTTTGTTTAAAATTTAATATGAAGAAGGAAACATGGCATGGTGGAGGGCCAGTTTATAATTAACTTGGAAAGAATGGTAAGAATAGAAACATTTAAAGTGTGCTAATGGGGAACCAGTTATGGGGCGGGTGGGGGACAGTGTCTTCCAGAGTTGTGATAGGATCAGAAGTGCATGTGTAGAGGATAGAAAAGGAACTAGTATTAGTTGAGCACCTGCATTAGTTCTGTGATGAGCAGTTAACATGTGTTATTTTAGCATGAAGAATCAAAAAGAACACAGCTATGAGGCCAGGCAAACTTAGGTTCAGATCCTCTTCATTAATGTCAACAATCAGTCTAACTATCTAAGTCTCTTAATCTTCTATCGTCTTCATAGTGCTTAGTATATACATAGCTAGCAGGGTTATTAGAATGAACAGGTGTTAGCTGGAAGGTGAAGGACAGCGGGTGGCATTTATTATTGCTACTAATAAACACTATCAGAGCTGAAATCCAAAGCCATGTCTGCTGCTAAACGTGGTACAACACAGGCCTGGTCAGTCAAAATGGGCAAGCCTCCTTGAACGTGGTGCCTGGCTCAGCAATTTTTCATCTGAGACATGATCAAAAAGCTCTCATTTGCTGATATATTTATAGCTATGAGAATGTTAATATAGAGGCCCTTGCTAGCTTCTCCCATCAAGACTCATAAGCTGGCCCACAGAAGTAGGCAGAGTTGGGAGGAGAACAATGGGTCCTAGTTCAGGGATACCTGAGGTCAACCCAAACTAGGAATGCTTAAAGGTAACTGAGCCAAGTCATAACCACAATCACAGTAGTAACCTTTCTGCCAGTTTAACTCAGCTGCTGTGTAATCACATCCAGTCGTATTGACCGATATTTTCAAATTAGCCACCTACAAGGTCATTTTGGTTTAGTAAAGCATAAGGCTGGGGAAATCGTGATCAACATGGGAAAAAATAAACAGCAGAAAGGGGAGATGGTTTATGTGGGCTCCTTAATCTAGAAATTGAGCTATTTTTTAAAAAGGGGGGGAAGGTACAGCAGCTTGGGGAGAGGCAGTGTGGAGGAAGTATTTATGCCAAAGATTGGAACATGTTTATAGGCTGAGAGCAAGGTGCTGGTGGGAAGGGAAACATTTATAGTACTGAGAAGAGAGAGTAAAGTCCAGGCAGACCCGGATGTGATGAGTACTTCTGCTGCTGTGAACTCTCCTATGAGGTCTCATGTCTCCTCAGAAGGCAAATTTAACTAAAAGTGCTCATTTTTAAAGTTTTCATTGATTGTCTTGGTGCTTTCACATGTTTAATCCTATTTCTGTCTCCTTTCATTCCACTTTTCTATATCCTATGGAGATTTGTAACACCATCCTCTTCCCACCAAAAGCAAAAACCAATCAAACAAGTAGTATACACAAGCAGAACTAAATCCACCATCACAGTTCAAATGAAAAGAGGTCTTCATGACCAAGATGCACCCTGGGATTTTTACAGACACCTTAGAATGGTCACTTTCAGGCTTATAGGTTTTGGTCTATATGTTCCCCCCCAGGATGGAATTTTGTACAATCGGATGCACAAACACAATGGAGAGAGGACTGCATCAGAGGTATGAGAAGGATGGCAGAGAGCCAGTGGGAAAGACATGCCCTCTGCACCTGTCAAGAGGAGTGCTGGAGCACTCCATGGCATGATGAGTCACCCCAGAGCCAAGGCTCTGGAAGGAATTAGTGGAAAAGGAGGCGGAGTGAGTGAGCCCTGCATGTGTGAGTGCCTCAGACCACGAGTAGTGTGTGTGCCACCAAGGGAGGCAAACACAGCCCTGAAATCCCAGCCCTTCTTGTGTGGAACCAGCAAGGAAATGGTTTCTTAGTTCTTTTGCCTCTGTGTTGCATGTAAAAATCACAGTTGTTCTTTCCCTTTAGGGAGAAAGCATTTCATAATAAGATAGCCTTTCAGAAAATTTTGTCTCAACCAAAGAATACAATGTGGTATTTAAAATGATAAAGATGTAAAAAAATAAAAAGCCATGACAGGTCAGCTCCAGCCAGAATGGGCTTTAGGAAGACAGGACAAGAGAGGAGAGACAGACAGAGAAGAAACCCATTTACCTGACTCTGAATCAGTCCACAAAAATAAGTAAGTTTGTCTGGCAGCAAACAGCTGGCCTGGGGAGAAAGTAAAGCAACAGGCAAAGAAGACCAAATGTAAATGTCAAACTTAGCTATTGAGCTCTATTGTAAATGTCAAGTGCCAGGTACTAGGAATTGAAAGTTTCCGGAATTTAATGCCTCAATCAGGGATGGGCTATCTTTTTTCAGTAATTAAAAAGCAATTGTTTTAAATTTAGGATTTCTAAGACAGCAAGAACCCTTTCAGTTAGTAGCAGAGATGGAAGATGGAAGTAAAAGTTCATGACTTGTAGGTGGGTGGAGCGGTTCATGACACAACTTGTGGCCATGTACATGGAAGTTGAGGAGTGGGGGTGGAGGAGGCCCGTGGGACAGAGCCTTTAGTGAAACTAGGGAATTGTCCACACAGGTTTCCACAGAGACTTTTAATTGGTAGGCTTAAGCAAGCAGGCAGTCTTAGGAGGTCACCCAGTGACCGAGAGGTGGTCACTGTGACCTATCAGCATGGTCCACATGGGCTGTGTGGGTGAGTGGGTCAGTCTAGTAGGCCCCATCTAGCTGATTCACAAAGAAGGTGTTCCTAGTGTCTGTGGGGGTGTATAAGGCAGAGATAACTGGATTGAACACATCGCAGAAATGGGAGGAGGCATAGAACTAAAATCTGTGTCAAGGGTGACAGAGCCCTGAGAAAGTCCAATTCAGATGCAAAATAGATGCACAGGTACATAAATTATAGAAATTTACTATACCAATAAATGTACCTATTCTCCTGATCCTGCTATGTGTTATTTTACCACATTCATAGAATTTTAAGGAACCATAGTAACATTTTATTTTTTTCAATGATGAATTATATTTTAAGCTTGCGATACAGAAGAACCTTTCTAAGTCAAGTGCTATGAAATCTATGAAATTCTCCCCCGGACAATGCAACTGAGTTGGTTAGTTGATTCATCATGTATTAGATGATGGAGCATTTTATTTTGTATTAAATAATAGATCAAATGATATATCTCTGAAAAAAATAAAGGTCAAGGCTGGGTCACCTAAAATGGACAAAGAACTGCTGGAGGAGAGATAGTTGTGCAACAGTGTCAGAATGTGCCAAAGCATTTGCTAACTTTTAGCTGTTACAAGGCTGACGTTTATCACTTAGAAGTCACAGCACACTTGAGGTGATTGGAAGGAGAGATTCCTCCCTAGGTTGGGGAACTTATTGTGAAGACACAAAATCTTGACAACACAGCTGTGATCAGGAGACTCGGACATTTCATCATGCCTCCTCCATTCGCTCAGGAGAATAGCCTTGACATGAGATTAATGTACAATAAAAGTGAAATTTCCACAAACTGTAAACATGTCCACCACGTGACTGCCATGATGTCAGCAGGCCCAGCGATCTGGGGCCAGCAGCGAGCTGTGAATAGACATCCTCTAGTAGCACTTGAGGAGAGGGGGCTGGTGGCACTTTGACTTTTAAACATTGCCAGAAAGGGGTGTTCAGTCTCTGGTGCCCTTTCAAAGGAGCTGGACGCTGTGGGACGTGAGAGCTGATTGTCTCCCTGCTTGCTTTGCCTTGGCCGGTGGCCCGGTTTGCTTTAGAGTCTGTATTACTTCATCATTCTTACTTTCCTCCAGTGTCCTGCCTGGAAGAATGTTTGCTGAATGTCAGTTTTCTGTGTCTGTCTTCAGAGTTGATCAGGGGAAAATCCAGCAAAGATAGCAAGGTCTTGCCCTCCTGGAGGTGGGAACAGGGACTTTGCTTGGAGGTGGCGAACTATTTAGCAACTGTGGTATTTCTGTGGAATCCTTTTAAAGGAGTCCAGTGTAACATATTATACCAATTTACAGAATAAGGCACTGAACTATATTAAAGACAAAGAGAAAAGCAATTCGATTGGACAGGTGTCAAAGTATTACCGGTATACATAATTGCTGACAATAGGATCTACTTTGGACCTGACCTTGCTAAGCCTTTCATGCCAATTCATTCTAAATTTCCCATTCACTTTATAAATTAAATGAAATTGTTTCCGTTAGCTGTTCAGTATAGGACTGGACCCCTCCCTAGTCTATGTCTTTCCCAAACTTATTTTCTTTCATACCACACCATGCTCTATGAACACTGAAAAACAGAAAGCTCTCACACATATCATGGCAGGTAGTTTTGCAAAACATGTGTTATTCTTTTATCCTCACTAGACACTCCTATTTTTTTTTTTTCTGGCAGAAACAGGGGTTGAACTCAGCCCCTTGCACTTGCTAGGCAAGCGCTTATTCTACTGAGCCATCTCCCCGGCCCTAGAAACTCCTGTGTTTAATAGAAATCTCTAACTTTTTGTGATAGAAGAAATTAGAGAAAATGGAGATCTTCTGATCTGTTCTCCAAAGTTAATGGTAATATAGAAAGCACAATTCATGGCTTTTGTGTTGAAACACTGCTCCACTTACATCACCTGTTTTTGAGTGTTTATTTTGGGAGAGATCTAAAGTAGTTAAGGTCAACGATACATCTACTGGGATTTCTACAAATAACCAACCATATTATTTTACCTCTAGGCAAGAGGCAGTACTGCACAATGTGAAGAAAAATGCAATTTGAAGTTTCCTGAGTATAGGAAGCCAATATTCTCAGCAACTAATGTAGCTCCTAAAAAATCGTGAGAATTCAATTGTCTGAATGACTAAAGGATAATGTGACATTTCTGTGTCAAGAGAAATCGTATTCTTTCATTTTCTTTTTAATTTTAAAGAGACAAAAAAAGTGATACAGAATTTCAAAACAAGATGATAGAAAATTAACAATGGTATTATATTTCATATTGTTATCTTCAAAGTAGTTGCTCACATTACCAGTAATAGTAATATTAATTAACATTAATTAATATAAGCATTAACTGTTCCTTTCAATGAACTAATAGAAATTAGTAGTATAATTATCTATCTTATGTATATATGCACATCTTTTTTTTTCCAACTATTTAGGAGGCTAAGGAATGAGAGTTTAAGGATGCCTTAGTGAGAACCTATACCAAAGTAAAATTTGAAATTTAAAAATGCTGGGCATATGAGTCAGTACCAACTGGGTTCTAAAAACAAAATAAAACACAGAAAACTTGTTAGTGGAGACAGACTTGTAACAGTGAATAGAAACCTTTGATTTGTAGATAGAATTTTAAAGGTGTTAACTTCCCAACTTTAATAAAAAAAGCCAGAAAAACATACAGATGGACCCATACATATACACTTCTGTCTTGAGAGGCTTCACTGAAAATATGACCAGAGATACTTTTTTAATTTAAATATATACATACTACAAAGTTCATCTGTAGTCTTAAAATTTTTTTAGGTGTATAAATGACATATACATGTGTTCTTTCAATATACTGCAAGCAGCCGTATGTCCCTAAGGAGTTATAAATTACTTCAATCAATAAGCAGACAATGTGTTAGTCATGGTTCTAAGTATTAGCGATATAGCAGTAAACAAAATGGTAAAAAGTGCTTCTGTAGTAGTCAGCTTTCTGACACTGTCACAACTAACTGAGATCATCATTTTATAAAAGTTTAGACTGGGAGTTCTAGAGGCATTAGCCCATCATCCTGTGTCTGCATTGCTTTTGGGACTGTGGTGAGGCTGCAGTTCAGACAGGGAGGGTGTGATGGAGCAGAGTCATTCACCGCACATCCAACCCCAGGATCCTCCTGAAGCACCTGCCCGCAGTGAACTAATAGTACCTTGGTACAGGCCTCACCCTTAGTGTCCAGCATCTGCCAAGCTGGTAACTGAGCTTTGCACACCTGGGCCTCTGGGGGGCGCTAAATATTCAAACCGTACCAGCTTCTCTTAGGTGTCATTTACCCAGTGTGAGAAGAATACATAAGTAAAAAAATTAAACATACAAGGAGAGAGAGCAAGCAATGTATGGTTTGTGTGTGTGTGTGTGTGTGTGTGTGTGTGTGTGTGTGTGTGTATGCACATGCGCATATGTGCAAATTTTTTTTTCAGACACGGTCTTGCTATACAGTTCAGGGTAGTCTTGTGCTCCTTTGTGTTCCTAAGCATAACCCTTAGGTTGGTCTTGAACTCACAGTGATACACCTGTGTCAGCCTCCTGTGTGATGGGATTACAGATGTGCACCATCACTCCTGGTTCTAGGGACAGCATGGTGTACAGGCCAGTGCTGGAAGTAGGGACCTTGTGCTTGCCAGGTAGGTACTTATGCCTCTGAGCTATCTCCCCAGTCCCTATATGTGCGCTTTTGTGAGGCTTCAAATGCTCATATATAAGAGTTATGAAGGAGGCAAATTATGAAGGAGGCAAGAGAGATGTGGATATTGGGACATTTTGAAAATGGACTAATATGTTCCTAGTTCTGAGGCCATAATATGCTTATACTGTTGCAGAAGAGGAAGAAGGCTGGTGTTAGGAGACGAAATGTGATAAGTGTGGTTTGGGTTATAGTATAGCTTGAGGGACCTCCAAGGGTCCATTGTCTCTGGTGTGTCTGATTGGGAAGTAATGGGGCCTTTGGGGGTAAATCCTCCTCATGGGAGGATTCTGAGTTTTGGGGTCTGATCTAAGGAGCTATTTCTCTAGTGAGAATTATAACAAGAGGAGCAACCCTGGCTCCTCCTGTTCTTTCTGTTCCTGGCTTGAGGTCTGATCACTCCCTCATCAAGCCTAACACCGGCCATTCTCCAGGAAACCCTCACCAGAACTGAGCTGATGAAAGTGCCATGCCCTTGTGCTTCCAAAATTGTGAGCTACATAAACCTGCTCTTCTTCATAAGTGGCCTGCATCAAACGTTTCGTGGCACAGCTGATGGATAAAGCACACAAAATCAGAGAGGTAGGAAGGGTATAATCTGACTCTGAGGACTCGTTTCAGCATGGGAAATGTTTAGGGAGCTTTGAGAAGAAAAATGAGTGATTTAAATTGTGGTTTGTAAGAATTACTCTCACTACTTACCGTTTTGTCAGTTGACCAAGAAGCATGGATGGAAAGTATTGCTATGAGGCAGGTGAGTAATGAAAGTGCCTTGCTAAGATCTTCACAGTAAAGTGGTCCAAAGCACTCATATTCTGCATACATGTTTGTAGAAGGATTTCTAAGCTTCTTGGGTATTAGCTACAGATGAAAAGAAAGAGATAAAAAAAATGACATAGAGCTTCTTGACTTGAGCAACTGAAAAGATTGCACTATTATTTATCAAAATGGGAAGGACTTGGGATGACGAGGTTTTGATGGGAATTCAGTATGGAGACAAAAACTGGGAGGCTGGAAGTGGGAGGCTAGAAATCAGAGGAAATGCCAAGTTTGCTGAGTCATCAAAAGACCTGGGAAGCACTGAGTTTACCTGAGGTCATCCTGTGGGTAGATAAGAGGGTCAAAAGATGGAGCCATGCAAGACCAAAGATGCACTAAAACTGAGACAAAGAAGACAGTGAAGTAAGAAAAATAAAAGCAGGAGAAGCCAAGTGATAGAAGTGTTCTAAGGAAGACTGATCCGTAGTGCTAAATGTTGCTTAAATTTCATGGGAGATGAAATCAGAGAACTCATCAAAAGGTTATGTAGGGGAGGGGACTCATTCCCAGTCTCGACCAGAGCCATATCACTGGAGACATGGGGCCAAAAATCCTGATTGAAATGACTTAAATATCAAGAGAACAGTTGAAGGCAAAAATAGATATGCAGTCTTTTGTTGTGGTAAGCACAGAGAAATGGGGCAGTGACTGAAAAGGATTTAGGAAGAAGAAGGGAATCAGTTGCATGTTCTGCTGACACAGCGTACTAACCTGGTAGGTTCAGGGAAGATAGAAAATTGATGGAAAATAACAATATGGGAACACCTACCAGAATAAACACCAGAGCTAGTCATCCCTGGAAGAGAAATTAACCATCGTGCTTAAGGGTCCAGTGGGAATCTGTGGACCTAAGGTCTCAACATTGTTCATTTACAGTAAGAGAAATGAAAACTTCACTGGTGCATCTGAATGTCCAGGGGGACTGGCTTCTTAGTCCTTAAGGCCTAATAAGAGAATTTAGAAAATGGAAAGTGACAAGATACAGGGTTAGATTACAGTGCCAAATGGGTTGAGGGTCCCAGAGAAAAGTAACAACCCAGAAAATCAAAGGCTTCTTAAGCCTAATAGAGCTAAACTTGATAGACCATATGAGGACACCTTACAACACCACCCATGATGAGCGAGCCCTTACCAGAATGTACCCTGTAGCACTTTGATCTTGGATTTCCCAGCCTCAAGATTCAAGAGAAACAAATCTCTACTGCTTCTAAATTACCAAGTTTCCAGTATTTCAATAGCACTAAGGTAAGTCCTATGTCTCAAGAAAATAAAATAAATAAGTACCTGCTTATGAAGTCGTATGTCCTAGGTCTCTTGATGAATCAGAAACCAATCCTAAGAATGCTCAAAGAGTTTACCATTACATTTTCACTACAGATTTTTAGGTGAATAATATTTTCCTTCTTAAGAGAAAGAATATACTCCTGGCAGGTTACATTGAGATTTAACCCTAGCTATCAGCCATACAAATAAGTGAGTTTCCAAGCAGCACAGAAGAGGCCTCAGTGGAGCAGGATTTCTCCTTCGCCTCCTGTCTTAACAGAAGTGCTAACTCTCATTAGAAAGAGAGGAGCTACCTCTGTCAACCAGAGACTCACAGGGAGTTCCAGAATCTGTGTCTTCAGGTGACACCATCTGGCTTCTCCATCTCACAGTCCTAGGTTCTCAGATTTTATTCTCTCAGAGCAAGTCCTTCACATAACAGTGCCATTTTGGTGGAACTTCCAAAAATTCTCTGGAACACTATAATTCCAGCAAGTAGGTCTTGAGCTTGCCATTGCAATGTGTCCGCCCTCCCCACAGGGGCAACAAGGGATCTCACAGCTACCAATTTCTTGGAAATGGCCTTCAGTGTTTCTGCAGAATGTCACTATAATCTTGTAATAACCAGCCAGCACTTTTTCTGATTTTAAGTATTTTATTTCCTGTTCCTGTTCTATTTTTGTTCAAATGCCTGCATTGCTGTAACTGTCACAGCATTCCCTTCCACTCCAACATTTTTCCAGGTTGCCATGAATGAAATCCTTGGCAGGTAGACCCTGATTTTATTTCAGCAATCAATCCTGGTCATTCATCAATTAAGATGGGGTCTTCTTACCTTCTAAGCAGGTTGTTAGACTGCCAGTTGTCCCATCCCCATCCTGAGACCACTTTCTTTGGGTCGTAACTTGATCCACTAAGCTCCCTGTACATAGGCTTCCCTGGCCTCGTCTTACATTGGCCACAGCTGGGTTTCAGGAGTTTTTGACAACTGAATTGCTTCTGGTTTTCCCCGATTCATGAGAACTTTTCTGACAAATCTTTTTTGTTTGTTTCGTTGGCTTAGCAAGAAGTCTAATCTCTTCTTCCTTAGCAGCTTTCTGACTTTTAATATTGCTCTCCCTTTGAAACTTTGAGGATGTTGCTGTTTTGTGCTTAGATTTGTGGTCTATTACTAAATGTTTTCTTCTTGGTATCTTGGTCTCTTAATCAAAGCAGAGGAAACTTAGATGTCAATATTTTCATTGTGGGAAAATTGTGCTTTTAATTTCTTTGTAATTTCTCTCTCTCTCCCTCTCTCCCTCCCTCCCTCCCTCCTTCCCTCCTTCCCTCCTTCCCTTTCTCCTTCTCTCTCTCTCTCTCCCTCCCTCCTTCTGTCCTTCTGTCTGTCTAATTCCCCCTTCTTTTTTGATACAGTATTGCTATACAGTCCAGGCTGGTCATGAACTCATCTTGTAGCCTAGGTTGGCCTGCAATTCGTGATCTCCCTGCCTCAGCCTCCTGAGAGCTGGGATTACGGGTATGCTGGGCCTTTGCTTTCCTTTGGCATGCTGGCCTGTCAGGCTCTAGTGTTTCAGAAGCCTGAGTACTGGTTTCCGTCTTTCCAGGTCAGTAAAACAGTTGCCAGTGCAATGTAACATGCTGTATTTGGCCTCTAATGTTAGTTTCCCAGAAAAAAATCCTCTAGGGAAAGAAAGTAGTAGCACATGCAGGGCTCCTCTTAATGCCTCTCTTCTTGTCTAGGACCTTGGTTGGTCACTAAAATTTTGGCTGCCTTGGTGGCTCACTGAAGCCATTTATCGTATGTTTGTATTTTCTCTAACTTCTCTGCTTATTCTAGAGAAATTTGGCCTTTTATGAGCAACTCAGTCATGGGTCAGTCATATGTCATAAAGTTTTAAAGCATATGCATTAATATGTTCTGTCTCCCAAGAGATCCACCCACCCACTTCCTTCTTAATGCATAACATTTAAACTCACCCATACAGACACGAATTAACATTTTTTTTAAAAAAAAGACTGCAGATATTCATTTAATCTCTTACCTGTTTAGTGACTTTTTGAGTTTATGACTGGGGCATGCATAATTCAGAAGCATTGGACAAAATCATCCAACATCATACATGAAACAACTGTGGAACTTAATTTGCAGGTTAAAGTATGAAATATTGAAGAATTAGTGAAATATATGGAGGGAGAATTAAGTACCAAAGATTTAAGAGAGTTGGAAGCACATCAGCACTTAGAAGAGGAGGAAGAAGAAGAAGAAGGGAAGAGGGAAAGAAGTATCCTCAAAATTCACTGTGAAGGGATGAGCAGGTGTGTTCTCAACTGTGAATTCAGCTGTGTTAAAACTAGAGACGATGGTTCCAAACATTGAACAGATGGCAGAAGTGGAACAGCAAATGCGCGAACTTTTACGATGCTGTTGTGAAGTTTATGAAGCAAAAAAGGAAATGACAAAGCAGACCACGCTAATGAGCTGCTTCTCCAAAGCCACACCGAGGACCTCTCCCACTACCTCTTCTATTTCTACTTCGTCTTCTCCTCTACCTGGTCCTTCTACTTCTCTTGATCATAATTCTGATGACGACACTAATGAGGACCACAATTTTAGGTTGAATGGTTTCCTTTTGTGCAGTCCTGAATATCTTATGTATAGAGCCTCAGTGTCTTTTTCTGGCAGAATACCCTTTGTTCATACCACGCTGTAGTTGGTGCTGATTGTACTGTATACTGCAGTACTGTAGTTTCATGTCCTGCTACACATACTAGTACTGCATGTAAGAATGATGCAAATAAAAGCAAAGTCACCAAGTTGGAAGTTCCTTTGACCAATTCTTTGTTCTGAATATTGTAATATGTATACTATACACTGGATACAATTCCTCCTTTAGCTACCAATTGATGTAAAGACCTAGCTGCAGGAATTGAACTTGATTGTCACAGTAGGGTTGTCTGTAAATTCTCTGCAGTATTTCTCTCACTGTTGCCTGTATCCCTGAGACACTGTGCTGATTTATTTTAAGATTGATTTTGTTTTGAAATACGAATATTCCATTTTTGTACAGAAAGCAATGCCTCACATCTGACATTTTAAAAGAATTAACAAAAGTGGTGCCTGTGTGTGTGTGTGTGTGTGTGTGTGTGTGTGTGTGTGTTGGGAAAGAAGCTGGGGGAGGATTGTAGAGATGTGTTATTTAGCTACGTATCTTCCTGGGAAAAATGTAATGGTAAACATTTTAATTAAAATTATGATTTTCATGACATCACCTTTACCATGTTTCTTATTTATTTTCTTGGATACAAAATGTAATTATTGGCTGGAGAGATGGCTCAGTGGAATAAGCGCTTCCCTGGCAAGTGCAAGGGCTTGAGTTCAATCCCTGGTTCTGCAAAAAAAAAAAAAAAAGACAAAATGTAATTATTATATACTGCCAGTTTTTTTTTGTATGCCTATTAAATAGATGCTCAATTCTGGATTTTATAAATACGCTTCTAATACCTTTTGTTTTTGAGAAATTATGGATTTTGATTGTGATTATATGCCTGCTTAAAATAAAAGCAAACATTATGCTCATTTTTGAGGGGTAACAAAGTTAGAGAATTTTAAATAATCAGCTTATGTTCTATAAATGGAAAAGTCAGTAATTAAAGCCATCTAGGACTATGCCCAGAGCCAAAGGATTGCAGTGTAAAAACACACCACATATAACACGTAGGTGGCACACGGACAGTAAAATAGGTAGATTAACTAATTTAGAGCATTTATTATAAAAGTTAAGATTTGCTATCCTGAAAGTTGAAGTCATTCTTAGCATTACCAGCGTCTGGTTATATTTGCACAATAATCTTTATGTCTTATAGTACACAGTATTTTGAAAATGAGAAACCTTTTTACTTTGTAAGATAACTTGATGCAGGTATGAAAAACAATATTCATATACTGCATTGACATCTGATTCAGTGGGAAACAATTTATATCAACCTAAGAATATTTTAATATTGATTTATAAATAAGATTTAATGTTCAGCCTGTGACTAAGCCTGAAGTTTATGTTCATTGACATGTAGGGTCAGGGAGGAAGTCTTCATGTCATATATTTCTGTTTTATTAATAGCCACAAGAGGATTCTTTGTTTTGGTTGAGAATGGAGACAGATGGATTTTAGCATTGCATAGTAACTCTCCATTATCTTTTCATCTGTGTTTATGAGAAGGAGGATGCATTTTGGAAGCAGATGGATTAACTTCTACTGAGAAAATATTATGCACTGTAGGATGGCTTTTGTATGTTCACTTGGATAATCTGAGCTCCAGTCCCAAGAATTCTCTTTCTGGAATGAGCAGGA
>NW_004524640.1:465485-466813 GCF_000260255.1 Octodon degus
TAAAGTATGAAGATGTCTGTGCTAAGACATATTATAATTAGATGATGAGATATCAGAGATCAGAATTTAGAAAGCAGCAAAAAAGAAGTGATTTAATATGTACATGATCATCTTTAAAACATTATTGGCAGATTTTGCAGCACAAATATTTCAGAGTAAGAGAGAGCGGAGAGATTTACTCAAAGAATTATGAGGTGAACAGCAAACAAAAAAGACCCTAAAAACCCTTATAGATAAATTATACTCATATAACATCCCAGAATTTTATACTCTGCAAAACTATCCTTTAAAATGAAAAGGATAATACTTTTCTGTCCTCTAGAAAAGATATCTTTAAATTTTGTTTTCTTAGAGAAATAAAAATTTAGGGAGACTGTCACAATTACAAGAAATGCTTAAAAGTTCTTCAGAGTGAACTTAAGCCATGATAAAAAAGTCAAGAGCATATAAAAGCATGGCTCACTAGTAAGGTAAATATATTGATGAAAATAGAACAGGATAACATTCCAGCATTGGTGCACAAATTATTTTAATCCTGTGTCATGGTTACTTATTCATTGCTGAGATAAAACATCTAACACACAAAGTTAGAGGAGGAAAAGTTTGTGCTAGCTCACAATTTGTGGAGGTTTCAGCAAAGAATTATGTGGTTTTAAGGCAGAGAGACACGGCAGAGGCACATGATGTGTAGGAACAGTCCACGGCTGGGTAAGCAGGAGGACCGCCAGTCTAGGTCCCCTCTTTCCCTTTATATTCCATCCTATCTACAAACCTGTTGGTTGGTTCCACTAACACACAGGAGAGGGGCTTCCTAATACCTACACCCTGAAAAATGCTAAAAAAAAATCAATGGACTAACTAAATTATCACACAACCTTAGTCCATATTCACACACCCTAGATGGCTCAATCAATTGATAAATCAACCAACCAATCAATCAATAAATAAAAACACATGCATTAAAATCAGAAAGGAATAAATAAATTTTGAATTTATATATAATATGATCGTATAGCTAGGAAACCCTAAAGATTAAAAAAACATCTGCTAAAACTAATAAATAATCTCAGTAAAGTTTCAGTGTACATATCTACATGTTATAATAATTTTTTTGTATGTACTAACAATAAATTATCTGAAAATGAAATTAGGAAGACATTCTTATTTACAATAGCAACAAAAAGAATATAATGTTACACATAATCCTCAAATAAGTGCAAGACTACACTGATATTACAGGACTTGATTCAGTGAAATTAAATGAGACATCTTGTACTAAGACATCTTGTGTTCCTGAATTGAAAAACATTGTATCTTTGAAATATTTA
>NW_004524640.1:467203-468177 GCF_000260255.1 Octodon degus
AAATGTCAAGAACACGCAACAGAGAAAATTAATCTTCTCAATTGTTGGCTTTAGGAAAACTAGATACGTCATACAAAAGAACGTAATTGGATTTTGTCTTATGCTATATGTAAAATTAGGGTCTGACCCACAAGACCTGAGACCATAACTCTGTTAGGGCAAAACAGAGAGAAAATTTTCTTTCTGTTAGAGGAATCTCTGTATTGACTTCCATGATGTTTATGTTTTCAGTAGCAAGGAAGGATTCTTTTATTTCCTATGGCCTCACCAGCATTTATTGTTACTTTATGATCATAGATATTCTTTCCATAGTAAGACAGTTTCATTATTGTTTTAATTTGTATTTCTGTAGTGACCAGAGATTTTGGGCTTTATTTTTCATGTATTCATTGGCCACTTGTGTTTCTGCTGAGAAATCACTGTTCATTTCAGTTTCCTGTATTTTGATTGGGTTATTCATTTGGGGGGTCTGAGGTTTTCTGGGTTCTTTGTATATTCCAGTTATTAGTACTTTGTCCAAAGAATAGCTGGCTTTTCCCCCCTGTTCTGTTGGTTGTGCATAAACTCTGTTGGTTTCCTTTCTAACTATGCGTGTAACACTGTAGCTTTGTACTGTAGATTAAAGTCCACAATCGTGATTCTTTCTTCCTCATTTTTGCAGCCCAGAATTGCTTTTGCTATTCTAGATCTCTGCTGCTTCTATATACATTTTAAGATTATTGTCCTTACATCTATGAGGAATGGCATGGTGTTTTGACTGGGAATGCTTAAAATCCATACATCAGTTTTGGACACAGCCATCTTGATAATATTCCTTCTGCCTATCCAGGCATAGGATTTATCTTTATATATTCTCATCAACATGAGAGTTCTGACTTGGTCCGTTTCTGACCTGGGCTGATTCTTCCCTCCTTAGGCAACCTGGTGGTCCCTCACTCCCAGGAGGTCACCATATTGATGTCTGTCAGCATAGC
>NW_004524640.1:468697-470864 GCF_000260255.1 Octodon degus
TGGGTTTTCCAGTACTTCAGATTTTTGATGCTATTGTGAAAGGTAGATATTGTTCCCTAATTTATTTCTTGGTAAGTTAATTGACCTACAGGAACACTGCTTTTGTTTGTTTATTTTATGTTCTGCCATTCTGCTGAATTTTCTTATTAATTCTAGTAGACTTTTGGTGGGATTTTTTTGGGTCCTTAATATAAAGGTTCATAATACAGGATACAGTGGACCTTCTAGTTATGACCGACCTCTCCTATGAACAACTTGAGTTATGGCAAGCACATTAGGTTTAAATTACTACAACCAAAATCTTGAGTTCCAACCCAAGTGCCAGCTACTTTTGTGGTTCTAAATAGTCTCACAATGGCAGAAGAGCATATGTAAGCCATATATAAGTGTCAGTCTGAATCTAGATTTGCATGCTTGTGGAATGATTTTGGGTAGTGCTTTATATAATCTCTGTAATTACTGCTATCAAAATGACCCCCAGTAAGCTAGAAAAAAAGAGCTAAGGAAGGAAAGCAAGATGAAGAAAATAATGGTGAGGCTGGGGATGTAGCTCAGTGCAACAAAGACCGCCTGGCAAGCACAAGGTCTTGAGTTTGATCCCCAGTATCCACCCTCCCTGCCCTTGCCAAAAAAAAAAAAAAAAAGGAAGAAAAGAAAGAAACAAAGCAATTGCAACACAAAGACAAAGGAAATATGATAGTAGTGTTTGTGTGACTGATCTCACTAACATGCACAACTGTCAAAATTCAACATCTTGGAAATTTTACAGAGAAAAGATTTGCGTAAGTAAGCTAGTGTTGCTAAGGATGTTACTCAAATTATTAAGTAATTTTAGAATCTTTAGGTGCATCATTAATTTCCTCATTTGAGCTTGCTGTTCTTCTGATGTGAACATTGACAGCTATTAACTTCCTGCTAAAGTTTGTTATTGTTAGGTTCCAGTATGTCGTACAGACATTATCGTTTGATTCTAGGAACCATCTCATTTCTTCTGTCACCCACTGGTTATTCAAGAAGATATTGTTTAATTTCCATACATTTGCATAATTTTTGTGGTTTCTTTTACCATTGATTTCTAGTTTCTTTTTCTTTTCTTTCTTTTTTTTTTGGTACTGGAAATTGAACTCAAGACCTGATGCTTCTCAGGCAGGCATTGTGGCACTAGGCTATGACCCCGGCCCTAATTTCCAGTTTCATTGCACAATGCTCTGGTAATGTGTATGGCATAATTTACATTATTTTGCATGTACTTAAGCATGCTTCATGGTCTTCTATGTGGTCTATTTTGGAGAAAGTCCCACGTGCTACTGAGAAGACTATGTGCAGTGGTACCTCTGTACCTAAACTTAATTCTTCCTACAATTCTGGTTGCAAACCAAACTAGATGAGAACCAAATCAAATTCAATAGTTAGATTCAATGTGAACCTTATGGAAGAATTTTATTCAGTTGTCATCCCAACTGTTTTGTGACCAGAAGCATGGAAAGAATTAAGTTTATAAACTGGGGATGCCAGTGTTCCTTTTGTGAGATAAAACAGGTTGTAGATATCTGATAAGTTCATTTGTTTAAAGTTCTGGTTCAACTCTGATTTTTTTTCATGACTTTTTGTCTAGTTGATGCAATTATTTATGACAGTGATGCATTGTGTCCTCTTATCCTGATTATGTTGGTGTTCATCTGATTTTTTTTTTATATCCAGCAGTGTTTGCAGGCAGATTAGACAGAAGCTTAAAATATAGGGAAGAGTTGGAGGGGGTTTATGTCCTTTGTTTTATGAAGGTGTGTGCTTTTGTTCATAAGTTTCTAATTGTTATCTTTTCCTATTGATTTTTCCTTTAACCCACATATAGTGATCTTCTTTACCTATTCTGAACAGTTTTGGTATGAAGTCAAAATTGTCTGAAGTGAGGATAGTTATTCCTGTTTGTTCAAGGTTCCCATTGTATGCAATATTGTTTTTTGGGGCAGTGAGATGGCTCAATGGACTAATGTGCCTGCTTAGGCAAGCTTAAGCAAGCACAGGGACTGTGGTTCAATCCCCAGTACCACATGCCATACAGCTCCGCCCTCAGGGTGGGCTGAGCCAACCAGAGTCTGGGCATGGGGGCACATGCCTGTGGTCTCAGCTCTGGAGAGGCTGAAAACTGGTGGATCATTGTGAGTCT
>NW_004524640.1:470964-472270 GCF_000260255.1 Octodon degus
GGAAGAAAAGATAGATTTTTGTAGTGCCCCTGAATCAAGAATCCATCTGTTTATCTTCTCTCTGACAAGAATAATAAAGGAAGCATTCATTTTCATATTGTTGAGATTGTTAACTGTAGTTTTTTCTTTGTTCTTTCAAAATAAAATACACATGATGTAATTTGATGCATTCATTAAAATAATATAACTTAGCATTAACTGTATGGTAACCAATAATTCAGAGAGATTTTATTCTTACTTAGAAATGATTAGGGCTCAAAAATACTGCAAAGGAACTGCTGATGGGAAAATTTTGTGGAGATATTATGGGAATAATATTAACTTTTCATGGGGGGGGCAGCCAGATAGCTCAGCAGACAAAAGTACCTGCTTAGGAAGGCACAGGGACTGGCGTTCAATCCCCGGCATGCCATGCTGGCCCTGTCCCTGGGGTACACTGAGACAGTGATTGAGACTGGGTGTGGAGGTGTGTGCCTGCAATCCCAGTGCTTGGGAGGCACCAAAACAGGAGAATCACAATGAGTCTGATCTACATAGTGAGACCCTGGAGACCCTGTACTAAGTGCATTAAAAAGGAATACTGACTTTTCTGGTGAGTAAAATCTCTAAAAGCTTAGTAAAATCAGATTAACTAATTTCTGGAAGAGAAAACAAATGCAAATATTAAAAAAAACCACCATTTGTTCTTTAAAAGTTTTATCCTATACTGATTGACATGGAAATTACATTTTTCTAGGGATTTTTTTTCATTAATGCTAAGCTATAAAATTTGTCTGCTTGGGGGCCTGCCCCTTAGCTCAGTTCTTTAAGTGGCTGCTTCAACAAAGCAGTCAGGCTCAGGTTGCTGTGGTTCGATCCCCACAACTCAAGCCAGCCAATCATACCCTGAAGGCATTCGGAGAAAAAAAAAAAACTTGTCTGCTTTATCCAACATTCACCATGTTTGTACTTAAATTTTAAAGGAAAAAATTCTGGTTCTGAACTAGCAGTTTGGGGGAAGTTATTTTTCTTTCGTAAAAATACCAAGATATTTTAATTATCTGAAGTTTTGTCTTTGTATTCTAAAAATATTATAGTTCTCTTCATATTTATTACTTTTTTATCAGAGCTGATTTCTCTTAATTTTAGAGATTTTGTGTCCAATATGTTAATACCCTCTGGAGTAGGAAAATATTTCACATATAATGAGGGATCACAGATTTTCCTCTATTATAGACAGATACACAAGCTTTGCGACTTCATTCCACAACATTATATATAGGTCAAAATTCAACACATAAACACACACATACAAAGAAATCATTGA
>NW_004524640.1:472669-473687 GCF_000260255.1 Octodon degus
TTTCTTGATCTTTCTGCCTTTTTTTTTTTTTGACTGAGGAATGAAAACCTTTCATATTAATACTTCATCCTGACTCCTGTCATCACATTATTTTCTGTTGTTCATTTTCTTCTCTCCCTTGTTTGTATCCCCTTTTCTACTTAATTTGTCATCTCATCTGATGTATTCATTCTGTTAGATTTTTTGGCATCCTCAGTTTGTCTCTTTCTAGCATATTCTTGAGAATTTTTTTTTGAAGTGTTCACTGGTGGTCATGAATTTTCTTAGGTGCTTTTATGTCATGGAAATACCTTTTGTCTCCATCAGTTTAATTTTTTTTCATAGTCCTCACTATGCAACTCGGACTCATAGTAAGTCTCCTGATTTCTGCCTCCCTAATGCTGGGATTACGGGGGTGTGCCACCACTCCTGGACTATATTGCCAGCTCAGTGTGCCTGTGAGGAGTGGGTGTCTGCATGGATTGCAATGCCAGGGATTAAACCCTGATTTTTCCATCAGTTTAAAAAAAAGTTTTGCAAGATACATAAATATAATCAGAAATTGTTGTCTTTTTATGAGTTATGACACTTCAAGTTTTGCTGGTCTTCAAGATATGTGTTGAGAAGTCTTCTCTAATTCTAATGGGTTTTACATTGATAAGGGATTCATTGCTATTCTGTCCCTTTGCTGGACTTATGGTATTTTAACAATGATATGATATGGAGAGTTTGTATTTGATCACATATATTTGAGGTTCTATACTTACCTGTATGCTTAGTCCTTTCCCAGTATTTGGAAAGGTTTTGACTATTATTTTTCTAAACAGTTTTTGCGCCATCTTCTGATTTTTCACTTATTACAGTTCATTTTAGATTAGACTCCTCTGGATCATCTAGCGGATGTTGAATCCATTGTTTACATTCTTTTGTTGTTTTAAAGGAATGATTAAGAATGCTTTTTTATGTATTTAGCACGGGGTCAACGGGTCTCACTGCACAGATCAGACTGGTAGTGATCCTCCTGGTTTTTTTTTTTACT
>NW_004524640.1:480827-482639 GCF_000260255.1 Octodon degus
GGGGTGGTGCTGCAGAGTGGTGTGGCATGTCCAAAGGTGGTGGAAGAGGGTCTCACCCACACTGCACCTGGGCTGGGACCAGTAGTAGGTCCCACTTGCACAGGGTAGCAGTAAGCTTTCCCACACACTCACCGGACCTGAGCTAGGACTAGGTCTTGTGATCCTCTTGTTTTCAACCTCCCAAGAACTGGGATTACAGGTTCGTGCCACCATACCCAGTCTCAGTTGCCCTCTCAGTGCACCCTGGGGGCAAGGCTGGCAGGGTATTCTGGGGATCGAACCCCAGTCCCTATGTCTGCCTAAGTATGTGCTTTAGTCCTCTGAGCTATCTGGCTGGCCTCGCTGAATATTGTTATTTGAAGTCCTCCCTATCTTCTAATTCTGGCACTGTGTCCTCACATTGGTCACCTCTGCTGTTCAAACCTTCAATGTAGTTTTTAATCTTCTGGATGCCTATTGGAAAAATTTTCATGTATCTCACTTTGCTAAACTGGTCATTCATATTTTGCAAAATTTTATTTAGTTCAGCTGGCTTTTCATTAGTGTCTTCTGTAAGCTAGTGATCAGTTTTCTTATTACCTCCCTTAGTAATATTTTCTGTGAGCTTGTCAAACACATCATTGATCTGCTTTCTAATGTCTCTTTTTTTAAAAAAAATAAATCAGCTGTGTGTGTGTTTTTTTTCCTCTCCCCATGGAACTGCAAGGGAGTTGACAATTTTGGGAGACATTTTGTGCCTTATTGTTCTCATGTTCCTATTGATTTTTGTTTTGCTTTGTGCAGGTGTGTAGCTGCCTGTAGTTTGCCTTTCATTGATTCATTCAGGCGGTGGTTAACTGTAGTCCTTGGCTTTCTCCTAAGATCTGATCACCACTGTTAATATTGGGGGTGAGGTGCAGTATATTTGGACCAGTGCTCAGTTCTGCCTAAATGGAGCATGGTATTCTTAATGTCACTAAAACAATTCAGGTATTGGTATACAGAGAAAACCTATTAATAGCAGCAACTTTGTGACTTTGGCAATATCAAATAAATCAGTGACATTAATATTGTCCAAGACCCACTGGGTATTGTCATACCATAGAACAGCTGATGTACTGCCTTAAACTTTAGAAAAGATGTCTACAATTTCAATATAAACCCTAAGAGAAACCCACTATTTTATACAGCAAAATCTATTAACTGTGATAACTATACCTCTGTTAAGGACAGACAAAATTATGCAGTGGTAATATAAAGTCAACTAACTATCTGAAGATTAAGAAAGCTTAATGATGATATCATTAAAGATACAGGGGCTTTGAAATGGGCAAACACAAAGAGACAATTTCAAAATACTGACATATTTATGAGGTGGCCGTAATTTGTAGGTGTTACTGCTGGGCAGCTCTGATTTAATTCATACATCTTTCTCCTGGGTGACTCTGATTTAATTTTATTAAGAATAAGGTGATAAGTGTGACTAGATCTGTTTGTGTTACCAGTAGCACAACCTATCTGTGGGGACAGTGGAGTATATATCACTCATTTTCAAGCCAGCTGGAACACACTAAATCATTGGAGATGAAAATGGGGATCTTTTTATGAAGTAGAAAGATATAGATTTGGATGAGGGTAACAGAGAAAAAAACCATTCAGAAATAGAATATACAAGAAACAAATGGAGAAAATATAAATAATATGGAGGGAAAAAAATGAAAGAACTAAAAGAAAAAAAATGAGTAAGAAAAAGAAGTAAGAAAAAAATAAATGAGTCCAAAAGGAGAGAAAAGAGAACAGCAAAGCTTCCTCCATACTTTGCAATGGGGAATT
>NW_004524640.1:492049-495712 GCF_000260255.1 Octodon degus
TTACTGTGTATTCTCTGCCTTATGTCTTCTGATTTCCTGCCCTCCCCCAGGAATGTCATTTTGTACTCTATCTCTGTAGATTTCATTTATTTTTATTTTAGATTTGTACATAGGAGATTATGCAATAATTATGTGGTGTGTCTGGTTTATTTCCATTAGCATTTAGTCCTTCAGAATTGTCTATGTAGTGACAGTTGTCAAAAGTTTATGCTGTTTTAGAATGGAATAGTCCACTATGAATGTGTACCTTAATTTCTTTACTTATTTATTCTGTACATAGTCTCACTATGCAGCTTGGACTCATAGTAAACCTTCTGTCTCTCAGCCGCCCTAGCTCTAGGATTACAGTGTGCACCACCATGTCCGATTTCAGTAGCGGTCATGGCGCACCTGAGGTTCCAGGGCCAGCAAGGCATGAACTACTGGGGATCTAACACGGGGCCTTGTGCTTGCCAGGCAGGCGCTTAGACTGCTGAGCTATCTCCCCAGCCCCATAATTTCTTTATCCTCCTTTCCATGGATGATTTCTTAGGTTGTTCCCATATTTAGGCCATTGTGATTAATGCTGCAACGAACATGGGGGTACAGAGCACTTGACAAGTTGTTGATTTCATTTTCTTTGGGTGTACACTGAGAGATGCATTACTGGGTCATGTGGTAGTTCTATTTTTGATTTTCCCAGAAACTTCCATTCAGCTTTTCATGACTGCACTGATCCATATCCCCACCGACAGTACTCAAGAGTTCCCTTTTCTTCCCATCTTCAACATTTGTTATCTTTTGATATTTTGACAACTGCTATCACAGCAGATGTGAAGTGATATCCCAGTGATATAGACTTGTATTTTCTTGGCAATTAATGACACTGAGCATCTTTTCCTATATCTGTTGGCTCTTTTATGTCTTCTTTGGAGAGATACCAACTCAGATTTTTTCACGTTTTTGTTGAGCATTTGATTTTTTCCACTATTGAATTGTATAAATTCCCTGTACACCTTGAAATTTATCCTCTATTAAAAATATGGTTTGAAAACTATCTTTCCCAACCTGTAGGCTATCACTGCAATGTGTTTATTGTGCTGGAGCTGTCTAGTTTGATGTAGTTCCATTTATTTATTTGATGTAGTTCCACTTATTTATTTTTGCTTTTGTGGCATCAGCTTTTGGTGCAGTATCCAAAAGCTCATTGCCAAAGCCAATGTCCAGGAACGTGGCCTCAATATTCTTTCCTTATATTTAGTTTATTTATCTATTTTGTTGGGTTTGAGGATGGATTGGTTTGGTTGTTGTTGTTGTTATTGTATCCATTAATTTGATTTTTGTAGATGGCATGAGATAAGGTTTCAGTTTCATTTTTTAGCATGTATAAATATAGTTTTCCTAGCACCATTTATTGAAGAAATCATCCTTTCCCAATTGTCTTCTCAGGGTGCCCTTGTCAAAACTTGGCGGAGTGTATCTGTTTGAATTCATCCTTAAGTCTCCATCCTGTTCTCTTGTCCTTTGTGTCTGTTTTCATGTCAGAACCATATGTTTTACTTTTATATCTTCATAATGTAATTTTTCACAAGAAAGTGTGATACCCGGCTTTGTTTTACTCTTTCAGAACGGTTTTGGGCTTTTCAGGTCTTTTCTAATTCCATATTAATCTTATGATTATGTTTTCTAATGCAGAATGCCTTTGCAATTATGATACAGACTGCATTGAATCTGTATATTTCTTTGAGAAGCACAAGCAGTTCGAGTATTACTTCCTCTTATTCATAGCACAGAGTTATCCTTTAATTTATTTTTGTCTTCTCTGACTACTTTGATTGATATTTTATAGTTTTTAATACATGTATCTTCTACCACCTTGGTCAACTTTATTGTTAGGTATTGTATTTTTTATATTATTGTGAATGGGATTGTTTTCTTGCTCAATCAGGCCATTATTTGTGTTTAATAAATGCAAATGCTTTTTGAATATTGATTCTGTATACTGCAACTATACTTAATTCTTATGTGTTTTTTTTGGCATAACATTTTAGAGGAGTTTTATCTTTCTCTTTCAAAATGGAGATGTATTTTAGATTTACAGATTAACTTTTAAAAATCATAATAAAAGGTTTCATTCTAAGAAAAGCAGCACAAGTAAAATTTTGCTTTAAGAAATGTGTATCTTTTGAATGAAATGCAGATAATGCTTTTAGTGCAGTTTCTTGAGTCTTTCACATTGTTTTGTGGAATTCTCTTAGATGACAGTTTGCAATCCCTATCCTTTACCATATCACATGATCCCTATTTTTCAACACACACACACACACACACACACACACACACACACACACACAGAAAATTCCTGTAGTATTCTTAGTCTTGGCTATAGGTATATTAAGCTAGAGACTTTTTTTTTTTTTTTGCTTTACAAAAATGTTGGTGCGTCAGCTCACAATACCATAGAAAGCAGAATTATGAGGAGAAGGTCCCAAGTATCACTATTTTCCAAAAATTCATCTGATTTAAATGTACAACCAAAGTTTGGAAACACTGATGCAGTGAATTTTCGAGCTGCTACATATTTGTTGTTTCTGAAATTTCCTCCAAATTATCTTAATACTTTTAGAAGCTGTTACTAAGACAATTTATAAAATAAGAGTGTAGACAATATATCATAAAATTTCCTATTTGCATTCAAATAGGTATGCTCTCTTGCAAATACTTGGAAAAATTATAGCCAATACTTGGAAAATACACCTTAATAAAATGGAAAAGCATGACCTACATATACAGAAAGTACACTGTTGGACTACAAGCATGGAAACCAAGTCTTATATTTCTGCACCTCAAAGGCTTTAATGTTTTCATGGGGATGCTGTGGAGGTGGTGCAAGTCAATGTCATTTGCCAGCTGAATGTCTTCTGTTAAAGGGCTGACACAAGCCTGCTTTTGGGAAAAGTCAATATCCTATTCTGGAATGAGGAAGTTAAAGACAATAAATGTCATTCTTCCAAACATAAAACTTGTAAAGGGCTAATTTGCTCTTGGGAGAGCTGACAAGAACCCATTCCAACAATCTACCTATTAGGGTGTATCTGAGAGTGATTGTCCGGATTCTTTGATAAGGAAATATACACAGTGAGGCACAGTGGCCCTTGTAGTATAATAATTGGTGAAAGCTCAATTGTTTTTGTAATTCTGAAATTCTGCCTTTTTATCCTAGACTTTGGTGACATTCTGTTAAGTCAGATGAGCTAGTCTTAGCTGTACTGTGGGGAGCTGGGAACAATTTGGGCCTGAGCTTGGTATAAGGTACAAAGCAGGAGGCAGCAACCCATTATAGGAACAGTCCAGAAACAAAAGCAGAAAGGAGAAGGGAATTTTATTGGACAGAAGGAGCCAGGCAATGGGCAGAAATGATGACAAGAATCATTCTGGAACCCATATTTATTCCTCAGAGATTCTGGCAATATCTAGGAAGGAGGGTGTATTCGAAGGCTAGTCACCCAGTTTTTGAAGATGGACATTATTTATAGTAAACTGAGGTGTGACTCTTTATAGATGAGGAAGAAAACTAAAGTAATGGAATAAGGGGCCGGGGAGATGGCTCAGTAGAATAAGCGCTTGCCTGGCAAGTGCAAGGGCCTGAGTTCAATCCCCGGTTCTGCCAAAAAATAAAATAAA
>NW_004524640.1:495812-498216 GCF_000260255.1 Octodon degus
TTTTTTTTTTTTCCAGTATGGGGGATTGAACTCAGGGCCTTGTGCTTGCCAGGCAAGTGCTTATTCTACTGAGATATCTCCCTAACCCTCTATGTAGTTTCTAACTTTCTATCCATTCCTCCCCAATTCTCAATGATCCCCTTTTATTTTCTTTTATTCTTCAGCACTTATTTTTCCAGTATCCAGACATACAAAGAAAAAAGATTTATTTTGGCTCACGGATTCAGTCCAAGGGTTATTGGTGCTGTTACCCAAGGACCATGCAGGGTGCCTGTTGGGGGAGGACTGTTCACCTCATGGTGGCCAGGAAACAAAGAGGGTGATAGGATGGAGCTGGGGTCCCATTATCCCCTCAAGAGCTTGGCTGTGATGTCCTAACTTCCTTCCACTAAACCCCAGCCCTCAGAGACAACACAGATTGGGATTTAAGCCTTCAACACACAAGTCTTTGGGGAGATGAGATTCAAAATCCAAGCTTCTATGTCTTAGTTACTTTACTCTCATTTCTGAGACAAAATACCTGACACCCAACATTGAAGGGGAAAAGGTTTGCTTAGCTCACAGTTGGTAGATGTTTCAATCCATAATTGGCTGACTCCAAGGCAAGGTGGCACATGAGACAGGGGGAACAGTTCACAGCTGTGGAAGCAGGAAAAGCAACAAGAGAGTGGAAATAAGACTCTTTAGGTCCCTTATATGTATGTGAGATACCTACCCTAGGGTAAGTGTAACACTCACAACCTTAATGCTAACCAGAACTGTGCCAAAGCAGTCAGTGAAGATATTTCCTAATCACACACTGCCTCAGTTCTTTTCTCTCATTGCTTGGAACCAACACCCAAAATTAAGGAAGGAAAGATTTATTTAGCTCACAGTTGGTGGAGTTTTCAGTCCATACTTGAGTGGCTCCAAGGCAGAGGAGCACATGCCAGAGGGCAGCACTTCATGGCGGTGGAAAACAACTAACAGCAAAAGAAGGGGCTGTGGCTGTGGCAGCTAGATACCCTCTCTCCCTTCCTTATGTTTTGTTCAGGCTATCTGTCTCAGGGCAGGTGTAGCTCTCACACCCATAATCCCGGCATTGAATCATTAATTAATCACAAACTCTAGAAGCCTGCCCCAATGACTGCATGAGGCTTTGGGGGGACAACTAGATACAGACCATAACACACACCTTTAACCTAAGCATCACGACTTCTAAATTCAGCTATCTCAGAAAGAGATACAATTGCATGAGGCTTTGGGCGAACACCTAGCCACAAGCCATAACACTATACACTATTATCTGCAACATATACTCGAAATTGCTAAGTGGTAGATTGTAAGTCTTCTCACCATAAATAAAGAAGAAAAAGACAATAAGTATGTGAAGTGATGGTTATGTTAATTAGTTTGATTGCGTCAAATACTGCACAATGTATATCTATAACAAAACATCAAGTTTATATCTTAAATGTACATATATTTTTGTTAATAAAGAATACATAATGACTAGGAATATAGCTTAGTGATAAACTCCTTACCTACCATGTGTCAGGCTATAGATTTAGTCCTTTCACTGAAAAAAATCAACAGTAATGTCAAAACAGGATACATATTTTTGTATAAATGTATACATGCTGTGATTGGTGTCTAGTTGTTCCCCCAAGGCCTCATGCAGTCATTGGGGGAGTTTGTGATTAATTCATGATCCAATGCTGGGGTCATGGGTGTGAGTATTATGCCCACTCTGAGGCTAATAGCTTGAATACAATATGGGAAAGGGAGGGAAGCTTGGTAGGTTCCACAATTGCTGCTCCTTCCTTTGCTTTTTGCTGTCTTCCACCACCATGATTGGTTAGCCTCTGCCATGTACCACTCTGCCTTGGAGTCACCCGAGTATGGACTGAAACTTCCACTAACTGTGACCTAAATCAACCTTTCCTTCCTTAATTTTGGGTGTCAGGTATTTTTTCATAGCACTGGGGAAAAAGTAACTGAGACATACGTCTCAACCATTAACGTGAAAACCAATTATATTTTCAGTTTCATACAAACTATCCACAAAGAGAAAAAATCCTAAACAAAACAATTGCTTTTTGACATTAAAGTTATGCTATTAATGACATATGATCACTATGAGCCCAAACTATGTAGTGAGTAGCTCATGACAGTTATTTATTTCTGAAAATTTCAAGAGCTTATCTCACTGTTTTATAATAGTGTACAGTTTCTAATGTATGAGATCATAGGCTGAAAATTGTGCAAATATCTTCAAAGTATACAGTTAATTCAATGTCTTCTCTGCTTCAATCCCCAATACTCTAATGTTATCAAAGGCTTTGTAGCCAGAAACTTTACAAATAGAATCAATTTGTGGGGCTGTTAGATTTTTTTCCTTATTAGTGATTTTAAAATTCAGTAT
>NW_004524640.1:510261-527020 GCF_000260255.1 Octodon degus
AAAATTATAATCCTGAAAGATACAGTATTATTGCTAGTTACTGTCTATATGGTTATTAATTATTACCTTCAGTCTTATATTTTTAATAGGGCAATCTTAAAAAACAAATACAGAGCAGATTGTCCTGTATTAAGCATGCATGTTTAAGCTTTAATTTTATGAAATTTTTGCTTAATTGTTATTTTCATAGATAGTATTCCAGGTCTATTTCTGGGTGCAATTACATAAAAGAGATTTATCTAGGGAGTGATCCGTGGAGAATCCCTTTTAGCAGGATGACAGCATAATGAGAAAAGGTTAGACAGACATGGCAGCCAGCACAGCTGAGCATCATCAAAGATCAGCATGGGGAGGAAGTTCAGATAGAGAAGCCATCTGGCCAGAGATAATTTACCAGAGCCTCAGAAGGAAATCTGTTAACGTAAGTTACAAAGCAGAACATAAATGTCTTAAAGTCTCATGATAGAATGAAGGATTCGAGATTCTCAGGGAGGATATCCCGCAGTGCTGTCTTCAAACATGGGGAAATTGAGAATTCACCGTCCTCGAATGTCTCTAATTTAAACTAAAAATGAGCCCTAACAGAATCAAAATTATAGCATAGTTTTTCATCCATAGGATGTGTACATTTCTAGATGGGGATATTGAGAAAAGTGCAATCATAAATAACCAAAATAGTTGTTACACAATTAACATTTTTGTGATCAATGATAGCTCTATGTTAGATTTGTTTGCATTTCACTTGCCTTTGATCTTTGCCCTTGTTTCTCTCCCAAGGGTCCTTGCTTCTTGGATGTCTTCCAGGGTGCTCCGATTTTGAAACCTACTTTCTCATAAACATTTCTTATAAATAGTGCATAATTGCTGGGGAAAATGATAAAATTCCAATTTTGTTTCATAAATTTTAGCTTAATCTTTTAGTTATAACTGAAGATGTGAAGTGATTAGGTTTGTAATTTGTAGTCTTAAGGTTGCTTGGTTTTTCAACAAAGTTGCATTCTTTCATTCAACAAATATTCACTGTGTGCCTCAAACTACCAGAAACTCTTCTAGAGACTGTATATAAAGCAGTGAACAATAAATAAATAAATATTCTCTATCTAGTTACCATTTACTTCAATTGTAAACATTAAATGCAAATCATGGTATTTACATCTATCTTACAGCTTTTTTAACCATGAGCAATAAATTATTTTCGTATCAAAAAAAATTCTGTACCTATGAAGCTTATATAACATAAATGTGTGTGTCTATATCTATCTTTACATAAAATATTTTATTGTAAATGATCTGGTAATCTGCATATCTACTTTGAAGACAATAATTTGCAATATAATGTTGTTGAATTTCTATCATCTTTTTAATTAATTAATTAATTTGGTACAGGGTCTTGCTGTGCAGCTCAGACTTGTAGTGATCCTCCTAGCTCAGCCTCCACAGTGTTGGGATTACAGGCATGCACCACCACACCCAGTTTTTGTGGCTGGCTCTATGGCATGGCATATGGTACTGGGGATTGAATCCAGGTCCTTGCACTTGCTAGGCAGGTGCTTAGACCACTGAACTATCTAACCAGCCCCAAATTTCTATCATCTTGGTTTTTTTGAAATTCTGTTTCATTTATAATGTTTTTAAAAATTACTTTATTCTCGGTGAGATGGCTCAGTGGTCTAAAGTACCTCTTAGAACAAGCTTAGCAAAGCATAGCGGTTCAATCCCCCAGCACCACATGCCAGCCCGCCCCGCCCCCTGGTGGGCTGAGCTGGCCACACACACACACACACACACACACACACACACACAAATAAATAAATAAAATTAAAAAAAATTACTTTATTCTCTTTAAGATAAAAAATATATATAATACACAGGAATGAGCACAGAGCTATATATTTTGCCTCACTTCTGCCTGTTTTAGTGATGGCATTGTACACTTGGTCGACTTTTCACTCCTGGAACAAAATACCTGACAACACAAAGGAGGAAGGGTAGTTTACTATCTACCAGTGTCAATCAGGAACACCATAACAGTGCCAAGCTGCTCACTTCCTGGAGACCCAGAAGCAGAACATAGACAAGGAGCCCAGCAAGAGCTCCACTCTCACAAGGCAGCCCCAGGGAGCCCTCCCCAGACCAGGGCCCATCTCCTAGCAGTGCATCAGTGAATTTGTCTTCTGCTAAGTGTGCGGTCCCCGTGATCCCAAGGGGTAGCCACCTCTCTGGGAGTCTCTTAACGCACTCAAATTGAGAATGAAGCTATTGTACAACATTGTCTCAGCTTTCTGCAGCTACTTAATAAATATCATGGTGAAGGAGTCCTTGGTGGGCAGATTGCAGGCTGGCTGACTACTTTTAACATTAGTGAAATCACATGTCCTAACACACAGTAGTTTCTGGACAGCCCAGTTGTAGGGTCCTTTACATTCCATTTCTTGGCCCACTTTCAGCTCCATAACTTCACTAGCGTTTTGCCACATACAGAAAATGTACTCTTTTTTCTTTGTATGGTTTAGTAGTATCCTATGCTTTCTCATTCGGCAAACTGGTACGTCCTACACCTAGATGATAAATTTCTTGTAATTAGAGATTGTTTCTTTTCGCTTCTTATTTAATACATACTGGTTGGTCAAATGAATCAAATTCTTTTAAACCTTGTTTAATCATATTTACTGAGCACCCACTACATTCTTTAGTCACAGGGCAAAGACGAGTATAATGACTATAAGACGTTTTACAACTCAATCTATTTTACAGCTTCCCTGCTCATCAGGTTCCCTTACTATGTTGTTTGTGCCTCTAATAGCAGATAAACAACAACAAATGTAAGTTGTTTTTGCATTTGACAAGGCTAGATTTTGAGATACCAAAAAACTATCTTGTTCACTCTTAGAATTAATAGGACTTCCAACTGAGGCTGAGAAGAGGATTTTTTTTTTTTTTTTTTTTTTTTTTTTTTTACCAGTGAAGGAAGTATTACCAACACAGAATTGTAAAATGGGGGAGGGGTTCCTAAGGATTTGAAATCTCAGTATAGAGATGCTTTGAAAAAAAAAAAGGTTGACCAGTAAGGGTAAGAAGTCAAGAAAGTGAAGAAAAACGATAGTGGGAGATAGTCTTTGAATTTGACACATAAGGAGCCATTAAGGGTGTGAGCTATAGGAAAGAATGGATATTGAAGAACTGAATGTAGCCCACTTACTAGAAAATTTTTATAGTAAGAATAAAGAAAAAAATACAATGGCTAAGAAACAATGTGAGCATTGGCAAAAGGAAAAATATTTTGAAGGTTGAGAAGATTAACTGGTTGATTTTAACATCTTTGCAAGCTTTTATTAGGGCTTCTTAGCATGCCTATTTTCCCATACTTTCTAAACAAAGAGAGATATGATTACATTACAATAAATTATATAAAAAAAGAAACTTAAACTTTGTCATTCCATGTTATGTCTCTCAATATAACAGGAGAAAACCTAACCTGAATGATTATCATTCCATGTAGGCTTATGTTTATGAAGTGTTACCAGATAAAATATAATCATATAATAGTCTCATATAATAAATCATATAATATGATATATCTAAATATCATATAATATAATAATATAATCATATAATAGTCTCAGACTTCACATTTCTTAGAGTGCAAATAAAGCAGGTACTTGTGTAATTTTTAAATTTAAATTTTAAATTTTAAATTTTCTAGAATTTGTTTCTAGAAGAATTTATGGTTTACCAGAAAACTGGGTAGAAAGCACCTATGTTTTCAAGTGCACCCCGCTTCCACCACTGTTGGCATCATTGTGTCTGGGAGTGGTACATGTGCTGGAACCAGTTCTGATACGTGACTATTAATTGAAGCCCATAGTTTGCCTTAGTATTCAGACTTGATGTTGCACAAGTGTCTGAGCTGTGCCAAGTGTGTAATGTCATACACATGCTATCACAGTATCAGCCAGAAGTTTTGCGCAGTCCTATATAGCACCTGTGGTCCATCTGTCAGTCCTTCCTCCCTCCCAACTCTACCCTTGTTAGCTGGTTATGTAGTTTTACCTTTTATATAATGTCTGATATTTGAAATCATATAATATTCAACCTTTACAGAATTTTTCACTTAAAAAGGTAAAGTTGTTTCCTCTGTGTCTTTTTATGATCAGTCTCTTTTTTATTTCTAAGATGTATTCTATTTCATTAATATACTGCAGTTTATCTATCTGTTCATCCACTGAAGTCCATCTTGATTGCTTCCAACTCTTGGCAATCATGAACAAAAATTATAAATATTTCATTATAGATCATATTTAAACATAGTTTTCAATAAATATCTAGGAATGTCATTGTGAAATCCTATGGTAAGATGATGTTTAGTTGTATACAAAATTGTCCAAGTTCCTTTCAAAGTGTCTATATCATTTTGCATTATCATTAGCAATGAATTAGCAATGAAGGAGAGTTTATTGTACCATACCCTCAACTGGCACTAATACCTTAAAAGTATGGATTTTAACCATTCTAACAAGTGAGTAGTGGCATCTCTTTGTTTTAACTTGTCATTCTCTAATAACATATGTTATTACTGAGAAAGTAATAATTATTGGGATAAAATTTCAGAGAAGAAAAAAAAGTAAAACAAGAAGTCCAAACAGAAAAGGCTGGAAAATGTTTTGCAAAATATCAACCCTCTGGGCTTTCATAACTGGGTGAGAGTCCAGTCTGGAACCTGAAGTCACCAGTCTGAACAACTGGGATCAACCTAATGTGAAAAGCTATAAATCTAGCTGTCAGCTTATTAAGCTCCTTTCCAACTTGCGCACTGCAAGCCACATAAGCCAAGTGACCAAGTGTATTTGTATCTCCGTTGACAATGTATCATAGATTTATTGTGTATAAGACAACAAACTTTTTGTTTTACTCTGAATACACTTGGATTTTCTTATTCCCACCACTAGTAGTGAGATAGAAAAGGCTGTCATCATTATTTCCAGGCCTTATCTCACCTATTAGGTACTTGCCTCTGAAATGTACATGAATTTCAAATTAAATATGATTATTTCCTGTCCCCTAAGATCTGTTGTTTTTATTTTCCATATGCAATTAACAATATTGAGATGTATCTTGTTTTCCATACAAGAGTCCTCAAGTTACACTCACTTTCTAGCCCTGTCTTTCTCACCCTCAGTCTATCCTCTATATTGCTCTCTAATGCATGAATCTGAAAACAATCTCTAACTCAAAATTTGAGGAAGTGCCCACTTAGTTATACGAAGAAATGCAAACTCCTTGAATGCAATATAAAGTCTCTTAAAAGCAGACTTTTAGCCAGTGGTTTTTTCAACCATCCTTCTCTGGACCCTGAAATATGCTGCACTTTGAATTCTTTAATTTTTATTGTTTAATTAATTAATTGTTTGGTACAGGGTCTTCTCAGCAGCTCAACTCGTAGTGATACTCCTGTCTCAGCCTCCCCAGTGCTGGAATTACAGGTGTGCACTACCATGACCAATTTACAGGGTGCTGAGAGTTCTGGGACCTGCGCAACATGTGGTACCAGGGATCGATCTCCGGTCCTTGCACTTGCCAGGCTGGTTCTTAGACTGCTGAGCTGTCTCCTCAGCGCTTTACATTGAATTCTCTCCAACCCCAAATACTAGTTGTTTCTTTAATTTTATGCTTAATATTCTTTTGCCTCTTTCCTTCCGTTTCAAGTACTTCCTTCAAATATCTATTCCCATCATCTTATTTCTTGCAACTTCTTTTGCATCTTTCCACCAAAATGATGAGCTCCACAAATGGAAACCAAGGCATTGCATTTTGTGTGTCTGCCACTTAGCCTTGTACCTCCCTCAGGGATTGTGATAAATGAAAGGCTGAATGTGTAAATGAATGACTCATTGATTTGACAATACTTTCTTTCCAAAATTGAGAGCTTTTCTTGCTGCCTAAGTAGAGGACACAGGCCAAGTTATCTTGCCTTGAGTACTCTGAATTTATTAGTTTATTTTTAAAAAGCTCATATTTTTGAGTATTAAGTACTTTCTTTCAAAAGTGGCCAATATCTTAAGATCTACACTCTGCGTTCAGTGAGGACAATGGACTCTGTATTAAAATTTTAATTTTAATTCATAATTAGCCCAGTGAGAAAGCAATGGGTACTGTGGCTTGTGGTCTTGGGAAGTGGAGGAAGAGTAGAATTATGTTTAGCTGCATACAAAAGGTGGAATTTGCTTCCATTTTTCCTTATTATTAGACTATCAGTGGAGTTTATATAAGCAGAGATGGAAAGAAAATGCCTTTATAAACACAACAGCAGAGAACAAGCATAGAGTTATGAATGGTAAAGTTGGATCTGACTAGAAGGTGAAAGGCCAGCTCTGTACTAAATAATCAGCAGGAAGCAGACTGCCTTCAGTGCTGCCATGCCATGAGCTTAACTTTCCTAGGGTCATCTCCTTTCAATCTGAAAATAGACACAACCCAATGTACATACACCCTGTGAAAAGATCTTCGTGCTATGTTTCACAGGTCTTACATTAAACTTTGTCTCTATATTATGGAGTTATGTCAGTTGAAAGGACATTTGCACATGCATTTGTTTCATCCATATCATTATAAGTTACCAGATTTTATAGCTGAGGAATTTCAGATGGTTTTTTCTATCCTGCCATCTTGGAATGAGTTTGTGTTAGTGAGCATAAAACAAAAGTTCACTGGGGTAATCGGTACAATTTTGCTATTGGTCTAATATTTATTTCCTCATCCAGTGCTTCCTGGGATTGGAAAATTCCATCTGTACTCTTTCATGTGCATTTTATTTTTTTCTTGGTAGTTGCACTGCCTTTCCTTATTTATCCATCTGTTGCTTAAAATTAAAAAATCAGGTAAAATCCATTTCTTCAGAGAATGAATGAATTCATTTTTCTTAAAGCTCTTAAGACAACATTGAGCTAACAATAGAGACATTGATTTCTGCAGGTTTTACTGATGATTTATTCTCTTCAACTCTTGGTTTCCTACTTGATTGGAAGTTTTAACTCAATCTCCACCTTTGCCTAACATTACCTTCTGTTTCAGAAGTGATTTGCCTGATGAGTGAAACAACTTTTGAGCTGACTAAGAAAATTAAATTTTAATTTTATTTCATATTTTATAAAAACAAAGTTGCAGACTGACACCAACAGTAAAAATAAAGGTACATAACCAAGAGGAAATAGTCTCAAAACAAGGATACTGGAAGTTTATAAAACCTTATATAAATATTCCTTTTGGATTAGTCCAAACTCAGAGCTTTCATTCTTTGAAGTTCAAAATCAGCTAGAGTTTTAAAATATATTTTTTAACTTGGGAAATATATTTTTATTATGCAGTTGAAATATTTTCTTTAAGAATGGCTTGTCACATCTATTATTTAAGCTATTTAAAATTAGCACTTGCTTTCTCTGATGGAATATTCCATTTCCTCATTTCTTGTCATCTCATTTCAATAAAAATTTTCTCTCCCTGAGTCCTGTGAAACCCTTTCTCTCTTTTTTTCCTCATTTGGACTAATTTGCCTTTTATAATATTTACCTGTGTCCTTGTTGTACCTCTTTCACTTAATTACAAAGACTTTAAGAATGATTCTTGGTTTTTTTTCTTATGTTTCTATATGCTTCATTCCTCCCATGACTTGAATTCTTATTCTCAGGGCATACAGCATAGCATGGAAGTAAAGTATCCATTTAGTTTAAAATGGAATTCTCTCACAATTAATTGTTCATTTTTTCATAGACTACATTTATCTTTCCCCTACCCACTGTAATCCCTATCAGAATATAAGCTCCTGGAGGGCAAAATTATTTGTGTATTTAATTCTTTCATGCATTTTGAGCATCTAGAATATTTCCTGGAAAATAGTTTATTCTTTTAGTATTTTCTCAAGAAATGAATGTCTCATTGCATACATAAATAAGTACTGAATAAAAAATATTATTTTAAAAGTAGAAATTAGCTATATTCTTAAAATACAGAAACTATAGTGTACTCTATTCATTGTATGTATAAACTGCACTCCAAAATCAGTTTTTAAATATAACTTGCAAAATGACATTACAGTAGGAAAATCAAGGGAAAGGTCTCTTTTCTCTGCCTGCTTCTTCTTTTCCTTTTATTTGTCATTCTGGGAGACCGAATTAGAGAAACTCTCCTGTTGTGCTACATTTGCCAGTCCTTTCCAGCTTTAAATTTTGAGATGAGGTCTTACCAAGTTGCCTAGGCAGGCCTCAAATTTGCAGTGCTCCTGCCTGACACTCTCCAGTGGCTGAATTACTGATATGAATTACTGCACCAGGCTGAAAACTTTATTTTTAAGTAGCTTTATGGATCTTATTTTGTTCACTAATCCTTTCTTTTCCATTTTCTCTGCCTTCAACCAATTAAGCCCCTTTCTTACTCCATGCATTTATCATCACTTTTTCTTTCTTTCTTCTTTCTTTCTTTCTTTCTTTCTTTCTTTCTTTCTTTCTTTCTTTATGTATCTGGTTGTCACAGAGTCTCACTACGCAGCTCTGAATCATAGTGATCCTCCTATTTTTCAGCTTCTCCAGTGCTGGGATTACATGCATGCGCCACTGTGCCTGGACTCTGTGGACCACTCAGTGCGCCCTGGGGGTGGGGCTGGTGCAGCATGTGGTGCCAGGAATCGAACCGCAGTCCCTGTGCTTGCCTAAGCTTGCCTAAGCAGGAGCTTTAAGTCTGCTGAGCTATCTCGCTGGCCCACTCATCACTTTTTCCCCTTGTGGTTCTTAATGTTTCTTTCACACCTTCTAAACCGTGGACTGTGACTTGACTGTTCTCTTCTTACAGGCTTTTCAATACTTAGAGCCTGAAGGAGGAATACTGTTGCCTGTTACAGAAAAGAATTAAGAATAAGAGTAAGCCAGAGGTGGATTATGAATAGCTTTGGTTCTAAGCTAAAAAGTTGGTGAAAAGAAAACCCTCTTTCATTATAGCATGTTAGGTTGAGAGTTGAACAATCAGAAAGAAACTGAATTTCTGGGAGTGCTTTCTTATCTAGTCTTTATCCTGGAATGTTTGTTCTCCTGAAAATCAGTGGATTGAATGCCTTTGGTTTGACAAACAAAATTAGTTCCTATAAACATAGATATGGTTTTAAAAAGCTTTATTGATTGGAACAAATTTCACTTGAGCAAGAAAAAAAATTCTCGAACCAAGTAGTATTCCAGACCAAAGATGGCTTCAAATACCTCACTTCACCATGTATGCTAATTGTTTTAACAGTCAGAGACAAAGAAGTGACCTGCAGAAACAATTTGATTGACTATAGCTGCCATTTACCCTACAGGGCCACAGTTGGATCAGCTGGCAGCCCATGTTTGGCTAAAAATCAACTACTATGATTGTCTGAGACTCAGTTGCTTGGTTCTCTACTCTCAGGTTAAATTACAGCTTGTCTGCCCATCCAACCAGCTCAGAATTCTCTATGGACTGAGGCTGCTTTGAGTCAAATTTTATTACCCAACTATGGCACAGTGTAGGTCCAACTTCCTTCATTTTAACAGTATTAACGTGTCAGAAATTTGAGAACCCATTAAATGTGTGCAAACAAACTTACCCTTGTCTTATGTATTTAAAAAAAAACAATACATAAAAAAACTCCTTTAAAAATGGACTTTGGCTAGATTATTTTCCTGTCTTCTTTGGGAGAAACTATTTTATTAGAGTTGCCTACATTTTCAGTAGAACTTTGCATGGCTTCTCAACATTCAGTGGCCAGAAGAGGTTCTTAGGGATTTTATAATGTAATTATTATTCCATATGTCTTGGCTGAGGTCCTGAGATTCTATATTTCTAATAAACTATTCATAAGTGTCTAGGTGATTCTAGTGATGGTGTTTGTGTCATATACTTGGAGTTCAAAAGATACTAAAGTTTTTTTTTGTGTGTGTGTGCTTATGTGTGTGTGTGTGTGCGCACGCTTATGTATGTGTCTGTGAGACCAAGAAGGGAGAGAGAGACAGAGAGAGATAGAGAGAGAGAGAGAGAGAGAGAGAGAGAGAGAGAGAGAGACAGAGAGAGAGACAGAGAGACAGAGAGACAGAGAGAAAAAGAGAGAGAGACAGAGAGAAACAGAGAGACAGAGAGAGACACAGAGAGAGAGATACAGAGACAGAGCGAGAGCCAGAGTGAGAGCGAGAAAGAGAGAGCGCGAGTGTTTTAATAGCATTTTAAATTGTAATCCCACCTTAGCTTTGGTCTTTCTGCTATTCTATTATAATTTATCTGCTTTCTAAAAGAAATATTTTTATTTATTTCTTACGGTCCTTAAGGAAAACACGTATTTCTTTTCATTAAAGTTTAGCTACTTATTCATTGGAATATCTTTTCTTTGCTCCTGAAACAAAATTGGAAAATAAGTAAGTGGGTCTGGTATCCCAGAATTAGATGCAGAGATAAGCTTGTCCTATTGCTTAGCTTACAGTCAGCACGCATAAACACAGAAACATTGGAAGTGAAACAGTTCTTGGCAGAGTCAAGAGCAGAATTTTCAACTTCCTCTCCTATCTCCTAATTTAAGACGCTGTCCCAGAAACACACCTTGCACACGTTGTATACAAGAGATTTAGTCCTGTGTTTTTCTAAATACATTTGGAGAGAAGTCCCCTCCCATCTTTCCTCCAGGCAAATTTTCATGGACACATTCTACTTTTCCTAAAGTAAAGAACTTGGAACCAGGTCTGGTTTTGTACGTTTCCAGAGACTAACTAATGAGGCAAAAATGTTCCCGTTCAGCGCTGTTGATTAGAAATAGTTTTCTACTAGGAGTTCAGCTTCAGAAATGCGTTTGAGTATATCTGTGCTGTTCGTGAATTTTTGGAAGCACCATTGGAGAATTTTCAACCTAGGAAATCACTTCATTCTCTAAATATTTTCAGGTCAGTCTTGGGCATTAAAAAAATGGCATTTAAAGAGATTAAACCAGTTCAGCTTTCTAAATGACTTTGATGTAATGATGTTGAAACACATAATGTTAAGCAAATATATGTTATTAAATACATTTGATAATGTGTTTAATATCACATAAAATATAAAAATAGTAGAAGCTATAAAATATTCAACAATGATCCTAGTTTAGTGCAGTTACACCTTCTTTAGCTATCATCTTCCACATAGTTATTTGTCTATTGAGCCATGCAATTTAAAATGATCAGGAAACGGTTTCACCTCATAACTGTTGAAAAGCACAAGCGCATTTTATTGATATTTACATTAAAGACATAGAAAACTATAACATCACTAGATTTATAGTGAATTCCTACACTCAGAGGAAAAAATTTACCTCAGTTTATTGACATAGTTGCCAAGGGATACCTAAGCATTTGCTAACTGAAGAGTGTCTTTTATTGTATTTCTTTTTTATTTACTTAAACTAGGTGAGTTTGCATTTCTGCAAACAGTCCTTCTCGGTTGTCAAAGGGCACCTTCTGCACAATCATCGTATGTCTCATTCCCAGCCCTAGAATTTTTCTAAAGCTTCCCAGAGCTCAGACCAGAGTTCTTACTGCTCAGGTCAGTGCGCTGGGGCCTCCGGGCTGAGCTCCTGCCTGTTTCAGTACTTCCATCTGTAGTCATCTACTTGCCCAATATTTAGCAAGGACATCAGGGGAGTCAATGTTTGCTCTTTTGAATTACTTTACTGTGTCACATTTTCCCACCTCTTGGATAGTGGATTCCATCACAAAATACATATTTAATATTTCTTCCATAGCCTTGATAATTTGAAATTACTCTTTTTTAAAATTCAGAACTCATGTATTTTTAATTTTTTTTTTTTAAAAATCTGGTATTCTTTGATTTATTTGGTGCAGGGTCTTGCTATACAGCTCAGACTCATAGTGATCCTCCTGTCTCAGCCTCACCAGCAGAGGGATTACAGGCATGAGCTTTGACCATCAGCCCCAGAACTCATGTATTTTGAATCTTGTCTATTCTCTTTTCTTCCTCTAGCTGCTCTGTGTTGTAGGGAGGGTAGTTTTCTCTTGGGGTGCTTAATTTGCTGTCTTACCTGAGATCGATTTTTTTTTTGAGACAGGGTCTTGCTCTACAGCCCAGACTGCCTGCTCTTGGATTATAGCATGTGCCCAGCTCACCTGGCTTTACCTGGGAGAGAGAAACAGGAGGGGACCCATGTCTCTGGGACTCTCCCTTCCTCCCTACTTCCTGCATTCAGCTCCTGCCCTAGTGTGCAGGCATAGACAAGGTGATAGGAAGGATGAAGTTTCTTGCTTAACAAGCTTTGCATGTCATAGTTCCCTGTGGGGTTGGCTTTCCCTCCCTCCGAGTGATGGTCACCAATCCTTTTCAGGTGCTTAAATCCAAGTGTTTTAAGGCCCTTAACAGGGGCCCTCCTGGGGACCTTCTCCCTTGACAACTTCCAGATGTGACTAGCAGTGACAGCTGGGAGAAGACCAGGAATAGCCTGGAGGGCAGTACTAGCCCTGATCTCTGAGGAACCTGCCTTAATTGACCTCAGAGATGGGCATAGGACCTTTGGGGCACTGGAGAGGTAGCCTTAATGAGCACAGGATTGAGGGTGACGGGTAGAATCATGGGTGGACATGTTCTTTTGCATGCCCCTCCAATCATTCTGTTTCTATCTTGTCTTTTAAAGTTAAGTTACAATGTTCATTCCTCCCAGTATGTCTCAATTCTAGTACAATTTTATACTTCTTTTCCATAGTGATATAGTGAATCTCTATGATATCTTTGATTTACTTGTCTTTTTCTCAGAAGATTGTAAACTTCTTGAGTATAAAATCTATTCCTCAACAGATATAATATCCTTGATGTGTAATAGAGATTATTATACAGATTACAAAATTAAGAAATAAATGGATGAAACAGTACCCTTGATTTTATTGCTATTAGTATGAAATCTAGTTTGATAATTAGATGCTAATACAATAAATCTCATGATTAAAAGATCATAGAAAGAGAAAATTAATGGTATACTATCTGCACATGGCTAAGCATCAACTATGCAAACAAAATTACCAGTTGTAAATCATTGTCTTTTTGCTGTCTTTTCATGGGGGGGTGAGAAAGAGTGCTCAGAAAGAGAGGCAGTGTGTTTAAACAGAGCTAGCACAGATTTTGAAAGGCAAAGGCCTCCTATCAGAGTTGTGGTGCTTGTCTAGGTGACCAGTCCCCCTGTACCTCTAAACAGAGACTAAACTTAGTCATTTTAGATGCAGGAGATCATTTCAAGTGTTAAATTAGAATATACATATGAATTCTTCTAAAATCCATAAGGAAAATAAATAAGTAAATTCCATAAAAGAGGCTGATAGCGCAAGTAGTATTTACTATTTTTACCATTGCTATTTGTCCACTGTCTCTAAAATCTTGGGAGATTTTGACCTTATTTTGAAATAACTGTGTTTTTGAATCTATGTCATGGTAAATAACCTACAGAAAATTACCTGGCTCCTTTTGATTAATGGTGGTGGTTAAAAACAACTAATACTTATCATTTAAATTATGTTGTTGTTGTTTTTTTTTCCTGATGAAAACGATTGATGGCTTTCCTTAGCCATACTTACAAGTCCCACTATGCTTGGAATTTTGGGATAATACTATATAATTTTGAAGATGAACTAATAAGTTACTCCTGCCCAGTATTGAGAGCAATATGCATTATTTCTATTTCTCTGAAACGTTTTAAATTAATCATGATAGCAGTCGGCTCTGAAGTTGACTGATGGATGACACAGCGTACTGAGCTTAAAAGAAACATCTAGTTCAGCATGAAACTGTAACTTCAAGTGCTTCTAGATGAAAATTCAGTAAAGGTCTGTTTTAAAGGTGTTCTTTTTAAGTAAAAGTGTAAAATTGAGTGTGACTTTGCTAAATCAGTCAAACATTAATGGCTTTTCCTTACTTGATATTTCTTTCATCTAGAAAGGGAAATGAATTCTTTGAAAGAGGTTTTCTTAATAATGCTAAATTAGAAGGTAGTCTTTAAACTCTGCTGACAATCACAGTTGCAAGTAAAAATAAAGTGGGGACAATGAAGGCAGAATACAGTTGAAGATTCTGTATCCTAAAAAGGGCCAGGCATCTTTCTCTGCATTGTAATGTCAGTACCTGGAAGTATTCCTACAAGGGTTTTCAACATTAGAACCGTCTTTATGAGCAGGGCCGTTGTATGTATCCAAGTATATTAAAATACTTTATAACCAAATGATTATCTTAGGTTGGCATGAAATGGTCTCTTAAACATGACTTGATTAAGTGTAAGAAAATCATATGTGTAACACAGATGAGAGAATTTGCGGAAGCTCTCATGAATGTATAATGTTAGAAGGGATATCTTAAATAGGAGGGACTACATAGTATAGTAGGAGTTAACCAAGTTAGAGTAAATCCATGCATTGTTCACATTTTTGTTAAATATACCTAATATTACTTTGAAAGAGAATTAGCACATACATAACTTATTAATTTACCTTTGCTCAATTGGTCAAGCAAAGGCCATGACTCATCCACATGGCTGACACTGACAAAGGATCTACAAACTGTGGTACAGGAATTTAGGGTAACTCCTGAGGGGATTTGACTGACCTTGTCAGATACAAAAATTACATTTCTTGTTATATAGGTCTTGCTTTATCTTGGTCTTAATCATCTAGCAGAAAAGTATAAAAATGAGGTATAAAAAGTAAAGCTGTATTAATATGCTGAGCTGTAAAAGGCTCAAGTCAACAACTTCTGACATTGCCAGTCCTACAGAAAACCTCTACTATTATGGACTACTGGACTATATTGGATTATTTTTCTGAATTCATGCACCTACAATATTTAAATGGCAGTGGAATACCCATCTCTGACAAAACTAAATAAAAAATGGGGATACAAATGAAGGACCATTCTGTGTCTGTATATACAAAATAGGATAGATATGCAGCTACTTTGTCTTAATTCAATGAAAAGAAAGATTTGTATTATTAGTGTTTGGACAGGATATCATGTCTGCATCTTGTACTATGAATAACCACTATGAAGACAACAATATGCAATGTATTAATTATTGAAACTGTCCTACTAATTGGTTTTACAACTGTCTCATTGCTGTTTGTTTCTCAATAAAATTAATAAAAAAACAAAAAATTGCTCTCAAAATTGAAATTGTAGATTTAAGGACAGGCCACGTGTATGCATACACATTGAGCACACACACACATATATGTGCATGCATGTGCAAATATATGTATTCATATATTTATGTCTGTGTAGCACATGATGAAGTTTATTAAAACATTGTAATTCAAAGTAGACTTTTTCAAAAGATTATTTGTAAAGTGTTGATCAGTCAAAAGATCCCAAGATGAAATAAAATTTTCCATGCTATTACAAAGTGCTCAAATAAAGGAAAAAGACTATCATGTGAGATACTTAGGTGTCTTTAACATTATTATTGATGAATTTAGGGGAATTGCTAGTGTCTCCATCACACCGCCAAGAAACCTCCAGCTGAACAGAGGTGGCCATGAGATCCCTAGGGAGAGGCAGCAGGAGTGACCACACTCATGTCTCTGCAGGGATCTCCATGTGTTTCAATAAAATAATACAGTACACGATTCTGTGCTTGGAAAAGAGAAATAGCAGTAGGATCTGACTTTTAATCTGTATATGACATTATCTATTCTCCAACATTTTATCTTAGGTTCCCTTTTCTGAAGTTAGAAAGAAAAAGAGCTAAGAGAATGTGAACAATCCAAGCTGCCCCTACCTTAGTTAGTCTCTATCTGTGCTCACTCTGCCTTCTTTCTTCTGGTATCCCTGCCACTGGCCTTAATGCCTTCTGCTCACCCTACACCTTCTTTCCTTTTCTGCTTTCATTTTGCTCGGTGGAAATCCTCTCATATTAGAAGCCTCACTGCCATCCTCAACAGCATCTGACTCCTTCACCCCACTAATTTGGGTACAGTCCTTTCAAGTCTTCTGATCTCCACAACTCAGCACTTCTGGTCACGGTCATCCAGACATCAAGGACGCAGTCTTCGTGGAGAAGAGAGATACACTGCACACAATTTTCTTGGGTTGTAGGAGACCAGAGAAGAGAGAGACACAGCTTGCAATACACAAGAAGGTATATTAAATGCTATCTGCATTTATTAATATTTCTCAAGTCTGAGAGTAACATATTTTCACTTAATTGTCATCTTGGTTCACTGGCCATCCCCCATACCAAGACAATGCTGTATTGATGTCATTACTTAGCTTGGGTATAACTAACTTGTAGAGATGTGACTCGGTCATAATTTAGAATAGCCATGTCCAGCCCACCTGTACTTCCCTGAGAAAAATTTCAACCCAGAGACCTATGAACTAGCAAGAAACTTTTGGCATTATATGACACTGAGATTCTGACTTGGTTTGAGACATATATGCTTAAGATAATATCATACAAACTTGAAAATGGATCCAGTATGAATAAATGAAACAAAATTGGTAAGAAGAGGGAGCAGGAGACAAAAGAAAGACGATACCTCAAATCTTTTAGACATTTCCACATTTTATCTCCTTTATTTTCACAGCCATTATAATACATTTATTTTTATCTTCAGTTTGTCTATTAAGAGGCATAGGTACATATAGAACTTTAGCAATCACAAGCTCACAGAAATGTATTAAAAGTTTGCATATGGGGGATTCTGTTTCACTCTTCTTACTTTATTTTTTCCATTGTCTTCCAGTAGTTTTC
>NW_004524640.1:532364-536300 GCF_000260255.1 Octodon degus
TTAAGCTTAACCTCACTATCTGTCTGAATATCAAACATCTTAGGCATAATATGGAACAGGTATTTTTCATCAAGTATTGATCTGTTGAACTTTAAGTCCCTACAGAATATGATAAAAATATTTAAATAATTAAAATGTATTTTAAGAATAGGCATAAAGAGTTATATAATTCTTTCTGCTACAATGTTGTATATGGTTAGATTTCTGGACTCTTCTCACTTTATTTGCATAAATTATTTCACAATCACTATTACTAATTTTAAAGAATGTATTCTTATACTTAAAAAATGGATATTAAGAAGCTGAGGCTTTGTGGAGCTTAGTAAGGGACAGAACTGAGACTTAATTGCACATTTACATCTGCTCATAAATTCACTCCACTCCATGTGTAAGTCGCGGCTACTCACTGCACAGAGAGAAGGGTGAATCACTGTGGATCACTTTCCTCTGCCCAGTGGTGGCTGCCTGTTTCCACCTATACTCTTTGTGTCCCTTCTTCCCGGTGAAAACCTCCCAATTTGCATCCAATAATGTCCCTTTGTTGAGGGGAAACAGCAGCTGTGCTTATCCTTCACAAGGAAGCTGGGGAAAACGTGCTCTGAGATGTTTGATCCTCTCCAGTCTGGGCTGCAGATGCTGCTGGAAGAAGGTGCAGCCAGTTCACTGGGAACTTCTGAAGCCAAATAAATGTGGATCAGGGAGCTGTGTTCCAGCTACTCACTTTCTCGCAGTGAAGGACCTTGACCCTGTTTTTGTTCACAGTTCTGCATGGCATTTACACTCTGCATCTTGCTTCTGAATACCTAAGAATGGAATTTGGATAATAGCAAAACCAAATGTTTTCTTATTTCATATTCCAAGAATATATTAGTTGTGAAGATGAAGAGCAAAATATATTTTCTTATCACATCTTCTACTCGTAAATAAATCTAGAGATTAAAACCATTCTTTTAAGCTTTTATCTTCTAGCTTCAGAAAGGATTTCTGGTTCCCTCATCATCAGTGCACCAGATATAGGCTTATCTTGATAGATTAAATACATCAGAAACATTTACATAAAGATGTGTCACATGGCCCAACATGAAATGTTTGATGTCTTCCAGCAACAGAACAAGAACTTAAAGCAGTGAGTGACACTTTCTCACAGGCTTTAGGTGACCACAGAGACAACAATAAACATATAGTGTACTTGTTCCTGCTGCAAGATCACAGACTGCAATCACACTAACTTAACCAAAGTCCGTAATACTCCAAAAAGTCGGATGAGGTCTTTTGGAATTTAAATAAGAAATATACCCCACAAAAAGGCCTTTTGGTAATCCAGAAAAGTTTTAGCAACCTTACATGCTTTGGCAATTACTTATTTTAATAGGGTGGTGACATAAGAACATTTGGTTTAAAAGGTGTGATATATGAACATTTCCAAATATTTACATACTTTGAGCCAAGTTTTATTTTTTACTTTATTTTTTACTTTATTTTTGTGGTACTGGGGATTGAACTCAGGACCCTGAACTTTCCAGGTAAGCACTTGTTCTACTGAGCTATCTCCCCAAGCCCTCTGAGTCAAGTTTTAGCAAATTTTTTTGTTTTTATTTTTTTAAATTAATATTATTGAGAAATAAATAGCAATGAGACAGTTTCAAAACCGATTAGTAGGACAGTTTCAATAATTAATACATTGCATATTGCTGTCTTCTTAGTGGTTATTCATAGTACAAGATGCAGACATGTTATCCTGTCCAAACACTATTAGTGCAAATCTTTTTTCTCACTGAATTAAGAGAAAATAGCTATCTACCTATCCTAACTATTTTTTATATACAGATACAAAATGGTCCTTCATTTGTATCTGTTTTTTGTTTAGTTTTGCCAGAGGTAGGTATTGCATTGCCATTTAAATATTGTAGGTGCATGAATTCAGAAAAATAATCCAATATAGTCCAGTAGTTCATAATAATAGTGGGTTATCTGTAGGATTGGCAATGTCAGAAGTTACTGACTTGAGCCTTTCACAGCTCACCATATTAATATGGCTTTATATATAAAAAATTAATATTTTTTATACCTCGTTTTTATACTTTTCTGCTAGATGATTAAGACCAAGATAAAGCAAGACCTATATAACAAGAAATGTAACTTTTGTATCTGACAACATCAGTCAAGTCCTCTCAGGATTTATCCTGAAACCCTGTACCACAGTTTGTAGATCCCTTGTCAGTGTTAGCCTTCTGGATGAGTCATGGACATTGCTTGACCTATTTGCTCTCTGTGAATGCCTGAGAGAATGTTTTCTTTCCATGTGACTCTCCTTAAGCATATATGTCCTTTCCAGTAGGGATTATAACTGCAGAGTCAGATTTATTTTCACCTTGTTTCTGTGCATGTAGTCATTTAACAGCAACCTTGATTAAATTATCAAATTGCTAAGGAAGAGAATACATATTTTATTTTGGAATTCAAAACCTAAATATATTGCCTTGTTACTTTTTCAAAACACTATCCATCTTTGTAATGAAGCAAAACTGTCTTAAAAAGCAAATAACAAGTGCATTTTTCTCTTGAAGCTGATTTCTTATCATCTAATAGATGCATATTCAGAGGAGTTTTTTTCTCTAAGAAGTTGTATTGTACGGCCAAATTCTTTTAAATTTTATGAGAGGTATGGGGATAGGGCTCAGTAGTAGAACATTTGGCCAAAGTGAAGCCTTGCATTAGACCCTCAGCACAGGAAACAAATAAACCAAAGACCAGAACCAGAGTTAAAATAAATTATATTACTGTGACTTGTGTTAATAGCTAAGTACATTATATTGACATCAAAGCCACATGACCTAATGTATATTTTGCCTCATATGATAGTGTGTTGCTTACAGAAGGTCACAGTAATGTCAACAAGCTATTAAATATGAATGAAGCATCACCAAGAGCAGAGAAATGTGTTGTACCAATTACAGGCATTGCTGAATGCATTATTTTTAAGTGTAATGGAACTAACATCCTATTTCTGCCAACAAAATCACCAGCCAAGAATTGTGGATGTGTACATTTGTAATGATAAGAAACATTCCAGAATATTCTAGTGATAGAAATTGAGAAAAATATAAAGTAAAAATAGAACTTTGATTTCTTTATAAGGAATGTTCAGCAATTGCTAGATCCCAGAGAATGAATTGCTAGATCCCTGGATGAGTCACAAGAAGAGATAAAGTTGTGATTAATTTCATCACTTCTATTAAAACCTTGCATTTTATAAGTACTTAACATAAGAATTTGTTTTACCTTTTAATTTCTGTTTGCAGTAGCCAAATTAAGAGCACTAAACACTTACATGTGTAAGTAGAACCAATTTAAATAACTGACTTTATAATATATATCATCATAATTTCATTACCTTCTTTAAAAACTTATTAACATTTCTTTGATCTTTTACCAACAACTCAGATGTCTATTACTAAAGAAATATGAGTATATTTCATTCATAAGATTTAATAAATCATTCTGCAAAGCCAATGTTTTTATAATTTACTTATTAATTTTAATATTAAAAGTTAAGTGGGCCAGTCAAATAGCTCAGCAGATTAAGGCACCTGCAAGCAGGCACAGGGCCAGGGGTTTGATCACTGGTCTTGCCCTGCCGGGCCTCCCCCTGGGGTGCTCTGAGACAGGGATTGAGACTGGGTGTGGTGGTGCAAGCCTGTAATATCATCTCTTGGGAGGCTGTAAACAGGAAGATCACTATGAGTCCAATCTAGTAGTGAGACCCTGAATACCCTGTAGACCCTTTCCTAAAATCCAAAGAAGAAGAAGAGGAAGAAGAGGAAGAAGAGGAAGAAGAGGAAGAAGAGGAAGAAGAAGAAGAAGAAGAAGAAGAAGAAGAAGAAGAAGAAGAAGAAGAAGAAGAAGAAGAAGTTGAGAGAAAAGACCCTATGCAAG
>NW_004524640.1:536450-542368 GCF_000260255.1 Octodon degus
TTTTTTTTTTTTTTTTTTGGTGAAACCATGGATTGAACTCAGGCCCTTGCGCTTGCCAAGCAAGCACTTATTCTACTGAGCTGTCTCCCCTGCCCCTTAATGGTACTTTTTAAGAAAAAAAATCCTACAATTATATTTCAAAGGTAGGAAAATCTGCTTCTAAGTATGACATTTTCCATGAGTAGATCAGCAGAGCCTATTCTTCTTCTTCAGAGCCTGACTCTGAAGACACTTCAGCATTATACTCTAGCTTTTCTTCCAACAATATCTACCACCATCCCGACCTAGTCCAGCTTCTCAACAAAACTCCATACTCCACCAATATGAGAAGGATACAAATAGTATCCTGTGTGTCACAAGTTGTTAAACAGAGGTTTTCCTTTTTGTAAGGTCTTGAACAGCTAATTAGCCTTATTTTCCCAACTTTGTTCACTGTTTAAACAGATTTATTGCAACTTAATTTCACATACAATATATATGAGTCATGGTTGTTTAGAGCAAGAAAGCTGACAGAATGAGCGTACACATTTATCAAAAAAAGGAAGGAACTTGTTTTAAAGAATCCTTCCTCATGACTATCGAGGCTTGGCAAGTTCAAAATCTTTAGGGTAGGTAGACAGGCTAGAGAATGAGGGAATAGTTACGGATCAAGAACTGAGCAGCTAGATGGAAAAATTTCTTCTTGACAAAGGGAGTCAGTGTTCGGTTGAAGTTCGCTCATGTTATGGAGGGGAAAATGTTAAGCTCATTTCAGAATTCCTTCCCATCTGGAGTAGTGTTTGGCCAAATATCTGAGTACCTCGGCCTAGCCAAACTGCCAAATACAAGTAACCATCACCCCAGGCATTCACCCATGTGAAGTGTACAATTCAGTGATCTTTAGTAAACTGACACATTAGTCCAACTATTATGTCACTGAGTATTGGATCACTTTCACCACCCTTGGGGAAAAAAAAAACTTCACCTTCTTTAATTGGCCTACCAGGCACTTGGCAGAGCCCCAAGCAAACACATATTTACATATTTTCCAACTCTAAAAGACTTGCCCATTCTGGACATTTTGTATGAATGAAGTTATGTAATATGTGACTTTAACAACTGACTTCTTTCACTTAGCATAAATGTTTTCAGGGATTTTCTATGTAGTATACATCAGTACTTAATTCTTCTTTGCAGTTTTGTAATATTCCACTGTGTGAGTATATTACCTATTAGTGGACATTTCAGTTACTTTTATTTTTTAGCTCTGATGAACAATATTGCTATAAACATTCATGTAAAATTTTTTGTGTGGATAAACTTTTTAATTTATCTTGACTATATATTAGGACAAGAATCACTGACCATATGGTAATTTTGTATAATCATTTAAGGGCATGTCAACTCTTTAGAAAGTGGCTATAATATTTAATTATAAAAATTTCAACTTCCTGAGAGCCCTGCCCACCTTTACTATTATCTGTTTTTTTTTATTCTTGCTATTTTAGTGAGTGTGAAGTTCTCTCTCTCAGTGTTTTGATTTCTCATTCACTAATGACTAAGCATTTACACATTTTTTATGCTTATTAGTCATTTCTGTATCTTTCTTAGATTTCCCTAAGACATTTCTGTCTGTTAGATTGTTGATCAATTTTGCTTGTATTATATATTTATTATTGTTATAGGAGTTCTTTATATAGTCTGGATCCAAGTTTCTTGTCAAATATGTTATTTCAAATATTTTCTGCTACTCAGGGTTGTTTTATTCCTTTCTTTATTTTCCCATGGAATACAAAATTTATAATTATTTTACTAATGGCATTAATGAGATCACTAAAGAATTATACATATTTAATGAGATTATTAAAGAATTATACATATTTAACATGGTATTTTGATGAATATATGTGGAATTTTGATGAAAACATACAATGTAAAAATTTTGGGGTAAAAGTAAGTATATCTATCTCTTGAAATATTTGTTTGTGGTAAAAACATTCAAAACTATTTTCTTGAGGTTTTTAAAAATATATGGTACATTTTTATTATCAGTAGTCAACCTAAATGCAGTGGAACACCAGAATTTATTTCTCCTAACTGTAACTTAGCATCTCTTGATTGACCTTTCTAAATTCCTTTGCTATTCCCAGCATTTGGTAACCACCTTTGGGTCCTTTACTTCTATGAGACCAACAATGTGTACATTTGATGAGGTCCAAATTCTTTATTTCTTATTCTTCTGTATTTAGTAGGGATCTACAGGGTGTTCAGGATCTCATTACATAGACCAGACTCATAGTGATCCTCTTGTTTTCAGCCTCCCAATCCCTGGGATTACAGGCACGTGCCACCACATGGTCTCCATCACTGTCTCAGCGCACCCTGGGGGCCGGGCCGGCGCAGCATGTGGGGGATTGAACCCTGGCCACTGCACTCTGCTTAAGCAGACACTTTAGTCTGCTGAGCTATCAGGCCGGCTCTTATTTTTTATTTTTATTTTTTTACTGACATCATATTTAAATAATCCTTAGCATGAGATCATAAAAATTTCTCCTATGTTTTCTTGGAAGAGTTTTTTATCTTCCCTAGCTATATTTTCAGGTAATATTTATAGGTGGAACAAGGTAAGGGTTCAATTTCATTATTTTGCATGGTTGTCAGTTGTCCCCACTACTATGTTTTTTTTTTTTTGGAAATAACTACTTTTTAAATTACTGGCATTGAAGCCAAGACCTTTGCATTGAGCTATAGCCTAAGCCTTTTCACTTGGGTATCAGGTCATGTTACTTGCCTACGCTGAGCTGGAACTTGCAGTCCTCCTCTTAACTGTCCTTCAGGGCGGTAGTTACAAATGTGTGCCACTGCGCCTCGGCAAGGTGTGCTTTCCACCCCTAGCGATCTTGACACCCTGTCAAGGGATGACTCGGGTTTTTATTTGATCATAATGATTGGCAAATAGTTTCATTTCTGGACTTGATTATATTCTAGTGATGTGTATACCTATCCTTGTGCTAGAACCATATCTTAATTATTAACGTAACAAATTTTGCAACATGGATATCTTCTTTATTCTTTTTCCTTTTTCAGGGTTACTTGGGTTTTTGGTAGGTTGCTTGCAATTTCATATTGATTTCACAATTAGTTTGTCTATTTATACAAGAAATTAAGTGGGACTCTAATAGGAATTTCTTAGGATCTGTGGAATATTTTAGGCAAATGTATCAATTTTTAAAAAGGGAATGAATTAATGAATTTGGCATACAACAATTTATGTCATTAAATGCTTTTAAAAGGACATAAAATCACATAGGTGACAAAAGGCATTTACTGGAGCAGGTATCACCCTACTTCACCTAGAGAGAGTAAAAAATGGCCTAAAATGTCAAGAAACAAAACCAGGGTAAAGTAGAATTTTAATTTCTATTTGAAAAATAACAAATCTCAATTCCAGTATTTCTGATCCATTTTTTATCACATGATAAGAAATAAATTTTTGACTTTTTTAATTCAGAACTTTTATGAAAGAAAAGGAATCTTTCTTATATCTATAGAGGATCATTGTATATTCACAAATAGTAACTTGGCAGAACAACAGGAAAGATACCTCAAGAGCATCTCAGAAATTGACAAGAGAGTCAAGGATATCTGCAGTCTAAAGCGTCTGCTTAGGCAGAGCGCAGTGGCCGGGTTCGATCTCTGGCATGCTGTGTCAGTGAGGACCCCACTGACATGAGTGGGGCGTGGGTGGGAGAAGGAAACCTTCAATTCTGGCAATGTTCGCCAGGGATTGGCCTCTGTGACCGACAGCTTGGAGAAGGCTGGAGAAAGCTGCCATCTTGCTCCTGCCTGGAGTAAAGCCTGCACCGGAGGACAGAGAGCAGGTGCTCTGAGAGCAGAGACTGAGACTGGGCATGGTGACATGTGCCTGTAATCCCAGTGCTTGGGAGGCTGAAAACAGGAGAATCACTATGAGTTCCATCTGTGTAGTGAGTCCCTGTAGACCATGTAGATCCTGTCCTAAAATACAGAGAGAGAGAGAGAGAGAGAGAGAGAGAGAGAGAGAGAGAGAGAGAGACAAGGATAAAGATAAACTCATCATTGATATTGCTTTGATAAGAGAGTACCAGGACACTGTACTTGCGAAGGGACAATTAGAGAATTGGAACCTGGGGATAACTTTCACTATACACAACCATGCATGCTCTGAAAAACTGCTAGAGCCAGGATCCAAGGGGGCCCAGCTACTGCCTGAGTTGGCAGCAGACCTTGCCATCATGGTGTTGGCCTTTATAAGCATAAAGAACACATGAGTTGTATGATCAAAAAGGATTCCACCCAGATTTCAGAAGACCTGGGAGACCAGCCAGTGGGACTCTAGCAATAAGTGAAGCTCTGAGAGTAAAGCTGCAAGTGCAGTGGAGATCACAGGACTGAAAGATGCCAGGAACATAGATTACTTGCTGAGGAAAGCCAGAGGTAATGAGCAAAGCCACCATAGGAAAGAGGATATGAGAGCTATAATTGCCAAGGACATCGGGGTAGAGCTACCCAAGGCATTTGTAATTTACATTTCACCACAGCTTCCCCTGAGCGCAGGAGATGGGGCTACAGGGTTCAATGTTTGTGCTGCTAGGTTTTAGTTGTACCTTAGTCCCATTCCTATCTCCTTATCTTCTGCTTTTTTGAAAGGGGATGTTTACCCTGGTCTACTGTATGTCTGCGATGATTAACTTTCTGATTTTTACAGTTTTTAACTGCCTTGAGTCTCAGAGGAAACTGGAAACCTTGGATTTGGACTTTTCCGCAGTGTTGGAACTGATAAAACTTGACTGTCTCTTAGAGGTGGATAAAATGCATTTTGCATAAAGAGAGGTGCATGACTCTTGGGAATCAGGAATGGAATGCTTTATTTTAAATCAACAATGAAGCCCGAAGGGTATTTAGTACAGGGGCCTTCGGAAGGGAGCTGCAGGGAGAGTGGATTCATCTGAACATGAGCTCCATGCTCATTGTGCCGAGGTAGGCCAGTTTGGAGAGAGGCCCCCGAGGACATGACTAGGGAAGACATTTCTCCCTCTGTGGCTCCTCCCTTCTTTCTCTGTCTCCTGGCTGCCCTCACGTGAATGGGTTTTTCTCTGCCAGACCACTCTATAATGCCCTTTCTGCTAGAAGTCTGTGACTATGGACTGAGCACTCTCAATCCTATGAGATAAAAGAACCCTTTTAATAAAAACTTAATAAAATAATAATAATAAATAAAATGAGGCATAGTGGAGCTTGCCTGTAATCACAGCAAGTGCAATGCTAAGGCAGGAGGCTTATTGTGAGTTCAAGGCCAGCCTGGGATACAAATTGAGCTCAAGAGCAGCCTGAACTGCATGGTGAGACCCTGTCTCAAAAAGACAGGAAATCAATCAATCAATCAATCAATCAATCAATCAATCAATCCCATGCTCCAGAAAAACTTCTCCTTTTGAAGAGTTGTGAGTACTGGTATCATGTCTCAATGATGAGGAAAATGAGTTCAACAGACTGAAAATATTAAGCTTTCTAACTCATGCAGAGTATATTTTTCACATTCACCTAGAATTCTGCACTTTTTAAAGCACTGTTTTGTTATTTTCACAGTTTAAACTTTGCATTTTTATGTCTGACTAACTTAGCATTTTATTCTGCAAGATGTTACTGTAAAAGGAATTGTTTTTCCAGTTTCATCTTTTTGCTACTGCAAATGCAGCACTGCACAAAAGGTAGGACTTCACTGACACGAGTGGGATGCAGGTGGGAGAAAGAAGCCTTCACCTCGTGGCAAAATTCACCGGGGATTGGCCTTCATGACAGACAGCTTGGAGAAGGCTGGAGAGAGCTGCCGTCTTGCTCCTGCCTGGAATGAATGAAGCCTGCACTGGAGGACAGAGAGAGAGAGAGAGAGAGAGAGA
>NW_004524640.1:542884-544569 GCF_000260255.1 Octodon degus
TAAAAAAGGGTGTAATGTCAGGATTATTGCTTAAAATTATTATTTATTCATTTTGTATTTTAGTACAGGGACTACAGGGTCTACAGGGTCTCCCCATATAAATCAGACTTGTAGTTATCTGCCTGTGTTCAGCCTCCCAAGAGCTGGGATTACAGGCGCGTGCTACCATGCCCGGTCTCAATTGCCATCTCAGCATGCCCCGGGGGCAGGGCCAGCACAGCAAGCCCAGGGATCAAACCTGGCTTGCTGCATCTTCCTAAGCAGGAGCTTTAGTCTGCTGAGCTATCTGGCCAACCCTGCCTAAAAATGATTATGCATTTTTCAGATGAACTGAGCACCCAAAATGTACACTCCCCCCCCGCAAAACTCCAATACCTCAACCTACATGAATTTCTTTTTTTCTTCTCACCAATGTACTACTGTTTCTTCTCTGACTCAAGTAAACATTATCTTGAATCCAACTTGTACTGGTTAGTGAACCATTTTGAATTATACTTATAAAAGTTTCTTTTGAAGATTAGTTCAGAGGTTTCAGATTTGTAGCCCCTGTTCTTTATGTTTCTGTTGGTAATCACAGCAACTGCTTTAAAGCATTTACTATGTTCCAGGGTTGAGTCTCACTTTATTAGGTGCCTTATTTCTTATAATATACTGCAATACTACTCTGCAAACTCTACATTTTTAATTGCAGTGCTATTTCATTTATATCAAACTAAATGCCCACTGGACACGATGGCACACACTTGTAATCCCACGTACTCGGGAGGCTGGGTCAAAAGAATCGTGAACTGAAGTCCAGTTTAGGCAATTTAGCAAGTCTTTGTTCCAAGACTTAAAAAGGGCTGGGAATATGGCTCAGTGCTAGAACAGTTGCCTAGGATTGCAAGGTTGTGGGTTCAATCCCTAGTGCCACAAAGACAAAATTAAATTGTATTCTTATTTCTCTATTTACATAACATGCAGTAAGAGTTTTTCTAACTTGTGGATAGAAGCTACTTCTGCAGAGTAACATTTTTGTTTTGCTTTCTCTTTCTTGTAATTTGAATTATTTATTTAAACCTAACAGTTTTTGTGTTGCTGGGGATTGAGCTCACGGCCTTGCATGTACTAGACAAGCACCCTACCACTGAACTACCCTCTCAGCCTTAATTTTTATTTGTTTATTTTTTACAATGAGCAAGCATCATAACTAGAAAGAGCAAAATAAAAGCCCTACTGCAAATCTGCAGCAAGAGCAGAGCTGAGTTAGGCTCTTTATGATGAGTAACACCTAGCGACAAGGGTAACGAACCTGAACCTTTTTGTTACACCATTTTGAACTTGCTCTGACCTCTGTAACATGTTTTGTTCTATTCAACTTAGAAGTCCATGAAATATATGCCATAATCGATTATATTTTGTTCAAAATGTATTGGGAAGAATCCTGTGCCCTGTTTTTCTCCTTGTTTAAAAGCCTGACCAAAGTCTAACCCCTAAATCCATGCCACTGTCCACAGTTTACTTTGGGATTGAAATCTTACCGGAAGCTTAATATCCAGGGGCGCATTCAGCTTGCTTAGGGATTTCCCTTTTCTCAGTGTGACTTCAAACACTGCATTTTACAAAAACAGCTGAAGAGGGTGAGCTCTGTAGTACTTGCTTTTATCCCTTTCAAGTAAGTCCAAGAGGTTGAGTTGTATTAAACA
>NW_004524640.1:544669-551149 GCF_000260255.1 Octodon degus
ACTTTTAGATGGACTTCACACAATATGTTGTCAATATTTTTCCCTTTTCCTAGCTAATAAAATGACAACCACAGCCTAGTTTTATTGTATGAGACAAAATGTCATTAAATTCAACTAATTTCCAAAACTTAAGTAACAAAAAAAAGGGGAGTGGGTGGGGAGATGGCTCAGTAGAATTAGCGCTTCCCTGGCAAGCACAAGGGCCTGAGTTCAATCCCCGGTTCCAAAAAAAAAAAAAAAAAAAAAACTTAAATAAATCAAAATGAAAAATACCTTTAATTTTCTAACAGCTGACTGAGCTGAAGTTACTTATAAATATTATGACCATTTTTAATACAAGTACATCAATGAATATTTCAAATATGTGTAATTTTCCCTCATTTATTATCTCTTTAATTGGTCCATCATCTTTGGCTAATGTGAAGAAGAACTTGCACATATTTAATTTATATTAAGATAATGCCTATGATCTCAGATTAAATTTAAAGGTTAAGTTGTATGAGTGTTATGCATTATTAAAATGCTGGATCTAAGTAAAGTTTTTAGATTATTCCCATAGTGAAAAGTTGAATTAATAGCTTATCTATCAAACGCTCATTTAAGTTTTTTGAGTAATTAGGAGTCTGAAATACAAAATGGAATATAAATCCTGAAATAATGTGAGAGCATGCAGGCTTTGGCAAACATTACTATCCACTTGAACCAGATACAGTGTAGTACTAAAGGTTCTAATCAGCCACAAAAGAACATATTTCTAAGTAAAGATACTAAACTCTATTATGAGATTTTGTTTATGTAGTACAGCACTGAGAGACCAACTTTTTAATGAACTTATTTTTAACCCAAATTATCACTAATCAAATTATTTAAATCCATGCAGTCATGAAGTTATGGAAGTAAAATTTCTATTAAAAATCTGTTTGCACAGTGAAAGGTTGAAAGCAACTTAAATGTTCAATGCTAAGTGCTAAGTGGGTAAGTAATACAAAATAAAATCACACAATGAATCATTTACCAATGAAGCACATTCTAACAATGCATAAGTAAGGAGAAAACAAAAATTATGTTTCTGTTTGAAAAAGCACAATGTATATGCCAAAGAAAACAAGGAAAAGTCATCTTTCAGTCTTGTAGTAGCAGCTTTGGGTGGGGGCGGTTATAAGTATTTATTATCTTTGTTGGTCTCCTTTTCTCTTCCTTTTTCATTGTCATCTTTTGTGGGACTGGGCCTTTTACACTGTGCAACATCCAAGCCTTTCTAATTTAATTTCTTTAATTTTGAATCATGGTCTCACTACATAACTAAATTACCCAAGCTGGGTTTGAGCTTTCTGTCTTCCTTGCCTTGGCCTGCCAGAGTGCTAGGATTGTAGGTGGGTGCCATTGTGACTGGATACTCTTTGTTTTGTTTTATTTATTTGTTTGTTTGTCCTTGTTAAGTTTCTGACTTTATTTTCACAGCTGTGTTAGTTTGCTAGGCTGGCATAATGAGTATCACTTATTTGGTGGCTGAAACAACAGACATTTATTTTTTGTAGGTCTGGAGGCTGGACGTTTAGGATCATGTTATTCATAGGCCGGCTTTTCCCCATGCCTCTCTGTCTCCTGAATGGCCATCTTCTGCCTACTGCCTTCACATGATCCTCCATCTATCTCTGTGCTCAGATTTCCTCTTATGAAGACACTAGGCATATTGGAGTAGGGTCCACCTGAATGACCTACCTTCAAATTTATTGTCCCCAAATATAGTTACCCACTGAGGTTCCAGTGGTAAGGACTTTAACATATGAATCTGAAGGGTACACAAAGCAACCCATAACAGCAATGTTTATTTATTCTTTTTGTACAGGGAAATATATTAAAATATAGTAATAGAATTAAAAAAAAAAGCAGCCCTGTTTTCAATGGCTCTACTCTAAATTATATAGCATGGTTTTTGTTGTTATTGTTGTTTATACATGATTCTTTTCCAGGCTTAGTTCTTAGAAATCTGTCCCTTCAGACTCTGACCAACCCCATCTAACCTTTGAAACCTTGGCTTAGGTTTCATGGAGTGATGACCCCATTGTGATGCTGCCCCACAGTAGGCATCTCCTGAGGCACTGAGCTAGTCCACTGTGGGATGCTCTTTGAGGATTTCCTTAGCCAACAGGCCCAGAGTTTCAGTTTTCCTGAGAGATAGAAAAGAATTTTAATTTAATGTTAGATAAAGCCATCATTCGAATCTGAAGCTTACAAAGAAACTACAGTTGTATTCTCCAGGCAAGAAGAAATGAACTCAAGGAAAGGTTTTCAGAAGCCAGTCAAGACTTGGCCCTTCCCTTCCTCAGCTTCTCCTAGCTCTGTCCTGTGTGATACTTCCTGATAGAAGAGCTTTGAGAAAAGCAGGGAAGATTCTTATGATCCAGGAACACTGGGAGCTTTCTGATGGGAATGCTACTTTAGGGAAGTTATTGCCTAACTTCTGCTTAGTTAAAAAAAGATAAATAAGTAAGTAAATAAATAAATAAATAAATAAATAAATGAAAGACAGGGTAAGGAGATAAGGGTGGGGTTTTAAAAGGAACCTACAGGGGGCGCTATGAATAGAGACACCCACTGAAGTGAAGGCTGGTTCAGATTTATTTCCTGTAATCAAAGGCCACATTCAATATGCTTGGAATAAAAATCTAAGGTAAATCACCAAAGAATACATATTTACATAAATTTTCCAAATTCACTTTTGTTTTACATCTTGGCAAAAACGTGGAGTTGTCTCAAGCAAAACAAGAGCAAAATGATGTTTTTCCACACTCCACCACAATCTTTTGTGTCCCTTCTTTAGTGACATATGCAAAATCATGAAGTATTTCCAGGCATTATTTTTTCAATGGTATTAGCTTGTCTAAATTATAAGTAAAGAGATTATTATTATTTTTATTTAGGAAAAGTAGATATACCACACTAGTTCTTGGTTTCTTATTAACTTTATCTGAGCTGACAAAATCAAGTTTGCTTACTATCCAGAACAAAGCAAACAGTTAATAAAAAACATATACATATTTTTTAACATATACATATTAATAACTGATTTTACATCCCTTCCAGATGTGAAGTTTGTACTTCATAGTGTGAACTGAGATTTAAAAAAAATCTTGAAATACTGACATGTATTCTTCAATTTAAAAGATTAATTTGTATGAATTAAATACTCAAGTAAAGGTCCTTGATCAGGAAAGCTGAGTACTGACACAGAATGATCTTGAACACAGATGTGCCCTAAGAAGGCAATGTCCACATATGCTAAAATTATTCAATGTGAACTTAAAAGAAATCAGATATGTCTAAAAATAATTCTAAATATCAAATTTTCTTTTAATGTTTCACGAGCTAGAAATTTTTTTTTCTCTTGTAAAAGCCAATCTCACACTTTGCTTTTCTTCCCTTTAAGTGCATGGTGAGCCCTTTGTTCCTGGCTGTGTAGAAAAGCTCCTGTCGTGAAAGCCACATCCTTGTTAATGCTTTCAGTTATGGGAATGTCTGGAGAAAAATACAAGAGCTGGGCTGTCTTCAGGCTGGACCCAGCAGTGCCTACGGTAGCATCTGTCATCTGAAACAGCACACCATCTTTGGTACTTTTTTTGAAAAAGTTGTAGGCTTCACCAAAGCCACGCTCAACAAAGAAGTTGGTGGGTGGCAACCCAGATTCTTTTCCAGTTTAAAAAGAATCTTCACAGCTGCCATGGCTGATGTCGCACAGATATTTCATGGTGGAGATTACGATAAGAGACAGATCACCTAAGAGTAATTCTAGCCCATGGTTACTCCTGTTGCTATCTGCACAGACTGGACCTTTTAGGATTTAAAATCCACCGTTTAAGAAAAAGTGGGTATTTGCAAATGAATAACAAAGCAGGCTCTAGGAAGAATCAACATGCTTTTCTTCATCTGGTGTGACATTCTTTCTATGGTTGCAACAAGCTATTAAACTACAATAAAATCCTAATTTATAGCATATTTGTGGACTATTGTAATAAGATAATTCCAGAATATGCTGTGGTGGCTGAAACAGAGCAGCTGAATTAGGAATCAGGGTGGCCTTAAAAATTAGTGAAATAAAATTTGCTTGAAATGGGCTTGTGAAAACAGGAATTGTCCAGAAGCTAAATGTTACTTTATGAAAATAATGCTGGAGGGTCAGGAAACATGAGAAAGTAAGGATCTAAATATGAAAACAGGCTCTGAATTTTTGGGGAAGGAAAATTATTACATTAGGCTCTATCTCTCATTTCTTGTAAAGGCAAGCAAAACAACCAGTTTAGCTAAGGTAGAAGTAAGAACTCTTTCAGTTTCTGTTTTGTGCCTGTTACTTCAGTGTCTGAGATAATTCTGAGCATTCCATTGGAGCCCAGAACCTTACTCAGGAAAGATTTTGTGATTTAAAATGCAAATGAGGACAACATATTTCTGTCTACTCTGATTTACTCTAAAGTCCTGTCTTTGATGATTCATGTATCTTGGCTTCCCACTGTTCTTTGGATGTGTCATAAGCTGGTCAGACTCCATTTCATATATTTTATTCATTTCTTTGAAATCCATAGGAAGAGAAGCTAAGCAAGATTCAGGATCTGTTTTCTGCTATTTTCGCAGTGCTTAAGCCACTGCCTGATGCTCAATATCTATTACCTGAGTGAATACATAGAATGGAAGCATAATTGCTACTTTCAGTATTCTCAGAGTGTGCTCACAATTACTCAATCAATTATTATGCAATCACTCTACCAACGGCACAGAGCATTGTATCCGCTGATCTCCGATATCAGATATCATGATCCAATAGCAATGACTATTTCCATCAGTTTAGCAATAGGTAGCAGGGGGAAGAATTATCCAATTTATAGAATAAAAATCATGGGGTTATCGTGTTCTAAAAAGCAACAGAAATGAAAATGCCAAGAAATCTAGAGTTGGCACCACAGCAAATATTGCAGAAAGGTAAGAGAAGTTGAGGTGGAGAGGAGCATTGATGTTAGCTTGTAGAAGACTAGGTTGGAGATTTCTGTTACACATACTAAGAACCTTTTCTGTGGATTCAAGCTGTGTGTGTTTGATTCCTGGCTCTGCTATTCAGTAATGCAGTGTCCTTGGTATGCATTAATTTCTTCACCTGAAAAAATGAAGAATGTGAAAATCATAACACCTAGTTCCTAGAGAATTTGTGAAGATTAAATGATCTAAAATATTTGCAATACACTTAAAGCAGTGCTAAGCTTGTAGTCTTCTATGTTAGACATGTTAGTTGCTATCATTATCAGAACTAAGGGCACTAGGTGGAGGAATACATCGAGAATCCCCTTCATGACAGCCTTTTCCAGTGAAAGAGTAGCTGGAAGGAAACAGGAACTATATACCACATGCTTCTGTTGGGCTGCAAAACCCCCAGTAATTTTTGTGTTCTGTTATTTGCCTCCTTAAACAATCCTAGCACACACTGTTTCTCCCACACCTTTTCTTTTTTCTTTTTTCTTTTTTTTCCTCCCACACCTTTTCAGAGTGATGTTAAGTTTACAGCAAAGCTGACACTCAGGTACAGAGATTCTACATAAACCCTCTCCGTTAGACCTGCATAGCCTCCCCAGTGTCGACACCCCTCCCCGAGACAGAGGTACCGCTGTTACAGCTAGTGAATCTATATCGATGTATTACCACCCACTCCTCAGAGTTTACACTATGGTTCACTCTTGGTGTTACGTCTACTAATGTATAATGACAAGTAGCTGCCATTTTAGTATTATGCAGAGTAATAACCCAGCTCTGCTTGTACCCACCACCCTGTGTCACCACTGAGCTTCTTACTCTTGCCTTGGTTTCATCTTTTCCAGAATGTCATGTTTGGAATTGTGTAGTATGCACCTTTTTGGTTTACCCTCTTTCAAATAACACATTTCATGTAGCACGTATAAAATTTCTCCATGACATTTATGGGTCGGTGACTCTTTTTTTTTAGTCCTGAATAATATCACGTTGTCTGTGTGTACCAGTTATCCATTCACTTACTGAAGGACATCTTGTTTGCTTCCAAGTTTTGACCATTATGAGTGAACTCTGGACCTCATCCTTGCAGGCAGAAGTCTGTGCCACTGAGCTACATCCTGGCTCCTCATATGAAGATTTGGTATGAAGACACATTTTCAAGTCTTTTGGGTACCAAAGAGTATCACTACTGTACTATATATAAGATGATGTTCACTTTTCAAGAGTTGCCAAACTGTCTTCCTTAGTGGATATAACAGTACTCATTCACTCAACAGTAAGAGTCCTTATTGTTATTGATCCTCCCCAGAATCCTCAGCAGCAACTTGTCATTGTCCAAGATCTTGGTCATTCTAATCAGTGTGTACTGTCTTTCTCTCTCTCTCTCTCTCTCTCTCTCTCTCTCTCTCTCTCTCTCTCTCTCTCTCTTCTTTCTTTCTTTCTTTCTTTCTTTCTTTCTTTCTTTCT
>NW_004524640.1:551249-555000 GCF_000260255.1 Octodon degus
CTCTTCTTTCTTTCTTTCTTTCTTTCTTTCTTTCTTTCTTTCTTTCTTTCTTTCTTTCTTTCTTCTTTCTTTCTTCTCTCTCCTCTCTCCCTCTCTCCCTCTCTCCCTCTCTCCCTCTCTCCCTCTCTCCTTCTCTCTCACGCTTGCCAGGGAAGCACTTATTCCACTGAGCCATCTCCCCGGCCCCTCTATTTCAATGTTTTATTAATTTTTGTTTCCCTGCTGATGTATGATGTGGAACACCTTTTCATGTGATTATTTCCCATGTGACTATCTTCTTGGTGATGTGTCTGTTTTATTAGCCACTCTTAGTTTGTTGGGGGGAAGGGTCTACAGGATGTTCAGGGTCTCACTACTAGATTGGACCCATAATGATCAGCCTGTTTACAGCCTCCCAAGAGCTGGGATTACAGGTGCGTACCACCACGCTCAGTATCAATCACTGTTTCAGTGCACTCTGGGAGTGGGGCTGGCATGGCAGGCCCAGTGATTGAACCCCCAGCCCCTGTGCCTGCTTGCAGGTGATTTAATCCTCTGAGTTATTTGGCTGGCCCTTCCTTAGCCACTCTTTAGGCAAATCTTTTATAATTTTATAATTTTAATTTCCCATCATATTTTGGATAATGATCCCTTATCAGATATATATTTTACATGTATCCTTGAGAATGTGTGGCCTGCCTTTTCATTCTCTCAACATTGCCTCTTGCAGACCATATGTTGAAATGAAGTCTACCTTATCAACTCTTATTCATTCTAACTTTGGTCTTATATCTACAACGTCATGGACCAACCTAAAGTCACCTAGGTTTTCTGTTATTCCCTAGGGGTCTTAATCATTTTTGTAGATTTCTGTTAGTTCTGTCAGTCACTTTGAGTACATTTCTGAAGGAATGTGGCCTGTTTTTAGGTTACTCATTTACTGATTTATTTTGGTTGTGGATTCCCAGTTGTTCCAGTATCATTTGATGAGAAGATATATCATTATACATCAGCTAATTATATTTAAATGGATCTGTTTCTGGGATGCTATTCTGTGTACACTAGGATGCTATTCTGTCTACACTGATCTATTTGTCTATTCTTTCACCAATGCGGTACTGCCTTAATTATTATGGCTTTATAATAAGTTCTGTATACAAGTAGTTTCAGTTTTCTAAAAAAGGAGGATAGTATCACTTATCCTCCTTTTTGCCTAAATCGTTTTGCCCCTCTAAATAAACTTCAGAATTTGTTCTTCAAATCTAGAAAATAAATCTGCTAAGGCTTTGACTGATAATGAGTTGGATCTATGAAAAAATTGAGAGAAATGCAAATCTTGACAACATTGATTCTTGCTACCCGTCGACCTTCTCCAAGTTTAGTTACTCCTTTCAACAGAATTTTGTAATTTTTCCTTGTATACATCCTGTACATATTTGGTTGATGACTACCTAAGTATTTCCTTCTGGAGCATAAATGGAACTGTGCTTTTAGTTGCCAATTTTTCTTCTTGCTGCTATATAAGGACATGACATTTTTATATTAACCTATATTCTGCAGCCTTGCTAAAATTATTTATTGCATGAGGCTTTTAAACAAATAATTAAAATTTTCTACACAGATAATTATATAACAGTTCATTTCCTACCTTTGCTTTTCTCGTCCTGTGCTACTGTGTTACTTGAAGCTCACATATCGGATGGAAAAGCAGTGATTGGAGGGTATGTCTTGGTTCCTTTTCTTTTCTGGCTGAGATAAAAATACCCTGACACTCACAATTAAGGAAGGAAAAGTTTAGGTAGCTCAGGGTTTCTGGAGGTTTCAGTTCTGTCATCAGCTGGCTCCAAGGTGGGGTGGCACTGCGCAGGGACAACACATTGAGGTAGCAGAAGAGAGCAAAAGGAGCACGAGCAAGCCTCGTTTCCTCCCTTACCTTGCAAGCAGGCTACCACCCCCTAAGGCAGATGCTACGCTCACACCATCTCCCTGTTTACTGGCCTCCTGCCGAATCCTTAGTTAAACCTCTAAACTTCACAAGTTGACCCAATGTATCAACCATTACAGGGGCCATCCCTGCTTTGTTCCCCATCCTAGTAGAAAAGACCTAGCCTTAAATAACTGAACTAAATTTTGCTTGGTCATTGCATGGAACTTTTTTTATAGTGTTGAGTTTGAGTTGCTAATTTTTTTTAATGCTGGGGTTTTGTGCATGATAAGCAAATGCTGTTCCACCCCAGCTGTGATATGTGTCTAATTTTCTGATTGCTGGGACAAAATACCTGACACCACTGAGGGGAGAGAGTAGTTTACCTTGGCTTATGCTTTTCGAACAATTCAGTCCATATACAGCTAGTTTCAAGACAGAAAGGGCATAGTGGATAAAATCTGTTCGATCCAAAACAATTGGGAAAGGCTGGCTGGATAGCTCAGCAGATTAAAGTGCCTGCAAGCAAGTGCAGGGGCCAGGGGTTCAATCCCCAGGCCTGATGTGCTGGCCCTGCCCCCTGGGCATACTGAGACAGCAATTGAGACTGGGTGTGATGGCACACGCCTGTAATCCCAGCTCTTGGGAGGCTGTAAACAGGCAGATCACTATGAGTCCAATCTAGTAGTGAAACCCTGAACACCCTGTAGACCCCCCCCCCAAAAAAAAAAATACACAAAGCAGCTGGGAAGCAGAGACAGAAGAGATGAGCCAGGCCCAAGATCATATTTTTCTGAGTCAGTCATGCCCCCTGTGAGTCACCTCCAAATGTAGGACTTTTGGGGACATTTTAGATCTAGGCCATAATGGTTTGCACATGATGTGTTGAATAATTTTGTATGTATGTTCACTAGAAATACTGATAGTTTTCTCATAGTACTTTAAATTAATATATCTGATGATTATAGCCTCATAGAAGGATGTAGGAAAGGGCCCCTCTGCTTTTGTTCTCTGAAAGAAATTATAGAGAACTGGTCTAATTCCTTTTCTTAAATGTTTGGTGGAATTCACCAGTGAACCAGTCTGAGCCTGATGCTTTGTATTTGGTGAGAGGTTGTTTATTAATTATTGAATAGATACTTCCACAAGTTCAGATTGTGTGTTTCTTGTGTGAATTGGACAAATTATATGTTTGAAAGCATTAATGTATTTCATTTATTTTACCAAAGTTATGGGTATAGATTTATTCATAATATTTCATTTCATTATTAGCCATTTGAAATAGGATGTGTGGAGATGCCTTCTCTTTCATTTTTATATTAATAATTGTATTATCCCACACAATTGCTATCATTATTTTTAAAAAATCCCATCTGATTGATGGATCAATTTTGCAAAAGAAAATGCAAGCATTTGGTTTATCTTCATTCATTCTTCTTTGATTAGATGTCTTCCTTCCTTTATGTAGATAAAAGTATTTGACTTCTGTTATTGTTTTTTCTCTTTAAATAAATTCTCCTTACATTTTTCACCCCTGGTAATAAATTTAATCTGTTTTGTTTCATTGGGAAATTTTTATTTCTTTTTAACTTACGCAGGGAACAGAATTCTAGGTGGAGATTTTTTTCTCTCAAAATTTTAAATGCTGTAATCATCGTATTTTTTCTTCTTTATGGATTCTGAAAAAAAGTTGACTTTAGTTCTTGTGTTTGTCTCTCTATAGTTGGAGGGGGTGTCGTTTCCTTCTAGCATACATCAAAAATTTCTTCTTCATCTTTGATTTTTTAATATATATTTTTAACACATAAAGTCAGATTTTTTTTTTTTTTTTTTTTTTTTTTTTTTTTT
>NW_004524640.1:555280-583407 GCF_000260255.1 Octodon degus
TTTTCACTTATCCTGCTTGTTCTCTGAGTTTTCTGGATCTTTACCTTCATGACTGACATAAATTTGGGGTAACTGTCAGTCATCTCTGTTACAAAATGTGTTGTGTTTCTCCTGATAGTCCCCATAAATGCTTTGTAATTGTCCAACAAATCTTAGATAATTCGTCTTACTTTTTTCGGTCTTTATTCTCTTGGTGTTTCAGTTTTAAGGTTTCTATTGACATTGTAAGGTTACTAAGAACACAAAAAAGAAGCCTGAGGAAAGCAAGGAAATCCTTTATTGCTGAATGCTGGAGGGTGAGAGAAGCCGAGCCAGAGGTTGGAGTTTTCATCTGATTGGGATGGGACGGAGTTTACAGTGAGACAATAGACGCTGATTAGGGGAGAGTAGCGGATGAGAAAATCAGAAGAGGAACTTCCTGGTTAACCAGGTAGAGGAAATGGGGGACAGTCTAGGAGAGGCCTGTATCATCTTTGGTTTGGGATCCCAGCGCTGTACTGCCTTTGCCACCATGACCGCTGCATGAGCGCAGACCCATCAGATACATCTTGAACCTTAGATAGTTTGTTGTTTTAGTTGTTCCCTTTACCAACAAAGCCATCACAGATATTGTTTATTTGTGTTACAGTGCTTTTGATCTCCAGCACTTCTTTTTTATCCTTTCTTAGGATTTCCATCTTCTGGCTTATATCACCCTGTGTTCTTATATGCTAGCTACATTATGACCCTTAGCATATTAATCATATTTGCTGTACATCTTTCATCTGGTAATTCTTATAGCCCTGCTACAGTTGGTTCTGAAACTTAGTCTGTGTCTTCAGAACTTGATTTTGGTCTTTCATATACCTTGTGGTTTCTTCCCAGCAGCTGACCAAAATGTACGTGGTAAAAGGAATTGCTATGATTAGATCTTTAGTAACTTGGTGGTGAGATGCCAGAGGATGGACACAGTTCCATGGTCCTCTGAGTAGCGGTCAGTCCTTTAGTGAGCCTGTAAATCTGGACCTTGAACTTCAAACGTGTTTCTCAGTTTCCTTTCCCCTCTTAGGTAGGATGGGGTAGCTAAAATGAGCTGGAGTCAGATATTTCCCACTTCCACCCAAGATCACATAGGCTTTGATAAAATCTCAGCCTAAAAATTAGGTTCTGATTAACTATTTTTATTGAGCGTAGGACTTTTTAAAATTAACAGATTCCATGCCATGTTTTAAAGAGGTCTTTTCCCCTCCTTGCTGTCAACATGATGAGCTTTTTTTGGTTGGTTATTTACTGTGGGAATCTGTTTGAGCTCCTGGAGGAAAATCTCAGGAAAAGCATTCCCTATCCCCTGTGGCCAATTACCCCAGGAGTTTTTAACTTCTCAGATACGTCTACATCTGGTTTTCCTACTAACTTTGGTTTCCAAGGAAATTTCTGCTTAGGTATATTATGATTTTCTGTATCCTCTTATCTGACTCTCCAATTCTGTGAGCAGTAATTTGTCCTGTGACCTTATTTCTTGAACAGATCTAAAAAGAGCTGTTGATTTTTTTCAATCTGCTCAGCTTCTAAGGATGGAGTGGTGACTTTTTAAGCTTATGTGCATAACTAGAAACTGTATTGCTCCTAACAAAGGGAAAATGCTGGAAGTAATCAGATGTCATTGATTACAAAAGACTATCAGTTCTACCTTGCTAGCCTGTCTTATTTTGCTTCCTTTGTGCTGATATTCTCCTTTGCCTTCTTGCCCTCTTGCTTGCTGTGAAGTAAGATGCTAAATTGTGCAATGCTCTATGGAGAGACCCATGTGGTATAAGCCAAGCTGAAATTGTTTGCTTGTGGAGCTCTTTGCAACAGAATATAGGAACCAAGACCTTTGTCCAACCATTTCAAACAAACAGAATTCTTTGACAATGAAGCGAGGGAGCTAGAAAGCATAATATTCCAGTAAAGCCTTGAATTAACTGGGTACCTGTGAGAGGTCTCGAGACAGACCACCATGCTTGCCTGGCTTTCTGACCCATCAAACTGTGAGACAATAAATATTCTTGTCTTAACTAAATTTGGAGTATTTTTTAATGGAGTAATAGATAGTAACAAACAATGCTAAGGAAAATACATGTTAGGTAGTTTCTCCTGAGAACAGAATTCTCTTACACATTTCAAAATAGCTTCTGTGACCTAGCATGCATGTGAAAACATGAGGCATGCACTTACAGAACTTTGTGAAGCCACATTTGTCAAATGCACTTGTATAATGCACTTGAACACTTTCTATTTTATTAATTTTTAAAAATATCACTAGGGATACACAAATGAACTGTACCAAATATAGAAAAATACTAGATAAAAATATAGTTTCCTCAGCACTTGGGAGGTCGACATAAGACGATTACCAATTGCCTCAGGTTGAGGCCAGCCTGTGCTACATAGTGAGTTCCAGACCAGTCTGAACTAAATAGGGAGATTTCATCTTAAAAAAGAAAAAGAAAAAAATGTCAAGTTTCCTGGATTCATAACTCTTATGGTTTGTGTCTAGTTGTCCCCTCAAGGCCTCATGCAGTCATGAGGTGGGGACTTCTAGAGTTTGTGATTAACTCATGATCCCCTGGGATTCTAGGTGATCCAAGGCTGGGATTATGGGTCTTAGTACTGCTGGGATTATGGGTGTATGTCCTTCCCCAGTCTGGGGCAGAGAGCCTGAATGTACTATAAGAAAGACAGAGAGACAGACCTGCTCTCTCTGTTGCCGTTGTTGCTGCTACTCTTTGCTCTCTTGCTCTTTGCTGCCACCATGAATGGATGCTCCCTGCTCTGTGCCATGCACTCGGAGCCAGCTGGGTATGAACTGAAACCTCCAGTAACTGTGAGCTAAATAAACCTTTCCTTCCTTCCTTTTGGGTGTTGGGTATTTGTCCCAGCAGTGAGAGAAGAGTAACTGAGACAATAACTCACTCTACCACATAATAGCTGGACAGTTTTAGCAATTATATGATTTACCTGTATGCTAGATTCTCAATCTATAAAATTAAAAAGAACGTTGAATAGTAATACGATTTTCTTCAGATAATATGTGCTAAACAGGGCTGGCAAGATAGTTCAGCGAACTAAGGATCTGCTTAGGCAAGTGCAGGGACTGGGATTAGATCCCTGATACCACATGCTATGCTGGCCCTGCCTGTGGGTGCTCTGAGCTAGCCACTGAGACCAGGTGTGGTAGCATACACCTGTAATCCAAGTGATGGGGAGGCTGAGACAGGAGGATCACTATGAGTCCAAGCTGTGTAGTGAGACCCTGTATCAAATATATATATATATATATATATATATATATATATATATATATATATATTCTCAAATAGGAAGGCCAACTATTCTTAGCTATGTTTTTATTTTAATGAAGCTCTCATACATCTCCTTAATTCTTTGTCAGAACAGGTAATTCTAGCTATTCTGGTGTCTCATTAGAAACAATTATTATAGTACTTTTATATTCATTTAGAATTATTATCCTGTAATTTTCTCTTCTACTTCCACTTCATTTCTACTAACTATGAGTTATTCAAAGCAGGTTCTCTTTCCAATTATTTTTTGTCTCTTCCATAAGTAGTAAGATTTTTGACATAAAATAGCCATGCAATAACTATTAAGTAAATTAATTACAAATGAATGAATGCATGCTCACCATCACAAGATAATCCATTTAGATTTTAAAACCTGTAGCTCTTAGAAGGTTGCAATGTCTCTTATAGCAAGTCCAGAATATGCTTATTTCCCTGTCAAATGGGCTCATTGTAGGTCCTCTCATAGAATTTTGTCTATGTTGTCTTTTCAACTTCTTATGGAAAAAATAAAAATTTTCAGATGGGATAATAGAACTTATAATTCCAAGCCATTGAGTGAAATTTTTCAAATTTTCCAATGATTCCTGCTTGCTCTTCTAGATGTATCATGTCTCACTAGCATTCCTGGTAAAATCTAATGTCCAGTTTGGGTAAGTGAGAGAATAAAGCATTTAACTCTCATTATCCTAGACTTAGGATTTTGCCAGTGAATTCCAAATTACTCTGGCCTTTTTTGGTAAAAATCTTACAAGTTTCATTAGAAAAAATATCCATTTTATACACATTGTATTATTGCTTAAAATACAAAATTCACACTTTAATTTATATGTTTTTGTTAAATATTTGGCCTCAGCATTAACATTCTTAGGAGACCTCCAAAATCCTGGCTTTCTAAAACCAATTAACCAGATTTTTTAGCTTATATCAATCAAAATGTATAGTAAGTGTGCCCTCTGAACTTTATTGATGCAATTGATAACTGGTTGAATAGAACAGGGAAAAATAATGTTATAGAAAGTAAACTGCTAAAGGTTGATACCTGATTATTTAATCAGCACTGTAACTAGGAGTCAATCAGTGACATGAAGCATGTCAAAAGTCATCATGAGAGTACCTGCCAATAATTTTGATTTCATGGAGATGCTTTAAGTATAACAGGATCATAAGACCCAATAGGAAGATGGTCAAGGAACATTGTAGAAGAAGTTTATCAATATATGGAAAGGCTTTCAATCTATGTATCAAGAATTAGTAACTCAATATGTAAGGTACACTACATGTTTAATAACTAAAACTAAACCAAAAAAGTGAAGAATATCGGTGTGAATGTGCAGCAATTAGAAGATTCCCTCATCACCATTGAGACTGTAAATTGGTACAACTTTGGAAAACTCTTGGAAGCATCTACAAATTTGAAAACAGAAGAAACAACTAATGACTCAGCAGTTTATTCATAATCATAGGTCTATTAAAATATGTTCATAAGGTTGTAAAAGAGCATGTGAAGAATGTTCGTAACACATATTGTACTAACAGTGATACATAGTCCATGTCTTTTGATAATCAAATTGATAAATAAATTACCATGTATTCATAAAAGAGAGAGGAAGATAGAAGGGGAGGGAGAAGGGCGGGGAGAAAGAGTGTTACAGACATTGAAAATGACTAAATGGCTATCCCTAATATAAATGACTTGCACATATTGTTAATTATAACAAATTGGGCACAAAGTAATGCATTCTTTATGTTGACAGTTGTATACATTTTGAAAATGGACCAAAATAAATCTAGACATGATGTTATCTTCAGGGAAGCAGCAATGGGATGGAGCAGCAGGTGTAATATGGGTTGGTGATCTTCTATTTCTTGATCAGGATCATAGCAACTTGGAGGTGTTCACATCATATAAACTTGAAAGTTGTTTATTTGAGGCATTTTCACTTTTCTATATGACTTTACATTTCATTGAAAGGTTGCTTAAAAATTCAGGCAAGTAGCTTTTATTTTCATTCTACTGTTTTAGAGATACATTTTCATGTGGCAAATTTATGGAACAACGTTAAAATATTGTCGTAACTTTTGACAAAGTTCACATGGTTTTTTTTAAATAATTTTATTGAGAAACAAATAACAATAAGACAGTTTCAAAACCAATTACCAGCACAGTTTCAATAATTAATATATTGCATATTGTTGTCTTAGTGTTTATTCATTGTAGAAGATGCAGACATGATATCCTGTCCATGAACACTATTAGAACAAATCTCTCTATTCAATGATCCAAGAACTTCTGTTATTGCCAGTCTTACAGAAAACCCACTACTATTATGGACTACTGGGCTATGTTGGAATATTTTGCTGAATTCAGGCACCTACAATATTTAAATGACAATGGAATACCCTTTGTTCACATGGTTTTGATATATTGTCTTTTGTGGGAATTATTAGCTTCTAAAAATTAGTGAGTAGATTCTTTAGCTAGTTAGTTGAGCCTAAATAGGTTTATTATGTGTCTGTTTCTGGTCTTGTACTAGAAATGGGGATCTAATGATGAGTAAGACAGCCCTTAAAAAATTGATGCCATGTTGAACTTGAAAGTTGGGATGTTTTAAATTTTTACAGTAGTTGGAATAAACATAGTGGCTTTGAGCAGCATGCATTTATTATCATATGATTTTGGAGATCAGAAGTCTAAAATTGGTCTCATTGAGCTAAAAATCATGTTGTTGGCAAGACAGCATTTCTTGTGTGGGTTTTAAGGAACTATCCTTCCCCTTAATTTTCCCAGGTTCCAGAGGATGCCTACACTTTCAGTGTTTAGGCCCCTTCTATTGTCAAAGTCAACAACTTTATAATTCTTCCTTGCTTCCACTGTCACAGATTCCCTTAACTCTGGATATGTGGCTCTCTCTTCCATGTAGAAGAATCACTAAGATTAGGTTGGACCTGCTTACATAATCTTGGAAATCTCCATTCAAGATTCCTATGTTAATTACATTGACAAAATCCCTTTCATCACACTAAGTAACACATTATTATGTTACTTTATGAGCCATTATTTTGTCTATCACATGATACTGGGAAGTAGTACCTAAAAAAAAGTATTTCATAACTGAATTTATGTCGCCAACAAGAAATCTCTAAAAATACTGGAGGAAAACAGTGCTAAATAATCCCTTTCCAAATTTGTTTCAACGATGGGTCATCTTGGTTTAGGTGGTTATTGGATGTTGGAGAATTCCAGAGGATCATGTTCTTTGAGGTATTTTTTCTGTGGTCTGATGTAAAATATTCACTTTATAGTGAATATTTAAATAAAAATATCTTATTATGTTAATGTCACTATAAGACATGGAAACTTGAACAGATATCCAGGTTCTTGTGTGCAATGAATAAAGAATTGGATGTGGAACGTGATGATAAGAAAATAGCAAAATTTAAGGGGCATAAGACTAATTTTTCTTATCAAGGCACCTAAACGTGGACCCATGCTTATTCTTTAGATTATTTTCATTTATGAGTACTTCAAAGAAAAAATATTGCAAACATAAAGTAATGCATTTTTAATATTTATTGTTTGTACAAAAGCATCAAAGTTTTCAATATCAACTAGTTTTGGTGGAAGTCCAAAAAAGAAGAGCACAAATAAATTCTTGCATGAACCACAATGAAAATACCAATAACCTAGTTCTTTTTTTAATTTTTTTTTTTTTTTTTGGTGGAACCAGGGATTGAACTCAGGCCCTTGCACTTGCTAGGCAAGCACTTATTCTACTGAGCCATCTCCCCAGTGAAAATACCAATAACATTCCTCAAAGAAGCATGTTTATTTTAATTATCACTCCTAAGCCAGTCTGAGCACATGACAACAGTATGTTCTTTACACACATATCGCCTACACTGGTAACACACTAAAAATACATGTCTTTTTCTTTCCTGATGTTCTTATAAGACACACTTAACATCTTGGTGATCTTGCTATTTTTGTCAGGAGGTTCTTATTATACTCTACAGTAGTTATCAGGAAAATAAAATCAAGTATTAACTGTTAATATATAATGTACATTTAGATTAGACAACAACATTTCATATTGATGGTGTACTTGCTCACAAAACCTAAAAGATAACACCAAAAATAAATGCCCTTCTTTTTGCTAAGATAATTGCTCTACTAATTGCTGTTGTTTTATGAAAAGGAATAGCCATTGTAGTTGTTCTATCATATTGTTTTTGAAATACTGTATCATTTTTATGTTTTTATCCTCTTTAAAATTATAAATAAATAAATAGCTACGTGAACTACATCAAAAATCCTAATACAGTTCTATCACTAAAATAAGTTTTGCTTTAACTGTCACACTCAAGGCAGTCTTCACAGGTGACAGCTGCACGTTCTATGTATACGTTGCACTTACACTGACAGCACATGTATTTAACTTCCTTTTCCTATGTGGCACTCTTTCACCCTCTCTTCTCTTCCTGTTTTGTCACAAGCTTGCTATTATATGTACAGCATGCACTCAGCAAAGAAATAAGAAGTCGGTAAAATAAAATATCAAAAATGAAATGAATGCTTAGAATAAACATCAATATTTTCACATCAGCTATTTCCTTGCTTACAAGACCAGAAAAATAACAGCAAAAATTAAAAGAACTATGTGCACTGCAACATAAACACAAAAACAAAAGTCTACCACAGAAATACGCTTTGCTTCAACTGTCACATTGAGGCAGTTTTACCCCATGACAAGTGTATGCTCCATACACAAATATCATTTACACTGATAGCACATTTGTTTCGCTTTTTCTATACATTTTTATAGAGTATAGTTGACATCTTTCTTGTTTTCCTGTTGCCCTGGTAGATCTTTGTGATGTTGTGCCTGCCTGTTCACCTGTCAGCTCACCAGTGTGTTCCATAAATTTTGCATAGAGCCCTGGGCAGAAACATTGTTCTTCTTCTCTGTTGTGAATGAGCTCCAGTCCTAATTCTCTAAAAGTTCTCTGTAATATCTTGTACTTCTCATTTTCTTTGTAAACATCAAACTAGTTAGGCCGCATGAGTTTAGTATCAAGTAAAACACAACCATTGGCCAACAATTTTTGTTTCAAGGGACATCATAGTTGCTGCATAACTCATCAACAACATCTATTCAACATTCAGTTTTGTTGTTGAAAGTTTTCATCCTAGGCTTCCGTTCTGTCAACATTTCCCTGTCAATAGCTCCACCATGCTGCAATGTTCACAATTAGAGGACCATTTTGCTTTTCTTTGGCATCTATGAGGTCAATGTTATATTTTTCTGAAATCCAAAGATTTTTACTATACAATTCTGTTTTGAAATTGAAATATTTCATTTGGAATTTCTGCTTTGTTCCTGTGTACAGTTCTTACACCAGTCAACTTGTACTCTGTTAGCAAACGTAACATCGATTGGAAACGGGCAAACCAACTGGAGACTGTCACATGCTGATTAGTTTGGGAGATGGGAGCAACAAGTCTGTTCACAGCATCATCTTTTTTTTACTATATGAATGAGGACCTGATGGCTGAGTTCCAGGATAAATATCTAAATTGAAAGCATAATGTTTTTGCATCTACAAGGGCATTTTTCTGCCATCTTTTAACTCATCATTTTTCCATAAGTCTTTTCCATTCCTGCAATCACCATGAGAAATCCTTGCTAATGCTACACACTTACGAATATTTTAAATTCAGTTAGTGTGGTGTCATATCATAATAAATACATTTTTAATATGGCTGCTGCTGCATACAGAACATTTTACTTGCATTTTGGCCTTTGTGTATTTCATAGCATCTTGAAGCATTTTGTCTGCTATAATTTCCAACATTGAATCGCAGTGTTGATGTTCTGTCCAAGTCATTCCATTCTTGCCAAGGTCCTCACTATAGTTTTGAACCTAGTTATGATATTGGATTATTCCATTTGACTGCATGGCCATTTTGCAATACGTTGACTAGTCAAATAAGTACTCTACTACTGTTTTCTTTGTCACTTAAATCAAGAAATTGTGCATTGCCTATGTTTGTATCAGTCGATGCTTGCGCCACTTCAGTGTCACAAGAACTTTGGTTCCCTTGGCCAGCATCAAAGTCATCACCAGCATCACTCATCACTCACCTACACCACCATTCTGTTATGCAAGCAGATATTCTATGAATTAGCCATCTGATGATTCACGTTTGACCTCCAAAATATTAAAATTATGGGACCAGGGAGATAGCTCAGTAGAGTAAGCACTTGCCTGGCAAGCACAAGGGCCTGAGTTCAATGCCCAGTTCTACCAAAAATAAAATTAGAAAAACAAAATAACATAAAATTCTCTCTTTTTCAGGTGCTATTGTACTGAACTAGGCTACTTCTACAAGAAAAGAAAATAAAAACCATTTTCTTCTAAAAAAAAAAAAAAACCCAAAAAACCCTGGAGTAATGTGGGTCTACTCTACCCTCTGTGATGCTCAGGTAAATATATGTAAAACAAAGTTACATGGAGCATAAGTTGGGAAAAGTCATCCCATTTTGCTACTTCTGCACACATGTATACACTTTGCTATTCATCACACCAAATGAGTAAACAACAGATTGCTTCCTGTATCTCTCAGGGAAGGAAAGATACTAAGATTCATGGCTGGCTACTGTTATGCCAAAATACAAATTTACAGTAGAAAATTAAGGGGTAAACCCATTCTGCCCAGTCTTATGTGACACTATGCTCAGAGTGAGAGGTCTCCTCCTGTCAGGAAGGAGAATGGAAGGAGCACACAATGTATGCAGTTTGGGTTGTTAAAATGTTGTGCTTGATCTAGGGCACCTCTCATTGATTCTTATGGAGTATGATGGACTAGATGATTGGCACATTTTGAGACACATCAGCTCTTTTTATTGTGCATGTCCTTTTCCATTTCATTCTGTTATAATTCTGTGTATGTGCTGCAGTTCATGTGCATAAAACTTCAGTGAGGTCCAAGTAAAGAAAGGTTACCGTAGGTCATGCTGGAGAATCTGGCACTCATGGATCCTAGTCTGGGATTTTGCAATTTTCCAAGGGGAGCTCAGAGATATTTGTTTTGCTTATCTCTGCTGCCTGATAGTGGACCTTCAGATGAAGGATCCTGGGGGTTGTTCCTCGAGCAGTGGCCCAGGTTTGGGTGGGTGGAGGGCAATGGTCCTGTACTCCCAAATGCACTGTGTGTATCAGACAAACACATTGCTGTTGATTCTCCTCAAAAATATTTTCCATCACTTTGAACACTTTTATCCTATCATTCTTGCTATGTTCTGAAGCAGTTCTAGAATATTTCATGAGTGTCTTTAAAAGATAATAAACTACAGTGAATGCTGCTGCAGAGTATCATCTAATGGAAAGGAAAATCAGTAGAAACATGATGATATGTCCTCCTCTGCTTTATTTACTAGATACTTTGTGACTTCTGTCTCTTCCTCAAGGTCAAAATGACCAGGAAAAGTAAATGTTTTCAATCGATTCAGAACACTGAGGCAACCATGATGGCCTTGGCAGCTAGTGCAATTAAAATCACTCATAAAAGAGGACTTCTAGAATGGCTTCAGAAAATAGCAAGGCAGATGGGATGAGGTTCTCTACAGAAAATAGAGTTATTTGGGGGAAAATTAATAGCAATTTGTCTTTCTTATAACAACTGTTTCCAGGCCAGTGAGATAGCTCAGTGGACTAAGCGCCTGCTTAGGCAAGCACAGGAACTGGGGTTCAATCGCTGGCACCACATGCTACCCTGCCCCTGCCCTCTGGGTGCCCTGAGCCAGGCACCAGCACTGGGTGTGGTGGTGCATGCCTGTAATCCTAGTGCTGGTGAGGCTGAAAACAGGAGGATCATTATGATTCTGAGCTGTGGAGTGAGACCCTGTACCAAATACATAAATGAAATAAAATAAAATCTGTACATATTTACCATGCTTTTGATCATACTCATTATGCTGGCTGTATCTGAGATGTTTAAGTCATCTGAAGCAGCAAATGTATCTGAGCCTTTCCACCCAAACCAGACTTAGTTTCTGTTTTAGGTCTTGACAAACACAAAAATGCCTCTCCATTTTAAAATACCATTGTCATTCATAAAGAACAGAAGCCAGCTATGAGGTCAGTAACTTTTGTCTGACACTATGCTTATTATTTATAAATGGTCCCTTCCTGGGAGTCAGTCCTCTGCCTTCCCAGCCTTGGGCCCTTCCTTCTAACCACCAAATTGTCCTGCCTGTGTCCCTGGAAGGGCTATGTCCTCCCCTTGCTCTACTGCTTTACATGTATTTTCCCCTCTAGACATTTCTTTACCCCGATTATTTTTCTGATTCTCATTTATCCTTAAGATGGATTTTTTTCCCCATCTTAAATACTACTCTTCTTTCTCCTTTCCAATGTAGCTGGATACTATGAGTTCTTTTTTTTTTTTTTTTTTGACAGAACCGGTGATTGAACTCAGGCCCTTGTGCTTGCCAGGGAAGCGCTTATTCCACTGAGCCATCTCCCTGGCCCCCATGGGTACTATGAGTTCTGATAAATTCTTAGCTTTCTTCTGTTGAAACCTGCCATATTGTACTCATTTTGTAGTACTGGGAATAGAACCCAGGAATGTCTTCACACTAAACTACATCTCTTGTCCTTTTATTTTATTTTTTATTTTGAGATGAACTCACTGAGTAGCCCACAGTCAGATTAAAATCATGCCACCATGCCAGGCCGCACATGGTATCTTATATATACTTAATTTTGTATCTTCACCATTCATCTGTAAATACCTTTAAGGTGAAAAAATGTTTTATTTCCTTTTGAATCTCTGACTTTAAGGGAAGTAAGAAAGCCTGAGGGGAAGAGGGAGGGAAGAAAATACAAATGTAGGAAGTCACTTATCTTTAAAACATGATTTAAACCTATGCCATATTGTACTAAACATTAACTACTCCAAGTCTCAGTTGCCTCTCCTCCTGAGGACAATAATGGACCTTTTTCCCCTTGTTATTATGAGGATCAAAAGAAACAGTGCAGGTAAAAGTCCATGTGAACAGTGAGATTTGATTGAAACCTATTGAAAATTCACTATGTTTCCGGCACTAAGCTCAGCAGAGAGAATTCAAGAAAGAATAACATGTATCCCCACCATTGATGGACTTTGATCTGTTGTGAATATCAAGGAAGCAGAGAGAGGATTTGCTTTTTTTTCTGTGGAGATGGAGAAGAAAGATATATTCTGTTGCATTTGAATAGCACCACAAAAGCAAATAAAGTCTTTACTTGGTTTGGAATTGTGAAATGATGCGATTTATACAAAATGCAAGAAACAAAAAGTTACAGGGAAAGGTAGAGGAGAATGGGTTAATTTTGTCCAGAGGTGTTGGTTAAAGCAAACTTTGTGGAAAAGATGACATTTAGACTACATGTAGGACAAAGAACGCCTCCCAGCCTTCAAAACCCCAGCAGGAGGAAGGAAATTCTAGGCAGGCATCAAATTGGATGGCTGGGCAGATTTCACAACAACATGGTGTGTAGTGTGAAGTCGGCCAGCCAGCCCCAAGAGGAGGGCTTTTCCAATGCTTATCTGAAGGTAGAAGCCTGGCTCAGGAGCAGCTGAAGCTAAGAAGGGTGTAGAGGATGACTGAATGACAGAAGGGGCAAAGTCACATGAACAGGCTGATGTCAGGTATGACCAGTGCCAGAGGAGCAACACAATTGCCAAAAGGAAATTTGAGACCAAAGACCAGTAGCCATAAATGGGTGGGTGCCATGGTGTCAACACAAGGGTAGGGCAAGTTTCCAGAGGCAAAATTCCAGTAGCCCAGCTGGATTGGAAAGCTCTGGGTAAGCACCACCAGGGACAAGAATTTAAAACAAAGCCTGATGAAGCAACAGATAGAATTGAAGAGGATGAAAAGGTTCTCACAGGATAAAGCAGGTGGTGTCATTACTTCAAAGAGCTCAAACAAGATCTTACAGGATAAAAACCTTGAGTGGTAGTTTCTGGTGTGTGAAATTATTCTTTAACCTGGGGTGAAAGACACTGTCCGTTCCTCTTGTCCATCTCCATGGCCTTATGGGCAATCATGCCAGTGTCAAGAACACAGATTAGGAAGAATCTTGTGGTACAGGGCCTAGAATGCTGGAGTAACAAGAATGTCTGTAAAAAACAGGCAATGAGGATCCACACAGTTGGAGCTGCAGTTTAGAAACATTAGCAGAAAAGATAATGGCAGAGTTAGGAATGATTCTAGTAAGTAGAATTTAAGGTATGAAAAAGTCTACAATGGGGACCGTTTACATATGTATTTATGAATAACATGTCTTCCGTGCAGCACATGTTCCTTTACATAACCTGGTTCTCTGACTGGTGGTAAGGGCAGATCATGTCTTGGTTATGGATCCTGCACCATCCTTGTGCCCACCACCTTTTTGCAGTACTTGTGTGTCAGGAGGAGGGTGAGGATGCCAACTTTGTTTGTAGACAATGCCTAAGTTTGTGAAATTCTGCAGGGAATACTGAGTAAGGGAGACAAGTCTGTGAGGATTATCAAGTATAAGAAGTAAAGCCATGTTGTTATGTTGAGCTGTAGGGGACTCACATCAGCAACTTCTGACATTGCCAGTCAAGTGGAAGACCCAATACTATTATGGACTACTGGACTATTTTGGAATATTTTGCTGAGTTCACTCACCTATAATATTTAAGTGATGGAACTAAACAACAAAAAAAAGGGAATGCAGATGAATGACCACTTTGTATCTGTGTATTCAAAATGATTAGGATAGATATACAGCTACATTCTCTTAATTCAATGAATAGAGGGATTTGTTCTAATAGTGTTTTAAAATAGGATATCATGTTTGCATCTTGTACAACAAGTAGCCACTAGGAAGACAGTATACAGCGCGTTAATTATTGAAACTGTCCTACCAATTTGATTTGATACTGTCTCATTGCTATTTGTTTCTCAGTAAAATTATGGGAAAAAAAAGTTCTGTGAGGATGGCTTGAGACCTGCCATATACCTGTGGCACTTTGTTTGTGTTTGGATGTCCTAGTTTCTGAATGCCCTCCAGCCCACAGGGATGGGAACATTCCTCGAGCAGGCCCAGGTCTGTTCTCAAGACAGAGCTCTCCAGTCAACTGTTTTGATGACCTTTGTTCCTTCCCTCTGTGTGTTTTTCTTCTCATTTTCCTACTTGGCCCCAATGAAAGTGAGCAGTAGAAAGATGACCTTCTGGGAGGTGAGGAGCGTTTGCAGCTAACTTCCTACTTGTAGGAAGACAGGGGCTGAGGGCTCATTTTCTTCTCCACATTAGCCCAAATAATCTATGTATTTTACAACTCTTCGTTTTTTTTCTTTTTTCCATTTATTAATGCTTTAAACATTTTTCCTTCTTCGCAAAGCTCTTCAGTGCAGAATGCTTGCATTTCTAATGGGAGTCAGTACACATGCACAGCACATTTCAAATCTTTTTTCACCCCTTTTTCCTCATCTCCTTCTTCCCACCCCCTCCGTCTTTTGCTTCCTTTTCCATCTGCAACAGATTTGCCTCCTTATTGCCTATTGCCACTCTTTTATTTTGCTCTTTGTTTATATTTTGGCTCCTTCATGTAAGACCAACCACAGGACATTTAAGCTTGTATGCTTGATGTACTTCATTTAGCATTATGCCTCAAGATGCTTCCATTCTCCTATGAATGACTCAAATTGTTCCAGCTCGTTCCTTTCTATTGCCAAGTAGTATTCTATAGTGTATAAACACCAGATTGCCTTTACCTGTCTATCTGTGGATGAGCACATACACTGTTTCTAAGATTTAGTTGGCTATTAGGAATTGTGGTGCTCTAAATATGCGTGAGCTTGTATCACTGTAATAGTTTGTCTTCCATTCTTTGGGGAAAATATCTAGGAGGAGGAGAGCTGGTCAAATGAAATTTGCTTCTACTGTTGGAGGAACGTCCATATTATGGCTGGAGTTGCTCTACCATTTGGGTCCCAACCAACTGTGTAGAAGGGTTTCTTTTACCCTGCAGCCTCGCCAAGATTTGTTATTCTTTGATGCCTCTGCTGATAGCCATTCCTCCCACAGATGGAATCCCAGGGATGTTTTAATGTGAATTTCTCTAACGGCCAGAGATGCTGAACATTTCTTCCATGTCTTTATTAATCCTTTGTACTACTGAGAAGTGTCTATTCAGTTCTCTTCAAACCCATTTTTGATTTTTTTTTTTTTACTTTGGGGGATCTAATAGTTTGAGTTCTTTAGATATCCTAAATATTAGTTCTCTGTCCACAAGCTAGCTGGGAATAATTGCGTCCCACGATGAGGTTGTCTCCTCACTCTGTTGATTGCTTCTTTTGCCGTGCAGATGGTTTTTACGTGGTGGTGATACCATTTCTTGATTCTTAATGTTACTTCTGGCACAACTGGTGTTCTACTCAGAGTCCTTGCTTAAGAAAATAAGGTTGAGTGAAAGGAAGCGTTAATGTTTCATTGCTCGATAGATCTGGCATACCTATAGCTGGTAATTTGCACAACACATTTGATGATAACAGCGTGTAATATAACAACTATCACTTATTTTCTATTCTTGTTTTTAAATTCTGTACCATTTTTTATTGTTTTATGTTACTTTGTTTTTGTCTTTGTTCTTGTTATTCATTTTTGGTTTTTTTTCCTCTTTAAAATAAAAGTTAAAAAGATACAGTCCTTCCTTAGATCTACCAAGGACCATTTTCTATCTAGAACAAAAGTATTTTCTCAGCCTAGACCCATGTGGTCTGCAGCTATAAATACTCTTGAAATGAATGGCTTCTTCACTATTCCATCCAGCAAACCTCACTCACTAGTAGTTACAATTAAAAAACAAATTATATGTAATGCTGTGTACTAAATTTAATAAATAACAAAAAATAGACATTTATGAAACAGATATAAATTTATTATTAAAAATTTTCTTGTTCCTTGCTCTTCTAGACTCATTGTGAGTACTTTGGAAATATTAGAATGTGGTGGGAGAGCTACAACTTTAGTTTCTATTCAGTGAATCACTTTGTCCATTTCCATGAATTTCCTGGCCGTCACACTAATCTAGTGAGGGGTTTCAAACAATGGGTGAGGCACATGTACCCTTATGTTATTTTTTACACAAAGCCAATTTTTTCTAGTGCTGTCACCGCAGGGCATTTCTTATTTGATACCTTTGTTTGTTAAGCTTGAGAAATGGTTGATTTTTCATTGTTTTTCTTCTTACTGAAATGAAATACTCTACATCTAAAAAAGGAGAGAAGGAAAGGTTTATTTGACTCAAAGGTTGCAGAGGTTTCAGTCCATAATCAGCTAGCTCCAAGGCAGGGGGCCTTCACGGAAGAGAATAGCTCATGGGACCCACAGGATAGAAAAAGCAACAAGTGGGCGCATACAAGCCTCTTTCTATCCCTTATACTGTATGCAGGCTCCCCACCATAGAACAGGGGGAGCACTCGTACCCTTAATCCTAGCCAGACTATGCCAAACCAATCAGTGGAGTCATTTAGTAGCCACACACCCTTAGTCCTAGCACTATACACTCTAGAACCAGCCACCTTTGAAAAGTTCCAACTATGGTGCTTTGGGAGACACCTAGACACAAACCATGCTAGGTTGTCTCTTTTATCTGTGCAAAAGCCTAAGTTTGTGGTCATTCTCCATTTTCTTTCATTCCTTTTTGTATATCTATCTGCTCTTTTCCAAGATCATGTAAAAAATAGTGAACCACGATGGCTCCAAGCTCATTAGACACCACGTGGTCTACTTTCTCAGCTACTATAGGCTGAATTTTTATTTTTCTTTCTCCTGACCCCAAACTCATAAGTTGAAAACTAACTTCCAGTGTGGTGGTGACTAGAAGATAAAGGACTTTTGGGAAGTGATTAAAGCTAGATGAGGTCGTGAAGTTCTCGCCCAGGATGGGACCAGGCCCCTTCTAGGGGGAGAAGAGCCCAGAGATCTCCTTCCCTCCTTCCTTTGGTGAGGATGATCATCTACGAAGGAGGCAGTGGGCCTTCATCAGGCACTGACTGTGCTGACACTGAGCTTGGACTTCCATTCTCTGGAACTGTGAAAAATGATTGCTAATTAAAGCAGCCATCTAATGTAGATTTTTATAGCAGAGTGGAGAGACTAAGACATAAGTTATTTCACAGCATGATTGCTGTTCTTTCAACCTAAAATACCAGCTTATTCACAATTGGCCACCTAGTCTGATCATATATCTTAAAGATTATTTGGTACCTATCATCCCATTTGTAGGCATTGATTCCTATATTAGGATAAAATAGATTGCACTTTTAGGATTGTAACCCCACAAACATAGTGAGCTATAATAACAAAGTTTTCTTTCTAATCAGAGAAGCCATAACTGCTGAGTACTTTATATATCCTGGGTGCACTGCCAGGACCTGCTCAAAATGCTTGGAATGTCTCTTACTTTCTATATAAGGAAAATGAGGCATAGAAAGATTAACTCATTGCTCAGGAGCACATAGGTAGGGTACAGAGGTGTTAAATTTCCAACAAGATTTCATACACTCCAAAATCTCTTTTTGACAACTTGAAGAAAATTAAGAGTATCTTTAAGAGTGAGTTATATGTTAACGGTCACAGCTAAGAGGTGCTCTACAAACTGGAGAGATGTGGAGTGAATCTCCACCTTCTTTGTTCTTCTGCCTGTTAGTAAACAAGGGCTCGTTGTCCGTTTTGCAAGTATTAAAGTGAACATTAAAATATCTTATAAGATTCACTTTATGAAAAACTTAATTTGTGAAGTCTATTTTCTTTGCTTTTTCCTTTTAGTCTCTTTTTTCCTTTTACAAAATGGAAGGAAAAGTATAGATTTACTTTCTAAAACACCATAAAAACAATCTGAAAATCTATAGTGGAATAATAAAATAACATCAAGCCAGCCAGATACTTCAGCAGATTAAAGTGCCTGCTTAGGCAGAAGCAGGGATCAGGGTTCGATTCCCAGCTTGCCATGCTGGCCCCTTGCCAGCGGTGCACTAAAACGGCAATTGAGACTCAGCGTGGTGGTGTATGCCTATAATCTCAGTGCTTGGGAGGCTGAAAACAGGAGAATCACTATGAGTCTGCTTTGTGTAGTGATTTTTTTTTTTCATTTTATGTATTTAGTAGACCCTGTACTAAATACATAAAATAAAAAAAAATCTAAAAAAAAAACATTACTGGGAATAACAATAGTAAGTAGTTATAAACTTCTATTATGTACTACTAATATATGCATAAACATATACATATATTAGCATATGTGCTGTAGTATAAGAATTGCACAGGAAAGTTTATTTATTTGCTGGAGAATAAAAATTTATAAATAAGCTGTAAATGCATAGGCAATTGAATTGCACAGAAAAATGAATGGAAAATCTCTTTGGACCAGTCAGTTTAATTTTCTTAATTTTGACTTGGATGTTTCAATCAAGAAATTTGAGGCCCAACAGAGGAGGCCATAAATAGAGCTTTCTTTGTCATGGAACTGAGCTGACGTCACAGGACGCTAAGTGACCCATTCTGATTGTGCCTCAATGTGGTAATATCTAGTGATTATTCTTGGCTTCAGATCCAAGAAGGTGTCAGACATACTGTATTAATCCTTCTACTGATCACTTGCTTGCACTGAAGTTCTTGCTGAAGCTAGCCAAGATATCTTAGAGAAGAAATGAAATTTAAATGATGATTTTCTATTTGTCAACTTTAGACGTGGTTTCAGTTAGTGTAAAGATAGAAAAGAAAAAAAAAAGCTAACTCACTGAAGGAGGCACTATCTTCATAAGCATAATCAAAACAGTGCTTTTCCATAAGTTACCTAATTTAATTTCAGGACTGAGTAAACTTTAACTGTTATTGGGAACATGCCCTGCCGGTAGGAGCTGATCGCTTCCTCCTCTGAGCTACAACATTGCTCATTGTACAAACTCTGTGATTTATATAACTAGTATATGTTATTTTTAAATAAAACTCAACTTCCATCCAAATCTCACAATTTACACAATGTTTTGTATCCAAAAGCACATTTTTGTGCCCATAGAATGATCGGTGTTCCCATTTTGTAGCTGAAGAAGTAAAGACCAAGAAGGATTGAGCAGTCACTCTCCAAGTTCTACAGACCTGGGAACTCTCCAAGGCAACGTTTAGCATTGTCACTGAAATTACCTCCTCACTTGTATTGTTGGTTCACTTTGTCTTGGTTACTCTTTGTCTCTGTTGCTGGGACAAATACCCAACACTCAAAATGAAGGAAGGAAAGGTTTATTTAGCCCACAGTTACTGGAGGGCTCAGTCTATCCTCAGCTAGCTCCAAGGTGGACTGGCACATGAAAGATGGCAGTAGTTCATGGTGGCAGAATACAGCAGAACAGCAAGAGCAAAGTGGCAGAAGCAGTGGCAGCAATGGCTACAGAGAGCAAGGCTGTCTTCCTTAAGTCGTGTTCAGACCATCTGCCCCAGGCTGGGTGCAGCACTCACACCCATAATCCCAATGGATCATGAATTAATCACAAACTCTAGAAATCTGCTTCATGACTGCATGAGGCTTTGGGGGGGTACAACTAGACTCAAACTATAACAACTTTAACCACACTATCAGTGGGGCTGGTCAGTGGCTTCTTGAGCAAAGTAGGTTTTTCTTTTTTTTTTTTTTAAATTGAATTTTGTGTACCCTCTTTATAAGTGACTGTCTTTGTTACTCTTCTCTCATTGCTGGAACAAAATACCTGATGCACAAATTGAAGGAAAGAAAGGTTTATTTAGCTCACAGTTTTCAGTCCACACTCAGCTGGCTCCAAGGCAGCCTGGCATATGGCAGAGAGCAACCTTTCATGGTGGCAGCAAAGGGCAAGAGTACAAGAAGGAGCAGCAGCAGCAGCTCAAGTAGCTAGCTTCTCTTTCTTCCTTACATTGTAATGCAGATTACCTGCCCAAGGACAGGTGCAGCATCCACACCCACAGTAATCAATCACAAACTCCAGAGGCTGCCCCAAGACTCCATGAGGCTTTGGGGGGACATCTAGACACAAACCATAACAGTGACCCTTGGAAGAATGTCCTATGCAGAAGGATTTTTGAAAAGTAACCTAAAAAATTAGTCAGATTTTAGGTGTATTTATCTTTTTATATTTGAAATATAACAAGCTGAGTCTCTTACAGAATTCCCTACTAGTAAGACACCCAAATTTTCCCCTAATTGATCCTGAAGCATCTCACTGTAGGTTAAAATAAACAATAAGACACCTCCTCACCTAAACAACTGTCAAGGAAAAAAGTTCTCTTTTTGATATATCTTTAATTTTTAAAATTTTCTGAGAAAAGTAATTACTTTGTAGAAACAAAGAGAAGCTATCAAAGCATGCATTTAAACAGTCTATTAGAAAATTTAATAGCGAAAGGTTTTTTTTTTATACTGAAGGGAGTATGATGGGCTCAGTAGTTAACATCTTTGACAATGAATTTTTACATAGGCAACTGATGTACAGTTGAAGAGAAAATATCTCTACAATCAAAGCATATAATTCAAATCACAGCACAATTAGAAAACCAATTTCTTTACTCAGAGGGTCTCAGAATTACTCAGCTCCTGAAAAAATACCATGGTTTTGGTAAAATAGGACAAAATGCAGTTTTTCTAGGAGCTAGTTCATGTTCAAAAATTACATGGCTGAGGCTCAAAAGACTCAGGCTCTATTGTTCTCATTCACAGGTCTAGCATCTCTAAAGATAAAATTTACCAAAAGGCAATATTTCCACAATGCACTATGAAAAGTTACCCATGGAAAACACCTAACAGCAAACCAAAAACTTATTTTCCAGAAAATGTCATTTTGAAAGAATACCTTTATAGTATAATTTTTCACACTTTATTTGTATGGGAGGCTTCTGCCAGTGTTGTTGTTACCATTCCATAGCTCTTGGTCAGGACCGCTGAGCTTGGGAGAAATATATCTGAGGTGGTAGAAGAGCAGATCTCCAGCAGGGTGCCCACCGTGATGATGATGCTGTTAGAGGGGGTCAGAGGCCTTGTGGTTAAAGAGCTAAATATCTTCTTCATGGTTATCTTTTATTTGATACTCACAAAAACCCTGAGAAAGAGCCTAAGGGAGGTTTTATCCCCACTGTATAGGTGAAAATAAAAAGACTAACAGAGGCCACATTACCCAAGTGCTCCTCTGAGTCTATGCTGGCCTCTTATTCCGGTATGAATCCCACTTTACAAAATTATTTCCTATTTCCAAAGTTCAGTTGTAGTAAACAGACAGATGGGGAATTTATGTTTATGTACTAAAGGACAATGGTAGTGATCTATGACCCCTATTGATTTTAAATGACTAAAATCCCATCTCTTTAACACAATTTTAATGGATATTCATCATCCAGGGGCCTTAGTAGTGGCCAATAATGGATAAGCAAACCAAAAATGATCTTTATCCTCATGGAGCTTACAATCTAGTAAGAAAGGGAAACAGCAAGTAAACGCTTCTTCAAATATTTAATTATAAACATGTTGGTAATATGGAGAAAGAATATGAATACTGAGGTTTTAGTTTAGGAAAAGCAACTCACACATTAACCTCTTTTGTCTTAAAAGAAATACTATAACAGAGTTTTCCACAACAGAAGCAGCTTGTTATTGAAAAGTGAAAGTTTTCACTTGGCATGTTTTTGCATCATTAATGTGACCTTCACCCTTGTACGAATGCTGATAATTTTTTCAGACTTTGAGAGTTCATACTTTGAGAGAAACGTGTACAGTACTCAAGTCATCTGTTGTCTGCAGGGAGGGCTTGAGTCACATGCAGACAGAGGGGCTCCTGTCTGTCTGCTGTGGCATGAGCGCCACAAGTCCACCTTCGTGTCCTACACCATCAGCGTGGTCTCCTCTTTTTCAAAGGTTGGAAGATTATGTACTGGTATCCCAGTTCAGGTGCAAGTAGCTCTTGGAGAAATAGCTGCTGGGGTACTGTATGTCTTACAATATTGTCATCAATACTGACAACCACATTCTTATCCTCATGTGTGTTGAGCAACTTAGATAAAACTGTATCATAGGAAAGATTGCTGAACTATACAGACTGTAGATCTGGGATAAAGTTCTAGTTCTTGTTACGTTGTGAGTTCCAGGATAAAGAGGAGGTTGCTGGCATTCATTGCTCTTAGCTTCCTTTACATTATGAGATGTTGTTAAACACACTCACACCTCTTCTATTTTAGGAAACAGTTTCACTGCTAATGAATCTCAGAATTTGTTTACACACAAAAGTCTTGATACGTCTTTTATGGACAGCTTATTAATTTCTTTTTTAAATGTATTTTAGTACAGGGTCTACAAGGTCTCACTACACAGATCAGACTCATAGTGATCCTCCTGTTTGCAGTCTCCCAAGTGCTGGGATTACGGGTGCATGTCACCATGCCTAATCTCATTCGCAATCTCAGTGTGCCCTGGGTGGTGGAGCCGGCATGGCATGCTGGGGACTGAATCTCAGTTACTGCACTCTGCCTAAACAGATGCTTTAGTCCTAAACAGATGCTTTAATCTCAGATGCTTTTAAACTGAGCTATCTGGCTGGCCCGTGAATTTCTATTATTATTTTGAATATTTCTTTTATGGCCATCAGAGAGGAAAGATTCAGTTTTAATTCAAATCTCTTCTACAGATAACAAAAAGCTAAGTACTTCCAGACTACTTAAATACTTAATATATAATACTTCTTGTTCTCACCCACAAATATCATTAAATTTTGTTTGGCAGTTATATGTTCAAAAGTTTGTGATGGGGCATCTTTGTACAACCTGCTGCGGGTTGATTGTGTTCCTCCAAATTCATGGATTGAAAACTTAATCTCCAGTTTGAGAGTTAAGCCTTTGGAGTCGTTTTTAGATGGTGAGGGTTCTGCTTTTGTGAGTGGATTAAGGATGGCATGGAAGGCCTTGAAAGAGGGGGTTCCCTCAGGCATAGGACACAGCTTTCTCCAAAAAACGTAGCATCAAGACACCATCCTGGAAGCAGAAGTCAGCTGTCCCCAGACAGCTGGACCTGCCAGAGTCTTGATCTTGAATTTTCCAGTCTCCAGAACTCAAAGAAATAAATATTTAGACTTTATAACTTGCCCACACCTAGATATCTTGCTACAGTAGCAGAAAAGGGGCTAAGACACAGACAGTCTGAAAGCCACTTATGAGAGGGACACTATTTCTTGGCTGCATTTCTCAAGCTTTTATAGAAATCCAGAAAAATCAGTGTGCACAGAAATCCTGTGACATTTCTGTGGAGAAATATGAGCAATTAGAGTTAAGGCGTGTGGAATAAGTCAGAGAAAGCACAATAGCACGCAGTGTTTAATATAAATTCCCCTTTCCCTTTGGTGACATAAATGAACGATCTGTAAATAGATTATTACCCAGCCAAGTTCAGAATTGTCCATACTTCTTTCTGTAAACACCCTTTTAAGAAATTGATGTCTAGCTGGGGACAAATAAAGAAGATGAGCACATGTGGCAGAGTGGCATAAGTCAACAAGTTTTAACATTTTTATTTAATTTAAAAGCCATATTTAATGTCTCATAGGGTTTGAAAGCTTATCCAGAGCTTTAGTTAAGTGAGGTTTTGTTCTTCTTTTTTATATATTTCTTCACCCCTCAACCTGAGATGAGATTTAAAAAAAAAAATGGAACATTTTCTCTATCTAAAACCTCACAGAGAGTTTTACAGAAATTCTCCTCCTTAAGCTAATGACAGAAACATCATCCAAAAAGTAAAAGACATCTTAATAGAGTGCCAGATACCTATGAATTTTGAGAACAGCACAATTCATAAGTTAATCTTAGAATCATGTCCCTCCACAGACGAATGGGTGAAGAAAATGTGGCATCTCTACACTGTGGAGTGCTATTCTACCATAAAGAATGAACTTCAGTCACTAGTGGGAAAATGGATGTATTTCAAGACCACAATGTTAAGTGAAATAAGTCACATACACACACTTAAGTATCAGATGGCTTCTGTTATATGAGAAGCTCACAGTATAAATTAAGGGCAAAATAAAAGATAAGAAGAAGTAGAGAGATAGATCTTTATCAAATGGGAAGGAGATCAGAAGACTTGATGGAGAGGAGGAGAAGGGGCTGCAGGAAGAATTACTGCGTGTTAGGTACCTGCATGTAGTGACTCTTCCCAGGCAATGCAGTTCCTATGTAATATAAATGTGCTACATGTAAATACCAGCAATTAAAGAACACAAACATTCATATGTGAAAAGCATAGACTTACAAGAAGTCTTGGATTCCCCTTTCATTCCTCTTTATCACCATCAGTAGTGGCTCATTCTCAATATTTCTAAATTAAGTGAGATTTGTTAGTAACTTCATCTATTAAACCAACCCAAATCATTGGAAACCTCACCTCACCAAATCAATTCTATTTCCTCCCAGCCTGAGATAAGTATGACCTAGCTTTTCGAATCAAGTGTTGTAGTTGATTTAAATATACTGAATGCTTATAAAACTTGACAACCCACTATGCCATGTAAATTTGAGTTGTGTACTTATTATAATGTTAACTTAATTAGGAAGTTCGGTGTATCGCTTTAGTGCAGTTAAATTTCCATTGTTAAATCTGTATGAACATGGTTGTGCTATTTTAAGAACCAAAAGAGTTTAATCCTCTGAATATTTTCCCTTTTGCCCACCCCAAAGTCCTTTATGTCTTTGTTACTTTTTCCTCATTAGCCATAGTAAAAATCTGTTTTAACACTGTTCAGTCCAGAGGACAGACTGAGGCCTGTCTAATCTGAACTTGACTTTCCCATCAAGTTGGTGTCCCAGACTCTTGTTTGTTCTCAGTTATTGTTGTAATTGTGTCAGAAGCTTCCAATTGCTAGATGCGGTGGTGTCTATCTGTCACTCCAGTATTCAGGGGGCTGAGGCAGAAGGGTAACTATGAGTTAAAGGCCAGCCTGTACTATATAAAAACAAGCAAACAAATCTCCAATTATCCTGACTACTCTCTGTCCTTCAGCCCAGAATCCAAAGATTACTATATTTTGTTAACTAAAAGAATGAATTGTCCTAAAAGTTTAAAGCTTTTGGTTGTCATTTCTCCTTTCACAGCTGTAGTTTAGGCATATTAAATAGAAGTGGCTTCAAGAAAGAGCTGTCCTGTTAGCCATATGCCATGTTCAGCCCTTAAGCTTCATTTTCCTCAAATACCATGTACAGGAGGGCCTGACTTTAGAGTGTTTCTCAGAGAAGAAATGGAAGCATGTATGTGAAGTGTTTAGAAGACAGATGTAGTGACTCATGCCTGTGGAAGACTGAGGCAGGATGGTTGTCAATTTAAGCTCAGCCACACAAATTGAGTAAGATCCCATCTTACAATAGAAAATAACAGATCTGGGGATATCACTCAGTGAGAGGGTCCTGGACTCAAACTCTGACACTGATTAAAACAAAAGGAGAAGAAGAAAGCCTCTCAATTTCTTGCATGCAGTAAGTATGGATGAAAGGTGAAAGAGGAAAAAAATTATATTTTTCAGAAAGGCTGGAAAGTAAAAGGTCTTGCAAGTTTGAAGCAGTATAGCCTGCTCTGTAATAAAAACTACTTAGTGAAAGATCCAACGTTTTTGATATTCATCACTATTACAGAAGCTAGACTGAGGGCTGGGCAACATAAAGCTCATGGCTGAATGATTTCTCTTCAGGGCTGAGGAGAGGAGGAGAGCTGACTCATGCAAAAGACCACACCTACAACTCACAGACCCAGAGATCTATGTACACTGAAGGAAAGTTCCCAGAAAGTGGTCAAATGATCAAAATAGAAACTAGACCTCTTGATAAAAAATTATGGGAAATGATTACTCTAGATGCTTTCACAAAACTTCATTTTGCTGTTGTTTATTTACAATGTTAACATGAATTATTGTTTTTTTAAAAACTGAAATTTCATGATAACCTTATCTTCTCCACCTGCAATTACAAATCGTAATACACTGTAGGCTGGAAATACATTTTAGTGCTTTAACCAGGCTTCACTTATTGACAGTGATTATTTTTTCTTCTGACGCATTTCAAAAAGCCATTTCTTTTATCTTAAATTGATTGCAAATAATTGTATTTCTGTACCTGCCCGCAGGGAAGGGACAGTCCTTTGCAACCAGTACTGTGAAGGGAGAATCAAGAATTTTGAGGACAGCAATTTCCTGTAGCTCTCATAGACAGAGGAGAATGTATTTAGAAACATCCCTCTGAAACTTCCTACTGCTAAGAGAGAGAGACATGTTTTAGAGATTCTGTCTCCATTTCAGTATAGTTTTCCAGACAGAGAGACATAAAGAGATAGAAAGCCAAACAGAGACACAGTCAGAGACAGAGACAGACCACAGAGACAGAGACAAGGAGACTGAAAGACAGACACAGGTTTTCCATCCATATACTTACAAGTGAAGCTGTAATTGTTTTCAAGAAACACTTCATTTTTTTAACCTAAATGAATTATTGTTAGTAGTCTTTCCTATCATTATTCTAAATAACACTCTGTTTCTATCCATGGTGGCTATGCCTGTTTGCAAAATATATCTGCAAGGAGCCATGGTGTTCAATAATATGCACTATCGTCTAGTCAGGGTGTCATAGTAAATCTGCTAGGGTAAAAGTCTAGAAGGTCTGTGTTATGGTTTAAACTGTCCCCCTGAAGTCTCATGTGTTCATCTTCTAGATGATTGGATCATAGAAGCACCATTGTTGTTGCTGGATTACAATGAATGTGCTATCAGGAGGTGGGTGGGGCCTGGTCAGGAGAGGTGGGTCATGGAGGCCTGGCCCAGAAGACTGTATTCTTGTTCCTGACACTTCTTTCTTTTCTCTCTCCTTTCTGGCTGTCATGAATCAAGCAGCTTTCCTACACCATGCCTTTCTATCTTGTCAATCATGCTTGAGAACCAGCTGACTGTGGCTTGAAACTTTTTTAACTATGGAGCCAAATGCATCTATCTTCCTTTAAAGTTTGGGTAGCAGGCATATTGTCTAGTAATAGAAAAACCAAGTAATACAGAAAATTAATTCTAAGAGTGCGGTTATTTCTGGGGCTATACCAGACCAAGAGGTTCAGAAGCATTTGGGAATGGTTTACAAGAGGAATTTGGAAAGATTGCAGGTACAGACTAGAGAAGCTCTAGAATGCTGTAAGCAGAGCTTGTTGGATAATTTTGGTTGGCAGTCACAAGACCAGAATGAAGATTGGAATGTGGACAGTAAAGGCTCATGAGGTTTCAGATAGGAATGAAGACTGTGATGGGAAATGGACTAGAGGCCATTCATTCTGGCAAAGAGTACACCTGCATTTTGCCCATGTCCAGTGACTCTGTATGAGGCTGGATTTAAACATGACAATTTAATCTGGCAGATTAAAGTTTCTGGCAGTCAAATGTCCAGGATGTAGAATGGATCTGTTGGCTCCTTTTAGTAAGATCTAGAGTAAGAATAGGGAGCAAAAAGCAGAACTGAACAATTTTAAAATTTTGTAGTTTGGCCAGAAAGAAAATGTATACAAATTTGAGGCCAAAAAAGTGTGGTTGTTGTAAATATCAATCTACTTTTAAAAAGCCAAATAACCCAGATGTGATGGCATATGGCTATAATTCCAGAAGTCTGGGATTCTGAGGCCAGATACTTGAAAGTTCAAACCTATCCTGGGCAATTTAGTAACTTAGAACATGTTGAAAGAAAGAAAGAAAGAAAGAAAGA
>NW_004524640.1:583645-617103 GCF_000260255.1 Octodon degus
TTGCATAGGTCCTGCTTTACCTTGTTCTTAACCATACAGCAGAAAAGTATAAAAATGAAGTATTAGAAGTAAATCCATGCTGTTATGTTGAGCTGTAGAGGACTCAGGTCAACAATTTCTGACATTGATAGTGAAGCGGAAGACCCAATACTATTATGGACTACTGGACTCTTTTAGAATATTTTGCTGAGTTAACACACCTATAATATTCAAATAATGGAACTAAACAAGAAAAGGGGATACAGATGAATGTCCATTTTGTATCTGTATATTCAAAGTGGTTAGGATAGATATATAGTTACATTACAATCCCTCTTAATGAATAGAGGGATTTGTTCTAATAGTATTTGTAAATAGGATATCATGTCCACATCTTGTACAGCAATTAACCACTAGGAAGAATGTATGCAATGTGTTAATTATTGAAACTGTTCTACCAGTTTGGTTTGAAACTGTCTCATTGTTATTTGTTTCTCAATAAAATTATGGAAAAAAAGGAAAATAATTAAATGAATTAAATTTAAAGGGTTGGGCATGTATCTCAGTGTAAAGGTTATGAGTTTAATCTCCAGTACTAAGGGAAATAATCAAACTACTTTGTGTGTAGACAATAGAAAATATGACTATGACTTGAGGGCTTCTCAGAAATTGGCCAGACTGCCTGTCCCAATTAGAAGCCTATAAAATAGTAAGCTGCTTTGAAAGACTTTACTTTGAAGAGACAGCTCCAAGGTATTCAGGGTCATCTAAGGAAGTGAATTCCTGAGTTCAGCTGTCTAGATATTCAGAGGCCAATGTAGCCATGGTCCAAGGGGGCCCAGTTACTGCCTGAGCTGTTGGCAAATGTTTATCAGTAAAAAACAATTCACTTTGCATTTTCTTAACTACTAATAAAATTAGGCATCTCTTCACATGGATATTAGAAACTCATATTTTTTCATTTGTGAAACACCTCACATTTTTTCCCATTTTCACATGTATTATTTGCATTTAATTACTGCCTTATGGGAACTTTTTACAGATTCTGGATGTGAATTTTTAATAACTTAAAAATATTTTTTCCTCTTGTAGCTTGTAGTTTATCTTTTATTCTTTTTTGATGGTGCTTTTTAGAGATTAGAAGTTGTTCATTTTAATGTATTAATCCTTTCATTTATGACTTGATCTTTTGTATGCCTTACTTAAGAAATCTTTCCTCTTCTAATGTATTCTTTTGTGCTTTCATGACATTATTTTTAAGTCTGTCTTTTACAAGTAAGTGTTAATTTATGTGAATGTGTGTGTTAAATTCAATTTTTATTTATTCTTATGAATAGAAAGTTGTTCTAGTGCTGCATGTGAACAGTTCATTCTTTCTCAGCTGTTAAAGGATTCTTTCTCCCTCACATACCAAGTACCCTGTCCATGTAGACCTGTTTTGAGGTCTGTCTTCTACTTGTCTCCATTAGTTTATTTATTCTGTACTAGTAGTACATTGTCTTAGTTGAACTTTCTTCATAATATTTATTTTTAATATGATATGTTCCCTGATCTTCATGAATATTTTGTTTCTTTTACATTCCCTTTGCATACAAGATTTATTAAAGGCTTGTTACATTCCAGGAAAACTTTTTTTGAATTTTGGTTACTATTATATTGAATCTATTAAGATATTCATAAAGTAAAATTGTATAATTGTAATGATAGTATAAGGTATATATATTTTTTAATGTATTTGGTACAGGTTCTCACTATGCAGCTCAAACTCATAGTGATCCTCCTATTTTCAGCCTCTCCAGTGTTGGGATTACAAGTGTGCACCACCCTACCTGGTCGTGGTCCCGAGTTCAGCATACCCAGGGATGAGGCTGGCATAATGTGTGGTCCTGGGGATCGAATCCAGGTCTCTGCACTTGCCTAGCCGGGCACTTAGTCTGCTGAGCTATCTTGCCAACCTTTATATAAGTACACTTTAAGCATAATATTCTTTTACTCCCTATATATATTTATTCCCAGCCATCATGTATTTTTGGTTTCCATTATAAACATTATTCTTGCTTCAGTTAAATTTTCTCACTTTTATTTATAGGTACTGTATGTAGAAGTACAACTGACGACAGTAGTTGTCTTCATGTTTGGCAACCTTACTACATTTTCATTAATTCTAATGATCTGCAGAAGACTGAGGTTGTTTATAGGGATCATTACGTAGTAGGCAAATAATGAGAGCTTTATTTCTTTTTTCTTAATATTTATATATTGTTTTCCCTATTTTATTACATTAGCTGAGACCTGAAGTAGGGATAAATATAGGGTACCTCAATAACTTTTTACTTTTTATTTATTTATTTGTGTGTGTGTGTGTGTGTGTGTGTGTGTGTGTGTGTAACTGGGGACTGAACTCAGACCCTTGTGCTTGCCAGGGAAGCACTTATCCTATTGAGTCGTCTCCCTGACCCCACTTTTTACTTTTTAAAATGAAACCACTCCAGCTACTGGAGTAGTTTGCTTCTATATCTAGAATAGTAGCATCTATGTTTAGGAATGAGACTGGTCTTTAAACTGTTCTATTTTCTATTGTTATTTGATTATTTAATGTCAACATTAACTACATTCATCAGTTAAGCTACAAAATGGCCTCATTTTTTTCCTTTTTTTTTTTTTTGCAAAGTTTCTTTTAAACGTATTATTTTTTGAATATTTGCTAGAAATGAGCCTGATCACCTGATAGTCCTAAGAAAATTCTTACTGTTTTTAAAATATTAATGTCCTCAATGTTCCTTCTGTTAGTTTTGATAATCATGATTTTCTAAGGTTATTTCCTGTTAATCACATCTTCACATTTATTGGCAAAAACTTGTCCGTAATATTTTTCTAATCATTTTTGTATGCATTGCAAACATAGTTAAACCGTCTGTTCACTACTAATACTATTATACTTTCTTTTTTTGTTAAACTGATGGATCCTGCTGAACTTCCTCTAGGCTGGAAGTTCAGTACTCACTGTGGCAAAGTGGGAAGATGGTGGAGCTTTAAGAGATACTGCCCTTGGGAAGGAATAAAGCAGGTCTCAGGGTAACCCAAGTCTTCAAGGGACGGTCATAGTACAAAAAGGAGCTGCACCCTTTCCAATTTCTGGCTTCAGATCTTGCCATCTGATCTCTCCAGTGTATATGTGCCATATACAGTGACTCAGCTGATGGGGACCGGGAAGAGGTATCTGCCAGTGCCTTATTGTGCTGTTTGGACTTCTAATTTCCAAAACCATAGGCTGTATAGTTTCCCTTCACTTACTGCAGCAGTTACACTATAAATACCCCCATGTTAATTGAAAAACAGTGAAGTAGCGATTTTCTATTTATTTTAGTATTTACATATATTTTAAAGCTATATTTATAAACCCTTCCCACACTCTTATAAACCTTTCCCACACTTTTAAAAACACTTCTAATGTTCTTAATCATTTTCTAAACTCATAAACATATGCAATTTTAACAATATACGTGTATTCTAAGGCACTACCAAATCCCGTGATAGAGTGAAAATCCACAATAAATAATTTAAATTAATTTTGTTTAAAAACCTGTGAAACAATGAGTCTATGAAAGTTGAACCATGAAATAGCAAGAGAGTACTGTATAAATCTCTTCTCTTTTATAAGTTAACTAGACTCAGGTATTTCCCTATACTGATAGTAACAGAAAACTGGCTAATATGCTTTATAGATTGAATTTGTGTTATTCTTTGATACTTGATATTTTCTAGTTTCATTTAAATTTTTTGACCAATGCATTATAAAGAAATGTGCTTAATATTTTCATCTCATTGCCATCTAAAAGTTTTCTCTTGTAATTTAACTATTTTTAAGAACAGAACATACTCTTTAAAATATGTGAAATTCATTTTGCTTACTTTATTATATTCAGTTGCTTAATTTTTATATGTTGCATGATCTTTGAACAAAACTTATTTTCAGCTTTGGCATTAAAATTAATAAGAATACTTTTTGAATAAATTTTATGCATACATTTTTATATCACCTCAATACTTACTGGCATTTTTCTGATAGATTATTAACTATTCAGGTAGGGGTATTAAATTTTCTAATATATTAGTAAAAGTAACAATTTATTCTTTATGTATACATTGAAAATATTTTCATGTGCATGGTGATTTGGAATTGCATTGAGACATGCTATCAGTTATCAATAGAAAAAGCTTTCAAGGTACTTATAAGTGCATAAAGCTTTTGTGTGTTTTTTATGAGATTCAAGTGAAAGGACTGTATATTACACATTAGTAGTTGGGATTGAATATAGAAAGAATCACAAATCTTTTAGAATCAATTAAAACCCTTCAAAAAAGGGCTAGTGTGGCCAATTCATGAGTTACAGAAATCTTTTATCACACAGGATTTATGTTAAAACATAGTTCCTAGTTTAATAGACACTTTTATTGTTTTAGTAGGCTGTAAAATAATAGTGCCTCTTTCATTTAATGCCATATTACATGATTGAGTGAAGTAAATACTTGGGCGGACATTTGTCTTTGTTACTTTTTTAACTGCTCAGACCAAATACGCATCAGGCAAAGTTAAAGTCTCCCAGGCATGGGGGACATACATCACAGAGGAGAGCAGTTCATGATAGGCAGAAGGCAGCAAAAAAGCCACAAGGGACAGACAAGCTTGCAGTGCATCTTGTATTATACTCAGGCTATGGGGATTAAGTTGGTGCCAAACCAACCTGTGGTTTGATTTAGTAATCACCTCCCTTAATCCTAGCACCCTTAGAAACATGACTAGGTTCAACATATTCATGAACCTTGATAACAACGTAATGCCCTGAAAATCTTAGCCTTGCACCATGAATCAATCACACACTCTAGATTCAACCTTCTCTGACAAATTTCCATTTTTGATTGCCAAGGTCTAGCAAGAGCTAGAGCAGTAGTCAGGCTTCCTTCTCACGGCATAGTGGTTGACATCCTAGGAACCAAATCCTAAGAATTCCCTATGCTTCTGCCATTCTGGGACATGGTGCTCTTGGGCTTTCTTCTCATTTCAATTCTGTAATTTTGAGGCCACAAAGGGTGGAATCCTGTTCTTCTACAATACCTTCAGGCCATCTTTTCTATTTTCCTGTTCCATGTCAGCAATCAAGATCTCTGCTCTATTTTTACTGTCTACAATTTTACTGGTACTTCCTTTCTGGCCAAAGTGAAAATGTTTTATATCACTCTATTGGCCCCTTTGATCTTGATTCTCGGCTCAGATCTGGCTAAGAGCTCCCAACAGTAGTCATACATCATGACTTCAACATTAGATTGCTTTGAAATTGCTTCTGCTAGATTCATTAGTCCACCATCTTAGTCTCAGGCAAAGTCTCTGAACACGAGAAAATGTAAACAAACTTTCTGCCAAGGTATAACATACATTGGAGTCCAACAGCCCATCCAGTCCTTATTCTCAGCAGAAACCTTCTGAGCCTTGTCTTTACTGGCAGGATTTCTATCAGCCTTTTGGTCTTCTGAGCTCTGACCAGAATCCTCCATCATGTACCGTAGAGCTAAGTGTTGTAGCTCCACTTCTTCAGTTGGCATCTCCGAAATTTTCCAAACTCTCCCTATAAAATAGTCCCAAATTCTCCTCAGCTACTTGGTCAATCATAGTCAAAGCAATGATCCCTCTTCTCTGGCACCAAAGTTTATCTTTTAGTTTTCTCTTGTTGGGACATTGCAGTGAGCTTTGGTCTTTCTACTCAATCTTTTGGACTCTACTGTGCTAACAGACCCTCTGCATTCTTCTACACCTGACTTTTTTTAGTCAGTGTAAGCCAATATATCTTGTGTTATATATGTTTCTAACACTGGCTGATACAGATTTCAGTACTGGGAATGAGGTGATGCCAAATCAATTAGCACTTTTAATCTAGCATGGCATCATGAGGCAATTACACACTCTAGATTTAGCCACTTCTTTAAAAGCCGTACCTATGATTGGTATCTAAACCCAAACCATAGTACCACTTTAATCCATTCTGTCTGCTTCAGATTTTTTTCCTGGAAATTCTAGTATATTGGTTGAAAATTAGTTTATTTGTAGTTGTTATCTGGCCCAGTTATCTGATATAGTCACTTCTATGATGTTGTATTTTATGTATTGCTTAATGCACGAATTAAACATTGTGATTCTCTATTGTTGCTGTTTGATCACATTCACTTACATGTTTCTATTTTCCTTTTTAATGAGTTCTTGAATCCCATATCTTCTTTCCTGAATTATTTTCTACCTTATAGACTATGTTTAGACATTTCCCCTAGCAATGTATGTTAGCATTAAAATTTATTTGTTTATTTATTTTATTTATTTATTTTGTGTTACTGGGGATTGAACTCAGAAGCTTGTGCTTGCCAGGCAGGCACCTATTCTACTGAGCTATCTCCCCAGCCCTTGTTTGTTTATTTATTATGCAGTACTGAGGATTGAACTTAGGGCCTTTGTACTGAGCTACAACACCAGTGCCTTTTTAGTTTGATTCTTGTTAAGTTGCCCAGGCTGGGCTCAAGCTGAGGTTTCTATTGTTTCAGTTTCTGAGAGCGCTGAGACTGATTATAGGCATGTGCCACCATGCCTAGATTAAACTAAGAGGTGGTTTGTGCAAAACTTTTGTATTATTGTCAAAGTTAAGAAAATATTTCATGAGGAATATGAGTATATAGTGCTATTCACTTTCTTCCAGCATGGAAAGACATAATTTCTTTGAGTCTTTTGTTTTAGTTATTGCCTTGTAGTAAGAGTGGTTACTTCTAATTCTTATTCTTCGGTAGGTAATGTACAATTTATTGATAGATGTTTCAAAGATATTTTTTAGGGGCTGGAGAGGTAGTTCAGCAGTCTAAAGCACCTGCTTAGGTAAGCTTAAGCTAGCACAGGGACCACAGTTAGATCCCCAGCAGTACATGCCTTGCCACACCCGCTCCCAGGGTGGGCTGAGCCACCCCCAAAAAGAATATTTATTGTAAAGTTTAAAAGTTTGTTCTGTATAATTATATATTTTAAAAAGTTTAAAAATTTACTTATTTATTTATTTATTTATTTGGTACAGCAACTCGCTTGGCAGCTTAGCCTCGTAGTGACCCTGCTGTCTCAGCTTCCCCAGCACTGGAATTACAGGTGTGCATCCCCATGCCTGGTTTTGGTGGCTGGCTTGATGTGGGTAAGCATCAGATTAGACACAAGTGAAAATATAATTCACAAACAGGAGAGTAGAATAGAAGGTTACACTGAAAATGTTATATGTCAGTGAGAGGGGAACTATGAAAGGTCAACGTTTATGGAATACAGGAAATTTCTCTGGCATGTTTCTCAAGAAAGTTTCAGAATAAGAATATGGAAGTGTGGTAAGAAGGTACCGTGGCTATCAATTTCCAATATTGAAAGGTAACAAAACCAGTGTTAAGAAGCCCACTGACTCTATTCCAAGGAGGATATACACTTTTTAAAATATAATTATACAGCATCAGGGAGATAGGTCGGCAGCCTGAGCACCTGCCTAGCAAACACAAGGACCCTGGTTTGACCCCAAGTACCGCAGGCCATGCTGGCCCTACTTAACTGACTTCTTAACAAATTCCTTGAGTTTGTCACATTCTGAATTCCTAATATGTATTCTTAACTTCTGTTGAACAGGGCCAGCAACTGTAACATCAATAGGAAACTGGTAAGCCAATTATCAAATGTCCCATTCTGATTAATTTGGGAGATGAGAGTCGCTGTAATGCCAAGAAGACAAGACAGATATTTAGCAGAAAGAAAGAATTTCCTAAATCTATATTCAATGTTAGAACAGCTAATCAGTTTCAGAGTTTATCTTGAAAGATTTATTATGTGACTCAGATTGATATGGAGCAATATATCCCTGAAAATAAAAATAAGGATGCGTAATAACATAAGTCCAACTATTAAGACTGACAATAAAGCTTTGAAATTTCCCACCCCGACCCCTTCCTCATGAAATGATCCTCTATTCCTCTACTTCTTCTGCTGTTGTCCCTTTGCTGACTGTCCAGTTCCTCTTCTAACTTCAGGATACTGTCACTCACTTAGCTAATTATTTTCTAAAAGGGAGCTGAATCTCCTTTTATCAAAATGCAATGAATGTATATCCCAACACGCGTTTGAGAGCAAAAATCCAAGATCACACCCAGGAAGAGAGCACTCATACAAAACCTCCAGGCATTTTATTTTAGCTCTATCTTGGGAATCTGTATAGAACTGAACTAGGATGGCAAGAATGCAATGTTAGATAATGTTGAATTTACCAGTGCACTTATTGGAAAACCCAATTTCCCATTGTTTGTTGTATAGATTCACGTAGAATTTATTCAACATTGATACATAAATAAACATGAGATTCAATGAATCAATAGAAAACATAAAGTGAGATGCTAAGAATAGTTAAATGCATAGAAATATATAAATTTGCTTTTTAAGTGACAGCAATTATTATACTGGGGCTTTAAAATTCCTTTCATAGGCCTCTTATAAGATACACTGTTTAAACATAAAGATATGGAGAAACTGGAAAAAGGACACACTACTGGTGAGCCGTGTAGAGTCTAGAGGCAGTTTTTACCACATTTGCTGTCCTGCTTTGACCCTTTTACCAGGTGGCCTGAAAAGCTGCCAGCTTTCAGTAGTGCTCAGAGCAAAGGAAGACTCCACAGCCAGCTTGCCATACAAATAGCTTCACAAGTAGTTCTTTATAGATGACCCAGCAGGTACCGTGATGTTGGAAGTCTTTGTATCTAACCAGGATGTAGCACAGACCAGCAAATTCTCCTTTCTAGGAGAATCAGCATCCCTTGGAGTTCTCAAACAAAGCCAACTGCTTTTTGTCAGTTACTGGACTTTCGAGAAAGAGTTCCCGGTTCGCTACTGGACTCAGGTGCTTGGTAAATACTTAAACACAGTGTCAGAGGAGTGTATGACTCAGATTTGGGCCATACTCCCAAAAATTTCAATCCCGAATGCCATAAATCTGAAATGTTGATATTTTGAATGATCAAAAGAATCTCTAAAATCCTAAATTCTCTAATCCCTAATTTTCTGAAGTCTAAAATCCTACAAGATGAAAATCTCAAAAATAAAATTCTGGACAAATATTTATAAATCTATTTTTAAAAGCATTCATTTACAATTTTAAAGAAGGTCCTTTTTTTTTCAGAAACAATACACAGCAACACTCTGTAAGCCACTCCACATAATAAAATAGGTCATGATAGCATACATATTTTTCGCAAGCAAAAATGCTCAGATATAGTAATAACACTTATATAAGCATAATAGCTGTGAGCTCACAAACCACATCATAAGGACATAAGCCCCAAAATGAAAGGCAGAATCACATCACTGTCACTGGTAATTGTGAGCACCAGCTTTATAACCATGGTTATCTGAAATGTTGTGATAGTCAAATTGAGCCTTTTATGAGATGATGAAAAACCACAGTGAATCAGCACAGTATATGCAGTCGGCCAAAGAGTCGAGGCCTCCAGAAATTTTAACTTTCTCAAATTCAAATGTATGAAAAGAACATCCCTTCCTTCACTGAGGAAGTGTCAACAGTCTTACATACTCACATAATGCTTTACAGGCAAAGTCAATGTTGTGGTGATGTGCTTTCCAAAGTGACTGCCCCCCTGCAAAACAAGACTTAGAACTCTTTAAAAGTCTTTACAGAATTCATGCATGCAGCACAAGAAGTGATATGGGGATACAATACATAATATAGCAAAGTGTAAACATTACTACTAACAATTAAAAGGAGTAGAGGAAAAGTTTGAAAGAGAAAAATACAAAAATAATAAAGTTGACTGTGGTGGTGCTTGCCTGTAATCCCAGCACTCTGTGAGGCCGAGGTAGGAGGAGCTTAAATTTGAGCAGAGTCTGGGTATATTATCAACTTCAGGAGACCCTGTCTCATAAGAAAAAAAAAAAAAAAAATCTGGAATGTAGCTCAGTGCCAAGGCCCTGGGTTCAACCCCAGTACTGCCAGAGGGGGAGAGGGAGAGAGCAGGCATGGGAGAGTAAGAGGAAAGAGATCGAAAAAGAAAACTTACTGCATGAAAAAAGTGTAATTATAGGACAGAGTTTGGGCAGTTGTATTGCCTCAAGATAGTTCCATAAAGGGGGCCGGTGAGATAACTCAGTGGTCTAAAGTACCTGCTTAGGCAAGATTAGGCAAGCAAGGGACCACGGTTCTATCCCCGTCATGACATGCCACGCCAGCCCCTCCCCCAGGGTGCGCTGAGCTGGCCACAAAAAAAAAAAAAAAAAAAAAAAAAAAAAAAGAAAGGAAAGGAAAAAAAGAAAAGATAGTCCATAAAGAGCTTGCCTACTTTCATGATCATGAACTATATTTTGGGGTCTTGCATCACAATGAATAGTTTCTCTGTCTGTCTGTCTGTCTATCTGTCTGTCTTTGAATATGGCTTTCCTTGAAGAATGCAGTCACATTTGTTTGCTACATTGTACTTTGAAATCCTTCTGTTACTTGATTATATATGATTATGAACATTTTTTATTAAATTTTCCCATCTTCTGGGACATATCTCATGCTGTTCTGAGTAAAAGAAATTCATTTTGAACACACTCAGACACATATTTGTCAGAAACAATACTGACACTCCCAAAGTGACACCATTGTATAATCATTTTCACATCCTACATAGTTATTTTTAAACTTATCTGTAACTTCTCACTGTCTTCTTTGGGCAAATCCAGCTTTAATTCACTAAAAGCTCCTGGAATTTTGGTTTTTCTTTCTCTCAAGAAAAAAATGTTTCCAAAACTCAAAGGTTAATTTTATACCACATGCTCAAATATTTGGTGGTTCCCCCTAGTTTGGAAGGTTGACCATTTTCGAAAGGAGAAATGTTCACTACTAATTGGGAACATTATGGCGTGTAAGACTTAAAGTAGGAATCACAAACTGAAACAATAGCTAGCTAAAGAATATTAGTGAGAGCCAGGGAGATGGCTCAGTAGAATAAGCACTTCCCTGGCAAACTCAAGGTCCTGAGTTCAATCCCCGGTTCCATCAAAAAGAAAAAAAAAAGAAAAAGAAAGAAAGAAAGAATAATAGTGATTTATAAAGCTGAGGAATAATGGTAGGTGGAGAATGTGGTCTAATTTAATAGTTCTCAAAGTATGGGTCTATGACGTAGAGTGCCAGCATTCACCTGGTTACCTCATCATTTGTTCTGCCCCACATCTACTGATCAGACTCAGGGGAAGTATGGGGTCCACATGTACCTGGTCCTGAGTTGATTCTGATGTATGCTAAATTTAAATATTGCCATTGGTCCCCAAACAATAGGTTTTGGTTCTATGGGTTCCAATTACCTGGTGCCAGGAAAACAAGATAGACCCATATAAAGCTTTCTGAAATTTCACGATATGCATGAAATGTAGAATTTTGCATCATTTTTGAAGATCACATGTCACTGTCTTCTAGTGAAAACATTACTGGTGAGAGATGTCTGATATCAGTTTCTCATTCCTTATTTTATCTTGTTTATTTTCTTTCAAATATTTTAGATGTTTCTTCCATCCTCATCCCTTGTCTAGCCGCCCCCTCACTACAAGTTATGAATGGGAGACTCAACAGATTAGCAGGTTTTTTGCTATGGAGACAAAATTCTTTAAATATGACCTAAAGGAGAAAAGATTTGTGTTGGATTAAGGATTTAGGCATTTCAGTCTGTGGATAAGCTGACTCCATTGCTGTTAGTCCTGTGGTGAGCTGGAACATCATGTTTGGGAGGGAATGGATGAGCAAAGTTTCTCACCTTTAGGCAGGAAGAAGAGAGACCGGGAAGAGCCAGATTGAGAGATATACTGCTAGAACCTCCAAAGTTATGGCCTCAGTGACCCACTTCCTTTGACTAGGCCCCAATCCTGAACAATATATTCAAATATTCATCAATGAATTAACCTATTGATGTGACTAGGATCCTATGACCCAATTACATTCTGAAAAGCCCCACCCCTGAACACATGATGTTTGAGGGAAGGGCATTTGAGGTCTAACCTGTGACAAGGACTTTGGGTAAATGCATGATGTATGTCAAAAAGCAAGATATCCTTAAACACATGTGAAGGCTAATTAATGATACTTACAATGTTCCCTATAAGGAGGGCTTTGTGCCAAGCATGGAAGATTTAAAATATTTTATGTTATGTTGCTTTGGTGTATTTTCCTTCTTCTTATGCCTCTTGAGTTCTCCTTGGCATCTCTTGCAAAAGCCAGCTCTAGGAGCTCTGATCCCACTTCATTGAGAGAGAAATTGTTTGAAGTGTTAGCCTAAGCCAAAAGCAATCAGGGGCAGCTACACAGGCTGTCTAAGAGGATGGGGGATACAATTCCCTCAAGTTATCTGTAAGCAGTTAAATTAATTTCCATGGTCTACTTCTCTTTGCGTTCATTGATTCTGAGATGAGAAGATACTTCAGGGTTCCCGTGTGACTATTTGAGTTTGCTCCAAATGCTGGAGCCCAATTTTTTTTTTTCTTCTTTTCTAATTTCTCTGTCCAGGAGCTCTCATCTGCTTTACTTTTTCTGATTTCTTTATCAATCTGCTACCAACTGCTTTTTGTTTTGAAAAATTTATCATCATTCTTGGTCCGCAGGGATGATTATTACTTATGTGTTATGTACATTTATAAAATATAGGGTCAAGTATATTAGTCATGATTTTCCATAGAGACAGAGCCATGAGACATATAGAGATAAATAGAGATTTTTCTTGAGGAGCTGACTTCATGACTACAGAGACCACATCCTGCAATCTGCCACCTCTAGCCTGGAGGCCAGGACAACTGGGATGTGCTCATGCCAAACCCCAAGGGCCGGAAGTGAGCATGGTCATCTAGGTCCATGTCTGGATGCCTATGCACCTGGGGTCCCGCTGCTTGAGACTTCTGGTGCTAGTCCAGAGCTTGAGAACAACATCGATGGTTAAGAGTAGAGAAGATAATGTCCTGGATTAAACAAAAAGAAAATTCACCCCTCTCCTGCCTTTTTGTGCTGTTGAGGCCCTCAAAGAATGGATGATATTTATCTACATCAGGTAGGATAGGGCGATCTTCTTCAGTAAGTCCATCTAATCAAATGTTAGTCTCTTCTAAACATATCCTCAGAGAAACACCAAGAAATATGGTTTACAAGTTATTTCAGCATCCCTCAGCCTAGTCAAGTGGACACATAAAATTGACCATCTCATAAGACTATTCCAGTTCTTCCATGAGAATAACAAAGATCACTTAGTTTATAACACTGAGTTATTTAAAAAGGATTTTTCATTTTGCAACAAACTCTAAGGCTTGTACCATGTCCTAAGTCTTTCTCCACACTGGCTATTACACCATTCAGTGACTGTCTCCTTGCACTCCACCATCCTCACATTTGCTGTGAGTCTTCCCTTTCTCAGGTATGTGTTTTCCTTAGATTTTATAGCAGATCACTTGCTTGCCACGTAATTGATTGTATGTCACTTCCTCCATGGGACCTTCCGAGATCACCTACTCAAAAAGTTCCTATCTCCACAACTCTGTTTTATCTTTCCTAACAGCTCTTTTATTGTTCATAATATACTGTCTATCTGTATTGTCTAACTTGTTCACCATCCTGCATGTAGCATAGGTAACAGTACTTGGCATTGTAGACAGGTAATAAATCTCTATTGAGAGGACAAACAACAAATAATCAGACATGTGGCTATTAAAGCTTTTAAGTCCAATTGCATTATCCATTTCAAATGAAAAGTAGAATGGCAGCAGCCATCACTTGTTTAGTTATTCAAACAACTAGTAAAAGAGTAACTAACACAGTAAATTCAACAATCATGAAATCTGAAAAGGAGTATTGCGGACTGAGGTCAAAATAGATTTTCCCATTATTTCTGAAAACCCTGTTGCAGATGCAAAGCTTAATCGTTAGACAGTACAACATGAAGGAACCATTACCTGCCTCCTTTCTGTAAAGTTTATTTGCGATTCCATTTCTTGTTTATAGGGTGCCTGTCACCATAGCATGCATGCCTCATTAGCAAAAGACAAGGAAGAAAAGCAGGAGTTAAAAATGCTGGTCTCTCAACTACTCATATGGAAGCACTCTGCTCAAAGAAAGAAAATCAAACTGGGATGATTATTAATGTTCTGGTGACCATGAGCTGTCATTGTTCTTGTCTGGAGCTCATTAGTTAAATGACACATTTGTAAATGGGCAGCCTTTAAGGGCCTCTTTAGCTTTAATCATACACAATAAAAATAGCTGGTTCTAAATACTTTTCCATAATTTTTCTATATTCATTTTATATCATTATAACGGAAGATTATCAAAAGATATCTTTAAATAACTGAAAATATGATATATATCCTGGCACTAATCATAATATTCATGAGTTTAAAATGTATATATTATTCAATTAATGTATAGAAAACATAAAAGTAATTTATTGGGCATTGATCAGGACATTGAGAAGATCCTTGAAATCATACCAGAATTCAAATATCGGTTTTGGCTTTTAAATTCAGTATTCTTCCCACTATTCTATAAAGAGCTCCTGTACTATACTTCAATTGGGTGTGTTCTATATTTTTTTAATTCTTAAGTACACATTACTAGGATGAATACACAACATCTGTAACAAACTTGGGCAATTTTTCAGACTAGGTTCTCTCTCTTAGTTCCCTGACATGTCAGGTAAACATGTGGTAAGGTCTGTAACATGACAGTTAACGTCACAGAAACCTGAGTCAGCCTGGCTAGGTAAAAATCCAGATGTAACCACTCTCTAGATAAATAGTTTGTTATTTCACTTCTATCCCTATGTATTCTTACCTGTAAATTGAGAAGACTTCATGAGGTTACTAGGAGAACTTAATTTACATCAATGAAACCTGGAGAACATTGTCTGATATCCAGAAAATACCACTTAGGTATTTTTAAATATTATTATCTGACTCAAAGGATCAGCCTGAGAATTAATTGAGAAAAGCACATTAAAATAAAACAATGCCCAGCAGAAAGAAAGCCATTAGTCCACGGCGTTGACTGAGGAATTCCTCTGTGCTATCTGGAGGTCAGGTAACATGGACACAATAGTGAGTTAAGCAAACTTTCTGTTCTCCTGAAACCTGCACAACAATGGGGAGGGACAGAAAAGGCACAAATAAACTATATGATATAATAATTCTAGTAGTGAGAATTGTTAAAAATGAGATTTTTTTTGTATTGGGGTGATCTAGTAGGGTCTCACTACTAGATCAGACTTGTAGTGATCTGCCTGTTTACAGCCTCCCAAGAGCTGGGATTACAGGCGTGCACACCACCATGCCCAGTGTCAAATGCCCTCTCAGTGTGCCTGGGGGTAGAGCTGGCACTGCAGGCCCGAGGATCAACCCCTGACCTCTGTACCTGCTTGCAGGCATTTTAATCCATGGAACTATTTGGCCGGCACTGTTGGGAATAATTTTGGAACAGAGGTTGTCCTATTGGCTATCCTATTTTATTCATGATAGTCATGGAAGTTTCACCCCACCCCAACCCCATCTAAATAGTAAAGAAGGTGATACTTTATGAATGTAGTGTCAATGTCGGTCCCATTATGTTTAATTAAAATCTATAAAATGTATCATGCTACAAAGTAAAGTTTGTAATTGGCATATCATTGCTATTGTTCTCATGCAAATTAGAATGATGACAAATGTCTACTTTTGGGACTTCACTGATGCATTTAGAAAATACGCTTTTGCCAACACGTGGGAGGTTAAGACAGAAGAATTCAAGTTCGAGGCTGGTGTGGGTTGTGTAAATTCAAGGTTACCAGTGCTAGCTAGTCTGGATTACACAGGGAGAACCTACTTCAAAAAGAGAAGAAGAAGAAGAAGAAGAAGAAGAAGAAGAAGAAGAAGAAGAAGAAGAAGAAGAAGAAGAAGAAGAAGAAGAAGAAAAGAGAGAATAAGAGTAAGAGCACAAAAAATCTCAGTTTAATCATTTCTACATTGATTTCATTAAAATATTGATATAAAGTTGATGCTCTGAAGGGTCTAAACACGATATATATCTTGTGGGTGCTTAGTACCCATCATAATATTCCTTAGTTTAAAATTATATTTTGGGGGCTAGGAAGATAGCTTGGTAGGCTAAGTGCTTGCCTGGCAAGCACAAGGACCCAGGTTCGGTCCCCAGTACCACATGCTGTGTGGGGCCTACAATGCTGGGCCAGCTGTGCCAGCCACTAAAATCAGATGTGGTGGCACATGCCTGCAATTTGAGCACTGGGGAGGCTGAAAACAAGAGGATCACTACAAGTTCAAGCTGTGTAGCAAGATCCTATACCCAGTACATAAATAAATGAAAGATAAACATTTTTAAAGTGTATATTATTTATTTAATGTACAGAAATATATGAAAATCATTTATTGGTCATTGATCAGGACATTGCAGAAGGTCTCCAAAATCACACCAGAACTCAAATATCGGTCTTTGATTCCAAATTCAGTATTCTTTCTACTACTCTATAAACAGCACAAATAATGGACTTTAACTGGGTATGTTCTATAGTTTGTTAATTCTTAAATATGTATTATCAGCATTTTCTCCTGATTACTTGAATCCCTAAAGACTCAGGTACACAACAGAATTGTGTTTGCTACATGAATGGACTTTCATGGCCTTTGTCTTCCTTCAGGTGTGGAAAAAAAAAAAAAGGGAAATTCATTATTTTCCTACTCAGTCTTTCATTTGTAATTCAATACTTTTGGTAGGATTATATAATTATTCCATGGCTAACAACCCACTTAATGACATACCAATTTAACTAAAAGGAAGAAAAAAATAGTTTAAACTTGCATGAGCAGTTTGTTAGGATAACAAGAAACGTAGCAGTCTTAGGCTACATTCTGGTACCAGCGGTGAAAGCTGTCCACCCTCCAGGGCTGACTGTGCTGCAGGCAAAGAGGAGAAATGAACTGGCGCTACACAGAGACTCATCTCTTTTTTTTAATTTTATTTTATTTATTTATGTGTGTGTGTGTGTGTGTGTGTGTGTGTGTGTGTCCAGCTCAGCCCACCAGGGGGCGAGGCTGGCTGGCATGTGGTGCTGGGGGATTGAACCGCGGTCCTTGTGCTTTGCTAAGCTTGTTCTAAGTAGGTGCTTTAGACCACGGAGCCATCTCACCAGCCCAAGACTCATCTTGACAGGGGCCATGAGTGAGTGGCTAACGAGAGTCAGGCTTGTGTGAAGAAGCCCTCATCTGTGAAAGCATTCAAGTTTAGGAGAACTGCACAAAAATCAGAAGTGACCATTTCAAATACCATTTAAGAGGCTGCAAGTGGGTACCAGCAGCTGAACGATCGCCTCCCATGTCCTGGATTTGATCTTCAGCACTGTTTAAATAAATAAAAACATATTCAGTTAAATATTTTCCACGTTGTATCAATAAGACATTTTAAAATAAAATGACACACTTTGGATTCATGAGACTAGCTGTATAGGAGGACATTATTTTAGAAGTATTTTAATTAGTCCCATTAAGTCATTTAAAAGAGAAATATATGATGGCTCATTTATTTACTTTAAAGTTTTTTTCAAATTTTGTTTATACCTTTTAGATATAGATAATAATAGCACTTCTTATAGGGAATTTATACCTATACAAGATGTATCTTGCTTTTTCTTTTTTTCCTCTTCCACTTTCTTCCCTTTTGCAATGTGATTTTCTTAGTTTAGGGAAGAGAAAGAAAACAAGTCTCACACTGGACTCTTAGATATGATAAATGTAGAAAAGATCATGTTAATATGAATCTGAACAACAATGTGCATTAGGCTTTCCCACCAAACTTTTATCTACAGTTCTCACTTTAAGTTCACAATTACTGGGCTGGCCAGATAGCTCAGTGAATTAAAGCACCTCCTTAGGCAGGTGCAGGAATGGGGTTCGATCCCCTGCATGCAGTGCCAGCCCTGCACCTGGGACATGCTGAGACAGCAATTGAGACTGGGCGTGGTAGCGTAGGCCTGTAATCCCAGCGTTTGGGAGCCTGAAAGCAGGAGGATCACTACAAGTTCAATCTGTGTAGTGAGACTCTGTAGACCCTGTACTAAATACATTAAAAATAATTAAAAATAAGTTCAAAATAACATGTAAATATTCAGAAAGAGTGGTGCAAATCTAGCAGCTAATAATGTGATTTGTTATAGTAAAACTTAATTAGAAAATGGAAAAAATGAATAAAACAATACAGCAAAGAAAACAAAACATTAGAACTATAACCTTTACATGCTCATGTGTATTACCCACCTCTTTCTTTTCTTTGTCACTCTCTTTCTAGGTGTGGCCTAGAAACTCTAACCTGAATCTCAGGAGACACCGCGGATGCCACCTGCTCTCCTGCTCGGTCTCACTGTCCTGCTTGATCATCACCCCTCCATTCTCTGTGGAAAAGCAATTGACTCAAGAGCTTGTGAGCTTTTCTAAAACTCTTCAGGTGATTTCTTTCACAATCTGGAAGACTCTCCAAGGTGACCTGGGCCTTAGTTACTTTTCTCTTGTTGCTGAGGCAAAAATACCTGACATTCAAAATTAAGGAAGGACAGGTTTGTTTAGCTCATGGTTTGTGGAGGTTGCAATCTGTAAGCAAGTGACTCTAAAGCAGGATGGCAGGGTCAGGGCAGTAGAAGACAGTAAAAACAGCAGGGGCAAATAAGTGGGGGTTGGTAAACAAGCCTCTTTTCCTCCCTTGTGCTGTATGCTGGCTATTGGACCACACCAACCCCGAACCCTCTTCTTCCACAAACTAAGGATGTTTACAAAGGAAGGACCCTGGCTCCCTGCTGAGTCACTTAGTTAAACTTCTATACTTCTCATTTCTCAAGTTGATGTGACGTATCAACCATTATAATCCCTTTATAATTCAATTCTTGGACAACTAGAGAACCGATCCAGTCATGGTGATTGGCTTCATGAAATGCTGTCCATTCTCCTTGGGAAAAGACCCAAACTCTGTCTCTGCTTTAGCCTCAGGAACCCAGCCCTGTTCTATTTATGCACTTATATCACATTGCAGCAGTTCTCAGAACACACTGTGTCGTCTCAAGCATCCAGCCTCTGCACCGTTTATCTGGGAAGAACACTCCTTCCTCTCTCCTCTCTCTGAGGCTTGGTCGTTTCTGGTATCCGTTTCTTTGTGGTGATTACCTTGAGGATCTCATCCTGGGACTTAAAACTAAGGCTTTAGGACCAGGTTGCTCCGCTTCATTTTATCATGGCTTCTATTTACACCACGTCTCATTTATTAAATATTCCCTGAACATGAATTTCAAAGATAAATAGTACCATTTGTGCTTTCAGTTTGCATACTCTTCAGCATTTCAATGAGGAAGAAGACGACAAAGATGAATACCGTAAGTGTCCCATCCATTGTAAGCCATTTTCATACTGACGCTGAGCTCTCATATTTTCCTGACCTGTCCTGCTTCTCCATGAGGTGGTTCTTACCTTAAAGGGCTCCATTTCAAAATCTATTTTTAAGGGCCAGCCAAATAGCTCAGTGGATTAAAGTACCTGCTTAGGCACACGCAGGGGCCAGAAGTTCAATTCCTGGGCTTGCTGTGCCAGACTCGTGCCCAGGGTACCCTGAGACAGAGATTGACACTAGATGTGGTGGCTCATGCCTATAATCCCAGCACTTGGGAGGCTGTAAACAGGAAAATCACTATGAGTCTGATCTACGCAGTGAGACCTTATAGACCCTGTAAACCCCGCCTTCAATACAAAAAAAGGAAAACCCTACTTTTCTCATTTCCTTCCATGCCAATAAGCCCTTTATAGTCAGTCATACCACTCTGGGAAGCTTGGACCAGCTTCCACCCACCAACAGTTAAATCAATGCATTTCTTATTTTTCTACATTGTGTGTAGTGTATCTGGGTTACAACCACAGATTCGGAAAGCATTGGACTGCTTTTGCGTCATTTTTAGTTTGCATATCCCCTGCTGTTATGGTTTATGTATCAGGGCCCCTTCCGAGCCTCATGCAGTCATATATAGGCTGTAGGAGATGGTTGCATCATGGGGCTTCATCGCTGAATGCACCACTAGGAAGTGGGGCTTGAGCAGAGGAGGCTCAGCTCTGGGGCGTGACCCGGAACTCCATCTCCTTGCTCCACACCCTCTTGGCTCTGCTTCTGGGATTCCATGGCGCAAGCAGGTTTCCTGTACCCAGGCCCTTCCACCATGACTTCCTGCTCTGGAAGCAGCTGATAATAGGGACCAACATATGAGTCAGAACAAATCTCCCCTCCTTTGGTTTGGGGGTGTCAGGTATCCCATCCCTGTGACCAGAGTGTGACTAAGACACCTGTGTACCCCTCTTTTTATCCAGGCCTCAAATAGTGACTGAGCATTCTTCTCTTCCCCCCCTTTTTCCTTCTTTACCAACTTCCTTCTTTCTCTACTTCCATCCATCAACGAATATCAAGGAAACATTGTATATGGTACATTCTATTATTTACTGTGGTTTTAGTTTTAGTTTAGCTTTAAGACTCTACCATGAGATAAATGTGAAATAAACAGTTTCATTAATAATTAATTTTATTACTGGTACAATTTTTTTTTAAATAAAGGTGCTGGTGAAAGTGCTATAAATGTAAAAGTTTTGGGCAATAGTTGAACAAGATGTAGTTTTTAGCCTATTCCCCAGGAGTGCTGCTGTCTCAGCTGCATGTGCTTAAAGAGGTTTTTTTTTGTTTTGATGGATTTATTCTCAGATGCATTTACCTTAATTTGTCTGAGTAACATTGGAAAGTGCTCTGATTAAAATAATGAATACTCAAATATTGAAGCTTTAAAAAATTATAGCTAATGGATACATATATACACATACATAAGTGCAAAAGTGGCTCTCAGAATCCTCAATTTTCATATATTAACTTTTTTATCCTTATTGAGGTATCATTGACAATAATTGCCCATATTTATGCTGTGTAACATAATGTTTCGGTATCTATGCTTACTTTGTGGAATGACTGCTCCAATCAAGCTATAATATGATTTTTTTCTTCTTTTAGTATATTTTTAGCACAGGGTCAACAGGGTCTCACTACACAGATTGGACTCTTAGTGATTCTCCTGTTTTCATCCTCCCAAGCATTGGAATTATAGGCATGAACCACCACACCCAGTCTCAAGTTCAGTCTCGTCGCCTCCTGGGATGGGGGGCTGGCACAGCACAATCAATCTATAAACACAGCTATCACCTCACAGTTATTGTTATGTGTGTTGAAAATATTGCAGATCTATTTTCTTGGCAATTTTCAAGTATATGGTAATTACTGTTGCTATAATCACCATGCTGTGCTGCTTGCATTCCAGCTCTAGAATGCATTAAAAACAAAAACAAAAAACAAAAACAAAAGCAAAATCCTTTGGGCCAGGGAGATGGCTCGGTAGAATAAGCACTTGCCCAGTAAGTGCAAAGGCCTGAGCTCAATCCCCAGTTCTGAAAAAAAAAAAAAAAAAAAAAAAAAGAATGCATTCAGCCTGTGTAGCTGAACCTGAACACTCTGACCAGTGTCTTGCCACCGCTCTAGTCCCTGACAATTGCCACTCTGCTTCTATGAATATGCATTTTCTCGATGCTTTATAGGTATTGGTGACATCATACAATAATAGTCTTTTCCTTCCTAGCTTATTAAGCTCATCAAAATATCTTTTAGGTTGTCAAAAATGACAGGATTTCCTTCTTATTTAAGGCTGAATGCAGTTGAATTATGTATATATGCCGCTAACCCTTAGGATGTTCCCCTACTTTGGCTATTGTAATTAGTCTGCAGCAAACATATTTAACCCACATAAAGTTAATTTAATAACATTACTGATGTGCTTGTTAATTGCAAATAAGGGAAAGTCCTAAGAAGAGATAACACCTGGTCTCTAGTCTAAAATACAACTCTAGTTTGTACCACGATATTTTGGTTGATCGCTAAAGGTATAGTTAAGTACACTTTATTATTTGTAGGAGAGTGAAGTAAATAATTTGCTGAGTTCTAGAGAGATTAGAATAGAAAACAGGACAGGAAATTCTGGGTTCATTCTGGCCCTGTTATTTGTTGGATTTGGAATCTTGATCAAATAATTTAATACTCTTGTGTTTCAATATTTTCACACATATCGCGAGATAAAATTAATAACATAGGTTTGTTTAAGGATGAAGTGTGTAGATATGTTCAAAGCACTTGGCATAGTACTTAAGAAAATGTGTTCAATAAATGCTAAGTAAACATTGTTACAGATTAATTTTTCTTCCAAAGGTGAGTAATTAATCATTTATCTTAAAATTCTTTTTTTTTTTTTTTTTAATGTAGTTGGTGCACTACGCTGCTTGTACTTGTAATGATTTTCCTGTTTTCAGCCTCACCAGCACAGGGATTACACACATGTGACACCACGCCCGGACTCCGTCACCTGCTCTGCGCTCCCATGGGTGGGGCCAGCATGGTATCGAACCCCAGTCCCTGCACTTGCCTAAGCAGGCACTCAGTCTGCTGAGCTATCTCTGCGGCCCTAGACATTAGTCATTTAGATTATGCACTGACAATCAGAAGAAATGTAGTAAGTTTGGCACTCTTACCCTGTAGTGTGATAGGCAGAATAATGGACCCCAAGAATGTCCAGGTCCTAATTCCTAGAACTGTGACTGTTGTAACTTACAGTGTAAGGGGAACTTTGGAAATACGATGGAATGAAGCACTTTGAAATGGGAGAAATGCCCTAGATTTTAGTGTAACTAGACTGATGGTTAGAAGTAGAAGGAGGGAAGTCAGAGAAGGGAGAGGAGGAAGGACACAGAGGCAGGTTCTGTTGCTGGCCAGGTTGGACCGACGCTTGCCAGCCATGCTCAGCACTAGGAAAGGATAAAGAATCACCTTGCCTTGAGTCTAGCATGAAGAATTTTGCATTCCTTGCCCTCACGACTATAAGATGATAGACTTGTGTCACTTACTGGCCTCTTGGTTCATGATACATTGTTACAGCATCAGTAGGAAACTAATACACATCATTTGACCTACATGTCATTTTTGCTTTTGGAGGCAAAGAAGATTTCTAAAATTAAAATGTAATAGCATCATTTGTTATACAAACAGAGGGACTGGGGATATAGCTCGGCAGTGTAAGTGCCTGCTTGGCAATCACAAGGTCCCAAGTTTGATCCCCAGTACAACCAAAAAAAAAAAAAAAAAAAAAAAAAAAAGAGTATTTGTTATACAAACAGGTATGGCAGGCACTTAAAAAAAAAAAACAGAATTAAGTTTGACCTTCCAGCAATTTAGAAAATTTTCTGTGTTGGCTGTCTGGTTAGACCTGGACAAATATAGTATACCTTCTTCTATGTTTGTTTTCTAACTGACATCATTATAACTGATAAGAACTAGATATTCTTGCCAAGGATTCGAAATTTTTCTGTATTTGGGGTAGGGAGTGGGTGCTGGAGATTCAATCAAGGGCCTTCCCCTTGTTGAGTGTATGTTCACCAGAGAGCTATTCCTCCATCCCCCTTAAGTTTATTTTTTAAAAAAAAATATTTTGTAGTACTTGAAATAGAACCAAGACCTTCACACTAAACTGCATCCCTAGCCCTTTTTCATTTTTATTTTTTATTTTGAGACAGTCTTGATAAGTCACTAAGTTCTCTGGTCTAGTCCTGAAATTGCGGTCCTCCTGATTCAACCAGGACGTAGATTATAGACATTTGTTACCATGGCCAGCTTCCCCAAGCACTAATTAGGGAAAAAATACCCCACTTCTTTCTGCCTTCAATGTTTTATTTCCTAAGTTTAATTTGGCCTCGGTGCTGACTTAATGCTTAATTATGCCGGGTCTAATACTTACAATGAGATAGTATCTAGGAATGATTATTTGTGCCATAAAATCAATCAATACAGGATTTCTTGAGCTCAAAATTTCTCCCAAATGTGACGGTGTTTAGGTTTATGTAAACATGCAGAACATTTGTGCACACAACTTCTCTTGAATAGAGTTGTAAAGGGTGGGGAGTATGCGGTCATATGGAGTGTGTGCAAGAGGACATGTTTTCATGGATCAACTAGAGTGTGTGTGTGTGTGTGTGTGTGTGTGTGTGTGTGTGTGTTTTAAAGCCTGCTATTTTAAAAAAGAAGCATTCCCTAGGTTTGTGCTGGAGACCTGAAACTGGTTTGTTAGGTAACAAATGTGTATCTGTAATAACTTCTATTTCATAGACGTTGGTTTATACCGATGGTAGAAACTGGAAATGCTGTCAGACCCTGGGGTGAGGGGGAGAATTGGAGGGGAAATGAGAGATAAAGAGAGGGTTTAAACAGTAAGATGTTTTACCTTTACTTTTGTTTGTCTACTTGTTTGCTTAGAAGAAAAGAAAAACAGGTACATGCTATCTTATGCTCTAATGTAGTGGAAGAGAATAACAAAACTTGAACTATGAATCTTTTTTTTTTTTTTTTTTTTTTTTTCGGAACTGGGGATTGAACTCAGGCCTCGGTGCTTGCCGGACAAGGGCTTATTCTACTGAGCCATCATCTCTCCTGCCCCCATAATTTTATTTTTATTTTGAGACAAGGTATCCTTAGTCACTAAGTTTCTTGGGCCAGGTTTGAACTTGCCATCTTCCTGCCTCAGCCTCACAGAAAGCTGAGATAGCAGGCATGCTATCCCATGCCTGCCTTCAGCTACTCTTAAAAGCAGGGGTTATGAAGTTTCTAATGCAGACAGAAAGAGGAGAGAAATGGATGCTCTGGCTCCTTCTGTGGAGTCTCGTTCTCTTTTTTAAAAAATGTATTTTGTACATGGTCTACAAGGTCTCACTACATACATGCATTGGACTTGTAGTGATCCTTCTGTTTTCAGCCTCCCAAGTGCTGGTATTACAGGCCTGCACCATCACGCCCAGTCTCAATCCTGCCTCAGTGTGCCCCAGGGGCAGGGCCAGCACAACATGCAGGGCATCAAACCTGCCCTGCATCTGCCTAAGCTGGTGCTTTAATCCACTGAACTATCTGGCCAGCCCTCCTTCTGTGGATTCTATGGGCAGCAAATCTAATACTTACGGTTTGTCTGTCAAGTGTGACCCTGAGTCTCAGAATCTCTGTGCTTTCTCATAGAGTGAATACTAGTGTCAAGGGGAAATTCTTCAACTGTTGGCCAATTGCTTTAAAAAATATATTTAACAATTATTTATTAATATATTGCATGACAAATGTTCTTAAAATGGGCAAAGAAGATTAGTGTGTGTATTGGTTTTCTGTTGCTGTGTGGCAAATATCAGCTTAAAATACCATTCATGCATTAGGTCCCAGCTCCGCAGGTTGGCTGTCCAATCCACTTTCGCTGGCTTCTCTGCTAAGGGTGACACAAGATTAAAGTGGGTTGTTAATTGGGCTGAGTAGTTGTCTGAGAAGTCTGGGAAAAGCTCTCTTCCCAACACATTTGTATTGTTGTTAGACTACAGTTGCACACCCTTGTTAGGCTGTAGCCCTTGTTTTCTTGCCAACCACTGGCTGGAGAACATGTCTACCGAGGAGAGGGCACCCGCAGATACTTCATCCCAGCCCTTGGCTATCTTCATGCCACTGGTGACCTCTGAAGTCCTCCTTATGCATCAAATCCCTTCTAGCCACCAGCTAGCAAGTTCCTGAAGGGCTTATGTGATTATTCTAGATCTGTCTGCATAATTTGTTCATCTTGAGGTCAACTGGTTAATAACCTTACTTACATCTGCAAAATCCCCATTGCTATGCCACATAACACAGTCATGGAATGTTAGCAGAGAGAGAAATCATGAGGATCATCTTGTCACACTGGTGTCCCCTTTAGAATGCCTTTCTGGTTGGGTGTGGTGGCTCATGCCTATAGTCCCAGCACTCAGGAGGCTGAGGCAGGAGGGTTGCCATTAGTTCAAGCCAGCCTAGGTTACATAGTGAGTTCAAAGCTGGCCTGAACTATATAGCAAGATCCTGTCTCAATAAACCAAACAAACAAAGAAAAGTTCCTTTCTTACTTGTCACTACTTCTTGTTGTCTTTGAACTATTTACAACTATTTAAATTCTAGAAAGCTAGTAATAATGCAGGTAATTCTTACCCATAGAAATACAAGTGAAATGTATCAGGTAGGGCCCAGCTGTTATTGCCTGGTAGATCGGCCAGTTTTGTAGATGTTTGTAAATTCACTTTGGCATTCTCTATTACCTACACATGTACAGTTCTTTAAAACTTCTTTTAATTGTAATATGACTACTAGTTTCCTCATTATGAATAAAATAAAATATTTGCTGTTTATTCACTATACATTTGTATGAGTTATGCTTTTACAGTTTTAGAAAAAAAATGCTCTTTGAATAATATTCTATGTTGGTTCCTGCAGAGGCTCACTGACACAGAGATGCAATCTTAGATAAGGTCACGTGGTGCTTGACAGTTTGGAAATGGAAAGAAATTTAGAGTAGAAAAATGGTACCGTTTCATGTGAAGTTTTATGCTAGTGCTTTGTAGATGATATGGAAAGATTTAGGAGTCTCGGTTTCAACCATTTAAGTAGTTCTTCAGTAAGGAAGGAATTTGAGACATGTGTTTAGTGATGTTAGTGCCAGAATGATCTTCAGTTTTCTCTCACGATCAGATTGAAGGGTGGGCTGACAGATTGATCTTGATTTGCTCCTGTTGTTGGACGTAAGAATGCCAACTATATGAAACGCTGCTATCCTTCATCTCTTGAGTATGGTACTGAATATCAAACCCACAGGGACTCCAAACAGAGGCATATCCCCAGCTTTTAAAAGTTTTAAATTTTAGGACAAGTTTTCCGTAAATTCCCAAGGCAGGGATTGAATTTGTGATTCTCCTCCCTCGGCCTCCCAATGTTCTGGGATTACAGGTGTGTGGCACTGGGCTCCGCTGTTGCATTGCGTTTTATGACCATAAGTTTCAGTGACCGACATTTGATCATTATTACAACATTTGTAATTGTATTTTGTTGGTAATTATCACATAGTTATTTCCTGTCAACTCAGTCATTAACTGTCATTAGTGTCCTATGGTATAATTGACTATAAAACCAATATAGATACTTGTTTTTAAAGGGAATTTTGAAAATAATGTGTTCATCAATTAACTTAGTTTTTTGGAAAAAAGATGTGAGTAGTATTTTTTAAACATTTATTTATTTGGTACAGGCTTTCACTACACAGCTCAGACTCATAGTGATCCTCCTGTCTCAGCCTCCCCAGTGCTGGAATTACAAGGGTACACTACCATGCCCAGTTTCAGAGGCCAGCTTGGCAAGGGGCCAGTATGGCATGCAGTACCAGGGATTGAACCCAGGTCCTTGAGCTTGCCAGGCAGGCACTTAGACCTCAGAGCTATCTACCTGGTTCCAGTGTATTTTTATTTATCCCTGAGAGATATCCAGATCTCTTTAATTTTTAATCCCGATCTTTTGGGCAAGTGATAATACTTGCTAATTTCAAAAGGCTGAACCTCCAGGGCTTAGGTTTTAGACCAATATTTTGATATGTTTGTTTCAGAATGTCACAGATTATGATGAGGTGTAATGACAAAGCATAAAAAGCGTTTTTGTTTGAATGTTGATCAGCGCCAAAAAGCAACATTTTGGTTTGCTAAAAATAACCTTCAGTTACAGAGATGAAATTACTAGAAATTCCCTGTATGCAGAACTGCTGTAGCTATGGAAGGATAAGAAAGAAGAGCTGCGGCTTGCTTCATCTTGTTCCTGACTTCGTATTCCATTGTTACAGGCAAGCAATGGTATACCAGATGGTTTCTACAAAGAATATTTTCTTTACAATGTCTTCCACTAGCACCGATGAAAAAGGAGTTTATTCCATAAGGAATCCTTAGTGAAAAGCTCCGTGAGTGGCCGAAGGAAAGGCTAAGGCTCTAGCGCTTGGCCTTCACTCTGACTGAGAGAAAATATTCTCCTAGCGTACTTTCTACTGTGAGTCATTTACAGTGTTGCATCCGTGAGAAAGGAAGTAGACGCTGCTGTGCTAAGCGAGCAAAATAAATTTATAGGATAGACTTGTGGGATTCCTTCGGCATGATGAATAACTTGTCATCCCCAGACTCCGAGAACAGCACGTTCACCCCTACTTCTCTCCTCTTGTTTTGTCAAAGGCGTTTGGCCAAGTAAGACCCGACCGTCGTGTCAAAATCACCCAGTGAAAAGTGCTGCTCGTCAGCTTTCCAAGTACTGTATTTCTATTTAAATAAATTGTGTCAGTTTTATTTGTGTTCCAACAAAACAGATTCTTGAGATGTTTTTGCCTTTTAAGAGTGATCTAACATTCTGCCAAAAAATATTTATTAACAAATCCACAGGACAAATAAAGCCAATGAGCACATTCCAAAAAATCAATGGTGACTGGCTGGAAATATTTATTTTTCAAATATGATCTAGCTGTGGCAAGATAGACTTGACATATAAATATTACACCTTTCCAGGGTCATTTTCCAAAGCCTTTGAACAGTGGGTCTCTCTTATGACCACGTTGAGCTGCACTTTGAATTTCTTGCTTTGATGCATTCCTGATTTTATTGCTGCTTAAAGGCAAAGTTGGGGTTTTATTTATTTTAAAAGCATTAGGGAAATATTTACTGGATGGCTGGATTTAAAATAAAGGCTCCTAACAAATGCATCGGGTTAATAAGCAAGGGGACAGCGCTTTTCTGGGCTCACCTAGCTGATAGAATTGCCTCCTTGATAAGTTTTAAATATTAAAAATTTCAGAAGTTTGTAGGAAACTTTAATGGTTTTTAATACACAAGGACAATCAGGTGTGACATCCATGTCATTGTACTGTTAGGTTGCAGCAAAAGTAACACTAGCAACTTGCTTAAATATGCATCAGCAAAAGAAAACCAAAAAGATATAGATTGGGGCTTTACAGGGTCAAAATAAGCTATTGAAGGGGAAGAATTCAGTGTGTACACATGTGGCCTGCATTATGGCAAGCAGTTGTTGAAACAGGTTTTTGAACTAAATTGATATTAAGACTTGACTCACTTGAGATCCCTTCCTTTGGCCAGCCCAGACTTTGCACATCTTTCAAGTGCCCCTGGTCCCAAAGACCTACTCAAATTTGATTTTCTCCATGACATCTTTCCTATCTTCTGCTTACTTTGGTTTCATCTCCCCAATAAACCGTCAGTGTCTTACAGGTTTGGCTTCTCCGTACGCAGTATTGTGTTAGTTATGGGATGCATGCCTCTGTGGATACGCACACACGTACATGTGTGTTTCTGGGTACACACAGATCTTGGCGCCCACACAGCCCTCGTGCGGAGAGCCTGGTCTTGTGCCTTTGCATTTCCCATGGTGCCCAGTGTTGAACATGTTGTGAGGCACGAAATGGCTTCACTGTGAAACTCCAGGCTGTTGTGGCCAAAGGGGTTTTGACCGGGGTACACAGGAAGTATACTAGAGTCCATGTTTTGGCCTAGTGGGGGGATTCATTTTCAACTTGGAACCAAGCTGAAATTTATTCTCCCAGCCAAAAGCAGTAGGATGTGCACCCCCTCCTTGCAACAGCTACGGTGCTGGCAGACCACGGTTGCAGGAGACAGAGAGCACTCAGAGAAGACAGAAAGTTGCTGGGCTGCTCAAATACAGACAGAAGCCAGCCCCTGGATAATAAATACTGGCAGTAGCCATCTAACCACCAACAAGGAGAAAAACAGCCTTCATATTTAACTCTATCCAGTAATGAAGATTCTAGATTAAAATTTTGAAAGTGACTACAGATCTAAGCCAAGAGATCTTTTACTGCTGGAAGTAAGGAATTTGATGTAAAGCAGTAATTATACCAGTATATGAAAATACAAGGAAGTATGCATAGCAAGTTGGCAATAGAAAAATACTAAACTGTGCTGTACTTAGATAGATACTAACTCACTGAGCTAGTAATATAGAATTGAAAAAGAATTTTTTGTTTTTCATTTATGTCTTTGGTACAGGATCTCACTATGCAGCTTAGACTCGTAGTGATCCTCCTGTTTTCAGCCTTCTCAGAGCTGAAATTACAGGTGTGCCCCATCATGCCCAGACTCATTTGCTGGCTCAGTGCACCCCAAAGGTGGGGTCGGCATAGCATGCGGGACTGGAGATTGAACCCCAGTCACTGTGCTTGCCAAATTAGGCACTTAGTCCGCTGAGCTATCTTGCCAGCCCTGAAAAAAAGTTTTAAATTCAATTTAGAGCTAATTCTAGTTTGTTATATGTACTTATTCTTTCCTTGTTTTCTTTTTTCAGACAAGGTTCTTCCATGTATTTCAGACTAGCCTAGAAATCATTATTTAGTCCAGGAAGGCCTTGAACTTACAGTGACCCTCCTGCCTCAGCCTCCCAAGTGCTGGGATTTCAGGTGTTAACCTCTACTCCTGGCTATATACACTTATTCTTACATGTAGATAAACTACAAAGTCATTCTTATTTAATAATTTCTCATAAATCTATGGGTTAAAGGATTACCATTTCTCTAATTATGAGTAATGGCAGAGACCTGAACCTAGTAATTCTAGCTCTGAGTTGGAGCACATGAGGATGGCACTGTATGTAGACAATGCTTATGAGAGCTCATTTTTCCATGGCATAATATTCTAATGCTTTAAAAACAGTTCAATAAATGCTGATTTGTTGAACTACCTCAACTATCATAAATGTGGAAATGTGTTCTTATGAGTTCATCCCTGTAATAAAATACAGTGAAGTCATCCAATAATTTATCCATACATTTAAAAAAACAAAGGAAGAATGAGGTTGGGTATTGATAAGTGAAAAGCAAAGATACAGCTGGCTGTTAATACGCCTGGGAGACATTTACCTTGGTCAGTTCACTAAGGCCCAGAGGAGGACGCTGCAGCCAAAATCACCTTGTCAGTCACCCAGAGCCTGGGAATGCCAGGGAGGCTCACTGGCATTTTCTAAGCTCATAAGAGGCTGAAAAATGACAATTTTATTAATTTACTCTGGTATAACCTAGGACTCTTAGTTGCATGACAAAAACCCAGTGTCAAGCACAAAAGGAACTTATGGCTTCAATTAATCACAAAAAAACTTAGAAGTTTGACTGGCTATATGTTGACACTCAGAAGACCCAAATCACCTGGTTCTTTGTCTTGGATTATTTTTTTCTCCCATGTTGGGTAATTTTGCACACATGATCTACACACATGATCTATTTTTCTTCACTCAGAACTCACGACTATAGTCCAGATTTCACAGTAAATGTGAAAAGACAAACTCTTTCAAACATCTTGAATCTTACTGTCACGGAAGCCACAGGGGCATACGCCTATCCAAGAACTGTCGACCAGTCTGCAGAGATAGACCGTGTGTCACATTCATCCTGTTGCTGCAGGTAAGGCCAAACCCACCTTGACTGTGTGGATAGAGTGGAGGATTAATTATTGTTCAATGGAAAATCCAGAGCTATTACAAAGTAAGAAAGATGCTTGAAAATGAAAGAGACAGGGTTGGAGAAACACATCTGCATGAGATATACAGCTATCCTGGTTTGAATATTCCATGTTCTTTCCTTTAAGCAGCCTAAAAGTGTGAATATGAATTATCAGAAATATTTTAACAAAGAAGAAATTAGATGGAGCAAAATTAATCATATGATTTGAATACTTTATAGCAGTGACATGTTGGTTTACAACTGTTACACAATCAGGGCAATGGGTCACTGTACCTTTACTGAAGCCTTATGCACTGTCTTTTATACCAGTTTCATGAAGACCATTCAAGGCCCTGAACCAAATGTGGCTTTAAATTAGAGATAGTTGTCAATGGAGTTCTAAATGCGTTTTTGCCTTTACAGAATTCTTATGTCTGTGTATTAGGCTTCAGTGGACTCTACAGACTGGTCAAACTCCTACCATGACACTCAATTCTTATTTCTCACATTTTCCTGAAGTAGTAATAGTCCATTTACTATATGTGTAACCTCTGAATCTGAGATTTATCACTGGCAAACAAGACTATGTAAATTTTATACATTCTTTCCATAGTCTCCACCATATTATCTCAACACAAAGATCATTAAAGGGTTTCTTCTACATATTGTATGTATTTATATGGTACTTCTGGTTTGCTTCTGAGTTCAGAGTTTTCCTTTATAGTCTAGGCCGGTCTCAAGTTTAGGGGTGGAATTGCAGGCAAGCATCACCATGCCCAGCCTATCATGTTATATTTTTGCTAAATTACCAAACAGTATCAAATAGACCCCAGTCTCAGTGGCTTAGAAAAATCAGTTTATCTTTCACTCATGGTGCATGAATGAGGGCAACTGGGGCTTTATTTACATTCTATTTATTCTGAACTAAATTTGGAGCCTCTACCCAGGAAAGGCCAGATGAACTGTAGATGAAAGGGTACTGGGAGAATCCAGGTCCCTTTAATGGACCACTTCTCCCCATGTGCCATTGACTGAAGCATGTCACACAACCAGGCAACTGTCAGTTGGTAGACAAGGAAGACTGGCAGACAGCAAGGGGAGTTGCAGCAAATGATATAGTCAACCTTGATGCTCACAGTCCACATTAGCTGACAAACTGAAATTATGCTGCCTAATATGATTTTATGTTGCCTTACTTCTCTGAGATAATATGAAACTTTAAAAGATCTCACACTATTTTAGAGTCTGACATTTATAACAGTCTATGGGATAGCTAAAAGAAATAATGTCAAAGAGAAGCCAAGTTTGTTTAAATAACAGTAATCATCAATTGTAGTTCTTTGCAGTGCCTGTCATTCTGGTCTTCTGAATACGGGCTGCTTGTCATGATGTGCCAGTTGCTGCTGTAATGTCTCTCGGGTAGATGATTGTTCAAAGAGAAGGGGGTGGTGAATGAAGGCAAGAGATAGGAAAAGGAATATTGTGGGACTGTCGTTTTTCAAGGTTGTATATGGTTAGATTTCTAGACTTATGTGTAAAGATAAGAATTATATAATTCTTTATGCCTATTTTTAAAATATATTCTAATTTTTAAATGTTTTTTCATCATATTCTGTAGGGACTTAAAGTTCAACTTATCAATGCTTGATGAAAAATACCTGTTCCATGTTATACCTAAGATGTTTGATATTCAGATAGATAGTGAGGTTAAGCTTGACAGCCTAGGTTGTATTGTAATAACAATAAACTTCTCTTCTGGAGGGGTAACAACCTAAGTTTGTAGACCAAAATTGGAGAAAAAGGAGGGCCTCAAGGAAATCCAACATTTTGGCCCTAGCCTTCCAAGGTCAATTAAGACTCAGGACATATGAGAACTTGTACTTTAACATCATGTAACTCAGTAGTGTCCCACATTTTCTGATCAAGGAGATTATGGGGCCAAAGAG
>NW_004524640.1:617458-627938 GCF_000260255.1 Octodon degus
TTTTAGAATATTTTGCTAAATTAACACACCTATAATATTCAAATGATGGAACTAAACAAAAAAGGGGATACAGATGAATGTCCATTTCATATCTGTGTATTCAAAATGGTTAGGATAGATATATAGTTACATTCTCTTAAGGAATAGAGGGATTTGTTCTGATAGTGTTTGTAAATAGGATATCGTGTCTGCATCTTGTACAGCAAATAACCACTAGGAAGAATGTATGCAGTGTATTAATTATTGAAACTGTCCTACCAATTTGGTTTGAAACTTTCTCATTGCTATTTGTTTCTCAATAAAATTATGGAAAAAAAATAAAATGATAAAAAATTAAAAAAAATTAACAATGAAAACAAACAAAAAAAAAGTAGATTCAGGGATGGTAATGAAATCTGTAGAGAAGGAAACAATGTGAGTCCCAAATTTGGAACTTTCTTGTATTCTGGCTTATTCCAGTTACCTTTCAGATTCTGATCTTGGGACGCCCAAGTCCATTGACCCCTCAATTGACTGAATAGTAAATATTCACCAGATGAATAATTCTCACAAGGCGTTAGTGGTTTTACTATAAGTAGATATTGTATGAAAATGCAGGATTGATGGAGTCTAAGGCTTTCTCTCTTCTGAAATATTACTGGATTGTCCAAGTGCTTTGACTGTAGTAGTTCTCAAAGTGTGTTCTGGGAGCCAGCAGAAGGAACAGCGCCAGGATATTTGTTAGAAATACAAATATATGTGCCTATCATTTGATTCATTCAATCAGAAGCTTTGCAGCCTGGATATGTTTTCTAATGGATTCTGAAATGTCCTAAAGTTTGGAAACCATTGGTGTATATAGTGTTTCCAAGGTCTGAACTTCAAGCCTGCCCAAGTGGTGGTCCTATTTCTGAAAGGCCAATGGTATATCAGCACCTATTCTCCACCTAAAACAAGGCCTCCTATGCATTCTCGTGTTCTTCAACCTCAGCTAGATTGTTGACATGGATTAGTGTAAAAAATATTTCTATATCACCACATATTTGCTTTAAAAATATGTTTTAGCTGTTTTCCTCAGTATGCCACTTTGACCAATGTTATGTGATCTTGAAATAAAAAACCTTGTCTTATTTTTGGCTTCTGCTTTGCCAAAAATATTTATACCTTTCCCAGCTTTGCCAGGATAGGAAAGCTGCAGGGGTTTGGTTTATAGCAAGCTGACTTGTATAGATCAAGAAAACTGGTGGAAAAATCTAACCCAAGCCTCTTTCCCAACCAAATGCAGGCCATGGTCCAAGAAGAAGGAAATTAAACACTCACGTGAAGAAGTTTTCATTTCTTCTGGAATATTTTAAAGTTTTTTTTTTTTTTTTTTTTTTTGGCGGAACCGGGGATTGAACTCAGGCTCTTGCGCTTGCCAGGGAAGCGCTTATTCCACTGAGCCATCTCCCCAGGCCCTAAAGTTTTTTTTTTTTTTTTTAAAGAAGACTTATTTCAAAATTAGATCAATATGCTTAAAAATTAAGCCTTAGTGGAAGTGGTAAGTTCAAGATTTTGGATTGCTTAATTTTACTTTCATCCTGTTTGAAATCTTCAAGTCATTTAACATGCTCATTACCTCTATAGTAAGATATAGCTCTTTACTTACTTTAGTAAAAAGATGCACTGAGCCTACCAAATTACTATTATTATTATTATTATTATTTTTCCAGCAGAACCAGGGATTGAACTCAGGTCCTTGCATTTATCAGAGAAGCGCTTATTCCACTGAGCCATCTCCCCAGCACCCCCCCTTTTTGGGTGCAAATTATTATTTTGATAATATGTCTTAATGTGATTTGGGCATTTTTATAGAGTTCTTAAGAGAAAAAAATTTGTATTAGTTTTTAAACTAATTATTACTTTTAAAATACCAATGATTTCCATGATGTCTTATGCCGTTTTATTCTCTCATTTTTTGAGATGTTTACAATTTAGGCAGTTGAATGTTTCCCTGAGATTTTTCCTGGTTATGGTAATAATTTATTTGCATAATATCTCCTTGCATAATAAAGAACTAACTTGAGACAAGACATAAATATATGATGATGCATAGATGATTAACATAGAATTAGAAAATGGAAAGGGATTTCCTTTTAAGTTCATATTTACAGTTTGGTTCTCTCAGTACCCATGAATTAGGCTGTACAGACAGGGTGCTATGATCAAAGAGTATCAAATTAATAACATTTGACTTAGTAATTTGGTAATTATTCAAGAAAGTCTTTATTCAAGAAGTCTGGCACAAGTTTCTTGAGGGCTCTCTCAGAAGACAATCTGTGCAACATATTTTACTTCTTTCCTTCTCTCTAAATCTCAGTGTGCAGCCCAGATTTAAAAGCAAGCTTATCAAATGTGAGTCCACTTCCCATCTGTTAGGATTTATAGCTCAGTGTCCCTCCAAATCCTCGTGTGCTTATAGGTGGAACTTTGGAGAGCTGATTCAATCTGGGGAAGGGTGCTATGGTTGACCCTGCAGTTAGAAGGTGGGGATCTGGTTTGAAGAAGCAGGTCTCTGGGGTCTTATTTAGGAGGGTCTGTCTCCTTTCTGGTTCCTCTCTTTTCTCTCTGCTTTCTGTTTAGCATGACATGAGCAGCTTTTCTCTCACCACGTCTCTGTGCCATGCTTAGCCTGGCCCGAAGCCAGCCAACTCTGAATAGAACTATGTATGATCCAAAATATATCTCTCCTTCTTTGCATTGTGGGTGCTTGGTATTTTGTGTCAGCAACAAAGAAGGTGACTGAGACACCATCTTCCATGTCATTTTTGCCTAAATTAGAGTTGCAAATTGCAGTGGTAGTCAGCCTCCCCTTGCTGTAAATACCTGAGATGATCAACTTAGCAAGAGAGGTTTACTTTGGCTCATGGTTTTGGAGGTTTCCATTGGCCGGTAAGGAATGTGTGTTGGAGCAGAACAGCTTATCTCATGGTTGGGAAGCAAAAGAGAGAAGGCTGGTGTCCCACTATGTCCTTACCCAGGGCATTGCCCATCTACCCCAAAGCCTTCAAGACCTGCCCCTGGACCCAGTCTCTTCAAGATTCTGCTACCCCTCAGTGCAACAAGCTGGAAGCCAAGCCTGTAACACATAGTCCTCTACACGACATTGCAGGTCCAAACTCTAGTGAATGGGGTTCCAGAACATTCTGCCATTACCATTCTGCTGGGGATGAGTATGATTTGCAGAAATATAATTTAGCCAAATGCTTCAGATATAGCTGAGGATGATCGTCTTTGTAACGAATACTGACCTTTTTATGGTGGTTCTGAGAACATATGGATAAAAATATTTTTGTTAGGAAATGTGAATTATGCAGTTTCACTAGCCATCGTATAAATCAGTCTTTCTGTGGCTCAGAGAACAAGTCTAAGGTAGCTTTGAGAATGAATGTTTGCAAGTCTGTTTCATAACCTCTTACTTGATTATTGGTATCAAAATATGCTGTACCAGGGAGGAGTGAAGTGCCCAAAATTCAGAAACCCAAATAAGAAGGTCAAAATAAATAGTAGGTAAGATTAATTAAGTGTAATAGAGAAGGAGCCCAGGGTCACTGGTTAAAGGATGGGATCCACAGTCATAGAAGAGATTGATGGGAGAAAGAGAGGTTCAGAAACACAAGGACATACCCAGAATACCACCTATCTGCTACAGTGATGTTTTTGCTCATGAGGCAAGAGAAACAATGTTTTCCTTTCCTTTTCTATCCTATTCTTGCTTTTCCTTTCCTTTCTTTCCTTTTCCTTTCCTTCTTTTCCCTTATTTGGAAATCAACAACAGCTAGGCTTTCTGATGGGTGTTGCTATGCTCTGTTCATTGAATATAATGTTCATTATCACTAAACAAATCCGTTATTCTTTCATTTTAATCTTCCATCTTTCACACACTGGGTGATTCTAAGTTACGTTTCACTGTAACATTCATTTCCCATGCTTCATACTTGGCTCACCAGTAAATCTCTCTAACTGATTATCTATGTTGTGTTAAGAAATTCACCCTTAGTGAAGGAACATTCCTTACTCCCAAAGTTACTAGTCTTGCCATCTTTTAGTGGCTCTAATTGTTAGCAAGTCCTTTCTCCTGTGTCTGGTCACAAAACCATTACAATATAGCTGTGCATTCCTATACCTGTGCTTAAAGAAAATCATCAGGTGGGGCTGGGGAGATGGCTCAGTAGAATAAGTGCTTCCCTGGCAAGCGCAAGGGCCTAATCCCTGGTTCCACTAAAAAAAAAAAAAAAAAAAAAAAAAAAAAAATCATCAGGCAAAGACACTTAAGAGTTGAAGAAAGGAATAACAGGCATTCATGTAGAAAATGAGTGCTGATGGGAAAGGACACAAGCACCATGGCCATAGTATACTCCTCAAGCACCTCAGTTCCTCTCATACCATGCTTAAATTAAGCTGATCCTTACCTAAGTCTACAATGGAGTAGCCAATCCCCATTCCTTTTTCTTTCTCTCTTCTCTCTCTCAAACAAAGACAAGAGAAAAATTAGTGAATAAAGCACAAGCCCAGCTACCATAAGTGGTCCGAGGTTATAATAGAGATTCATGTCCTTTTTATAACTCATTCTATTATCTCTTCCCAATGACCCTGTTTGAATACTGCTGCTGGCATGAGTCCTTTGTCTTGCTGGTAACATGCATGTAGATCTTTGAGGGCTCTGAGCTCTCACTTGCCCTGGTATTTTCAGTTATCCCCTTAGATGAAAGCACCAAGAGGTACCTAGGAGACTTTTCAAGTTCCACTTATATCCTTCCCTGCTCACTTTAAGCAGCAGCATCCTGTCTCCTCAGGATAATCAATAGTAATAAATATACTGATTTCTCTTATTGTCTCCTAGTCCTGGCCTGACAATTCTAGGCCTCGGCCACCCTCTTAGCTGTAATGAAACACTGGCTGTATCTTCTGATGGGGGATCTGCTCCCACTGCCCATTTGTTCCTAACTGTTCTCCCTGTTGAGGTTGTCTAGCATTGTATGGGTCCATCAGGGCCTGGCTTCCCAGGATGTGTTGAGGTTAGCTTTCTTTGAAACCAGAAAAAAATCCTTAGGCAGAGACCACCAGTAGGAAAGCACTACTATGCACAAGTTAGGTTGTATAGAAGGAGAATCAATAATAACCACTACAGTTATTTGTTATAAAATGTTTGTTATAAAAGGAGGCATAAAACACAACGCTGACTGTCTCATGAACAATACATTCTTGTTGTAAGATTTTTGTCATGATAACTGGATTTCAATTGATTTCATCCATCCAAATATCTTTCTCTTGTATTACATTATCATTTGGGCAGCAAAGTTTCTACAGAAGGAAAACTGAGGATAGAGAAAAAGAAATAAAGCGAAGTAAATATAACCCGACGGCCTCCCACATTTCAGGACCGCTTCAAAGAGGACAGAGGAAGGTGGTTATGTATGTGAACTGAACCTGAAATGCTCAGTTACTGAGCACAACATGTGAGTTTTCCACAATCGAGTGGTAACAGAGGCAAGTCTGTTTCTCTCCCACTTAGTTCAACTGCTTGGGTGCAAGAAGGAACTTATTTTAGCTGTCAGCTCAAATATATTGGTTAAATTATTACCATTTTCATTTAAAGGCAGCTGAGAAAATATATGCCAATTACTCTCAGTGGCCACTGAACTCAAGATGTCTTTTCATTCATTAATTATTAGGGATTGGCCTTTTGCAAGAAGGTGCTGTGGAACTCGGTCTCTCTTTCTCTCTCATTTAACACCTCCTTCACAGAGGCGCTGTGAGGGTTTCTGCGTGTGTGGTAACATGCAGCTCAGTAGCCTGCTTGGAATTTCCCACTCGCAAAGGTGTTATAAAATTTCAAAATAAAAAGTATACAACTAATAATAAAGATGTTGATCTTGAAATGCAATACGCAAACCAGAGACTGGAAATTTAAAATTTATAATGAAACGCTCTGAAGCTGTGATCCCTTCAGCCTTAGGAGTTCAGCAGGGGTGTGGGCCCGTGGAAGACTTGGATCGAAGATGCTTCAGGATGTGGTGGCGGTGATTCAGTAGGTGGCCCTCTTCCATCCCAAGGTGGTCCGCAGCCAACCCCAACCTGAGGTTACAGAGCTCAGTGCTGCAAGGGAACCATCCATTGGGTGAGCCGTAAGACTACGGTTCTGACCACTTGTGCTCATTAAAAATTCCAGGGCATTTTTATAAGACTAAGGATGTATCCATGTACTCTACAAGCTGGTTCCAGATGAGTGGCGATATTAACTTCTTAGTAAAGATCCAGAAAGGAAAAGATTCTTGCAAATTTCAGGAAAATGAAGAACATGTCTGTGAACAAAAATTCAGACAGATGTATTTAAAATTCTATCCCGAACTCCTATTTATGAATAATAAAACAAAACACCTGTGCAAATGACTTTCTTAGTGGGATATGAGCTTATTTCAGAGGAGACATTGCTTTTCTCAAACGAACTTTTGGAGGAAGGATACACTTAAGATATATCTCCAGCATTAATATGTGCTGATAAAATCAATTGTATTATGGATTTCTTCTGAACCTTTAGTCAGCCTCTTGAATAGTTAATATTTGAGATGGGGAATGAAATGATACTTTAATTTAGAATAATCTTAGAGGTTTCCATAAGCCCTTGGAGCTGGCATCCATAATTTCCAAAACTCTAAGTCATAAGACAACTATCACTTTAGACATTAATCATACAAGAAAAAAAAAACCAGAGCAATAATATCAAATTAATTCTGTATAGCAAATGGATTAAAGTTCTCACAGATGGATCTAGAAAAACAACAACAATAATAATAATAAATCTAAGGATTCTGTTAGGAAAAGTCTAGTGAAGAGAGAAAACTTGTACGTTTTAATGCATATTTGGAAATTACTCCTTTTCTTTTGTGGGATGGGGGAACCAGTTATTTTCTTCCTTGTATCACTTGCTGAACTCACTGGGCTTCACATGCCCCGTTTCTAGATTTTTGGCTAAAAGAATCCTGTGCCTAAGCTCTGTATGTAATTTGCCATCTCTGTGGAAAGTTACCATAGTTCTGTGGTTTCAGTAGAATGAAAAAAAAAAAAAAATGCCTCCCAGCTTCAAGCAGGGAACAACTCGGATTAAGTTATATGAGCATTTCCCTCTCAGCCCCTGAGTATGAGCTAGGGATTAGATTGAAAAGCCTGGACAAGGCTTTCTTTTCTAAAATCTGTATTAGTATGGGAAGTAATAGGCACTCAGTGTTTAGCTTTTTATATTTAAGTCTTTAAGCATAAATAATAGGAATTTATAAACACTGATTATTTCTTTTCTATAGGCTGTGTGGGAGATTATTTTTAATGCAGTATTGTGAAACTTCTGCTTTACTTTTACAACCTGGTTATTGTGTTAAAGCCAACCAGTCACCCCACAGTCATAAATGACATGGCCTTTGGCAGCCAGTGTTTTGTGGGAAGCAAGAACTGAAGAGAAACTGAAACAGATAGGCTTTGATGCTATGAAGCTTAATGCGGCAATAGATAAAATAGGCTTTGATGCTGTGAGGCTTAATGCGGCAATAAATAGAGAATTGTAAGTGTTGTCAATGTAAGCTGTACAGGAGTAGGTGACAATATTCTTTAGTTACATTTACGTAAAGGCCATAGCTACATATATATGTCAAATTTCTGGACCATGGAATCAATGGACTTGGTATTTAAACTATGAAGTACCTCAAGTAAACTTGGTATTTAAACTATGAAGTACCTTAAGAGAGATGCCTAGAATACCAGTGCATCTTCTTCCTGTAAGGATGCTATAATCTACTCTAACAATTTCATAGTGAACAAGGTTAAAACCTCACCTTTGAAAGCAAAGAATGAAAATGTAAAGGCTTATAAACATTTCTATTAAGGAAAGCTGTTGAATAAGCCAAAGTTCTAAAATATTGTATTTTCTATTTTTAATTATAAATTCATGTTAATATTCATTTTAATTTATGGGATGCATAGCAATTATTTCTTTTTTTAATTTTTCCTTTTTGGATACAGGGTTTCACTACATAGTTCAGACATATAGAGATCCTCCTGTCTCAGCCTCCTCAGCACTGGGATTACAGGCATGCACCACTATACCCGGTTTTGGCATAGGCACAGTGTGCCTAGGGTTCTGGGACCCCAGGTCCAGCACAGCATATGGTACTGGGGATTGAACTTGGGTCTTTGTGCTTGCCAAACTGGTACTGAGACTACTGAGCTATTTCCCCAGCCTGTAATTATTTCAAAATAAATTGAACAAACATCAAAATAATCCCTGTATGTGAGCAATACAGAAAACAAAAAAAAAAATAATGAAAAAGGTAGTTTTTCCTAAAGTGAAAAAATCTGAAATTTTTAAAATGAGGTACCTAAATACCAAAAGAAACAGTACTAATTGTTCTTAGTGTTACAGATAACACAAATGTATTTTGCTTTATATATTATAGATTCAAATGCAATTGTAGGAAATAATAATTCAGATTCACTTACTCTACTTAATTTCCTCCAACAGTAAAATCTCAAAAAAAATACAGTAAATATAATTAGGACAATGGCATAGGTATAATCAAGATATATAACAATTGCAGCACTGAAAAAATCTCTCCAGCTGTGCTTTGGAGCCCATACACAATTCTCTTCCACCCAAACCTCTCTCTGACCTCTGTTAACCACTAATCTTTTCCTTGTTTCCATATTTTTTAAGTTTCAGAATGATAGATGTGTAGGATTATATGATATATGGGGGGATTATGTTCACTCAGCATAATTTTTTGGAGCTCTATACAAGTTGTCATATGCATCAATAGTTTATATTTTTAATGCTGAAAAATAGTCTACAAAATATATTTTTACAACTCTGAACATTGGGAATGCTTTATTTTATTTTTTTTTTTTATGTATTTAGTACAGGGCTATAGGGTCTCACTATACAGATGGGACTCATAGTGATCCTCCAGTTTCAGCCTCCCAAGCACCAGAATTACAGGTGCACATCACCATGCCCAGTCTCAATCACTGGCTTAGCACACACTGGGGTGAGGCCAGCATGGCAGGCAGGGGATAGAACCTCTGGCCCCTTCATCTGCCTAAGAAGACACTTTAATCCGCTGAGCTATCTGACCAACCCAGGAATGCTACTTTATTTAGGGAACCATTGCTTTTGACTAAAGTGTACAGCTACATAATTGTGACACATAATTAGAAGGCTGCCTCATGCTAGAATCTTTTTTTTAAATATCTGCAGTAGTTTTAGTGAACTATGAGTGAAACAGTAACAGGGGCTACAGCTTGAAAAGACAAAAGTAGCTTCAGGCTTCCTACACAGGAGTGAGTATCTGTGATCACAGAAGTAGTTTTGTTCTCCTCTGTAGGAGCAGGAGCAGACCTAGGCAATTGCAGAGTGATGGGGGCTGGCACACATGAAGGTGTGGCAAGGACACTGAAGGACCAAGAACTACGCTGTCCAGTAAATTGTTCCATAAGAGAGATGGAGGCTTTTAAAGATGACAAACACTTGAAGTGCTGAAATATATATATATATATTTGTGCAAAAACAGCCCTGGGGAGTATATTTGAGAGGAGGTGGAGTTTACCTCAATATAAGGGAAGCTTTGTAAGAGCTTTGTAAGAGCTCTTCAATTCCTCTCACCTCTTAAGATAGTAGGTGCCAATTTATGAGGGAGAAACAGCTAGATATTCATATGCCAAAGAAAGGAATTAGATCCCCACCTTACACCATAAACACAGGTTAGTTAAGAATGGATCAAATACTTAAATGTAAGAGCTGAAAATATAAACTCTTACGAGGAAACACAGGAGTAAATCTTCATGCCTTGCATTTGACAAATGGGTTTCTAAGATAAAATGTTAAAAGCATTTACAAAGAAAACAATGGATAAATTAGTTTTCATCAAAACTTAAAACTTTTGGGCTTTATAGACTACAATTAAGAAAGCAAAAAAATAAACCATTTAATGGGAGAAAATATTTGCTGATCTTATATGATAAAAGCCTTATACCTGAAATAGATAAAGAACTCGTACGAGTATGATTCCACGGAATTGTTTTCAGCTGCAAAAGAAGTAGTACTGCATACTACAAAGTGAGTGAACCTGGAAAACATGTAAAGTGGAAGAAATCAGTATAATTGTATTGTATAAATTAACTAATTAATAACATGTTCAGAATAGGTAAAACTGTAGAGATGGAAAATAGATTAGCGGTTGCCAAGGAATGGGGGAAATAGGGCATGCATGACTTCTTATGGGGACATTTTTTGTTGGGGTGACAAAAATGTTTTGGAATTAGATAGTGATAGTGGTTTCCCAACTTTGAGAATGTGCCATAAATGCTGAAGTATATAGTTTAAAGGAATACTTTTATTTTCTATCTTTGTTTTTTTTTTAATTTTATTTATTTATTAGAGAGAGAGAGAGAGAGAGAGAGAGAGAGAGAGAGAGAG
>NW_004524640.1:628038-635751 GCF_000260255.1 Octodon degus
ATGTGGTGCTGGGGGATCGAACCGCGGTCCCTGATGCTTTGCTAAGCTTGTTCTAAGTAGGTGCTTTAGACCACTGAGCCATCTCTCCAGCCCCAATACTTTTATTTTCTGCCTGTTCAATGTTGGAGATTGAGGCCAGGGCCTTGTGCATGCCGAGTGCTCCACCCCGGAGCTACGTCTCTCGCCCCAAAGGAATGGGTGTCTTTGTTTGGTTTTTCTTTTTGTTTTCAGATCTGAAAATGTCTTTATTTTCTAGAAAATAAATTTGAGGAAGGTTAAAAAGCAATACCAGATTCTACATAAGTGCAGAAATAGAGGTAGTCATTCATTCAAAGCATTCAAGTAAGAATATGGCAATATCAAATATCCAAAAAGCATGACTTGAGTATTCCAAACATAATGTGTAAGTCATTCCTAACTAGCTTGAGCATTTCCTAGACAGGGAGGAAACAGTTAACATTCAAAATCCTGAAAGTGTTTTTCTTGGTTAATTACATTAGTTTGCCTTTGATCAAAGTCAAATTCTTTTAAACACAGATAAAGTATTACACAGTCAACTGTTAAAATGACATGTTGCAAGTTAATTCTAGTATAATGTATTCCAACAAAGCTTAGAAAATAAGATACTGAGCTGGCTTTGGACTAAGTTTAATAGTCATCTCCTCTGCTGACAATTTCTTTAGAAGTCGGGACACAGCACGATGGTGCGTTCAAACTGCGCTGTGTACGACCTTCACGGTGGGCATGGTCTTCCCTGTATGTATTCTGTACAGCCCAAATGACAGTCCATTCAGATTACAGATCAGCTTCTCTTGGTACATCTTCCCATGTATTTCCACGTCATAGGATTCCATTACCTCCTGGATGGCCTCACGCAACTCATACAGATATCAATACCAGCACACCTTATTTCTGTATTAGTGGCATCTGTTACAGCTTTTGCTAATACATGATGAAGCTAAATCATTTTCCAATTAAAAGTTAAAAATCACTGAAATATTTCATCTCTGCAAATATTCAAGCTATCAGAATTTTAGTTAAGTGAGAGACCTCTAAGTGGTGACCTCTAAATTCTCTCAGATTCAGATCAAACAGTGTTGGGGGGCATATAATCTCCATTCTTAAGCAATGCTAGAATCAAGGCTCCAAAGACTTGGCTTTTATTATTTTTGCTACTTTCTTAGCTTAAGTAAATCTTAATTGCTCTTGGTCTTGGTTTCTTTTGGTGTAAAGTAGGGATGATAATGAAAGCCCCATTGCTGTCATATACTTTGTAAAGATTTGTTGTAATAATAGATAAATAATTACCTTAAGTACTGCAAAGTAAAGCATAGATATTATACTAGGACGTTTCTGGAACTGTGCAATATGTTTTTACGAATAAGTTGTGAATATACAATTTCATTCTAATTTTAAATATGCTTTCTTCTTAAATTGTTGTAAAGGAAAAGTGGGTGATGGATTACACCAGGCAGATTTCCAATTAGTAAATTAGTAACTTATCCATCACCCCTTCTATCAGTTGCCTAATTCCACACTGCACTGCTCATTAGAATTTCTTCAAAGTGATAAGATAGGTCAAAACACTCCATTAACCTTTAGAAACACTGGTAGGCTGCATACAAAAGAGGATTAAATTTATAGACCAAAGATGTATCTGAGCCCAGAAACATAAATTTTTTCCTGGCATCCTACTCTTGCCTACGTAAAATGTCACAGTGTGTGTGTGTGCTATTATAATTTGTTCAGATAAAGTAAAAACCAACTTTTAAATTCAGTGGTGTTGAAATATGAAAAAGAAGCAGATTATACTTATATTTTCCTTTCTATCAAGTAACTCATATGTCTCTCCTTAACTATATTCTAGTTGAAAAAGCAAATCATGCTTAAGTTCTAAAATTTTAGAATGCTCTGTACATCAGTAACAGCTAGAAAAATAGACATATTTACTCCTGGAATCAGGGAGAGCTCAGACTTGGAATATTTATCTTATCAGTAATTTATTTGGCAGGCATTGCATTTTCTTTCTTCTTCTAGAAAAGCAGACTTTTTAAAAATACTATTACATATTCAATTTAAAATTTGGTAACATTTATTCCTCCTCATAAAATAGTGCTTGAGGCATTCCTTTAAGAGAGAGGGCTTTTTTTGGTAGAATACAGTAAATATGGGTTGAATTTATTCATGAAGCTAGTATTATTGAAAATCCATGACCACCTGTTCACTATTGCATGTTCTCCTGCAAACCTTTTCTATCAACAATACATTGAATTTATTTAATTTACTTATATTAAGATTACACAATCAATTAGAATCTAGTAAAAAGGATTTAAGTGAGAATTAAAATTATGACCTTAAAGGTCAGACACAAGAGCAAATCTTTTTTTGTAATCAATCTTTTACTGTTGTAGTTTTCATATTCTCAGGTTAAGAGTATTTTAGCAGTAATCACCAATGGAAAGAAATCAGATTACATTTAGTCCAAATTGCTTTACTTTTACCATATAGATGGAAGATTTGATATAGGTTTGATTTGATAATTAATGCACTATATATGCACCAATTTTTCCTGGTTGGACTGAGATGCTTGAAGAATTTGAACTGCCAAAGACATATTCAATTAAACTTACTGTTCCTGATAAAGCAGAGAAAGCAGAGTAGCACATTTTAATAAATCTCTTTAGTAATGTAAGCAGTTTCAAAGCTCAGATCATCATTCACACTATTCACAAACTTTTGCTGTTTATATAAAAACAGATCTGCACACACGTGCCTTGTTCACAGCTCTTCCTTGGCTTGGGCACCCTGTGCCTTCCTCTTGAGGCCAGAGATTTCTTACCTCCCCAAGACCTCTGTCCACTGAGTTTGAGGAGGTGGGGTGGGGGCATTGTTAAGAACTATGTAAAAGCATAAGCCTTTACTTTTATATCAAACGTGACATCTCAGTGTATGTGTGTATGAGACAAGTGACAATCATGCTGATTTCACAACAGAAAACAATTTTCCTAAGTATTATAATACATAATGTATAAATTGTTGCACATTAACTCAGTTTTTCCAGAGTTATAATATTTGAAGATTCAAAGGAAATATTTTTGAGGAGTTAATGCTATCAATGAGTTTTAGTCAAAATAGAAAAGCCATCAATATATAGTAGGAATGATTGGGGTGCTAGTCCCATTATTGACAGTACCTGCTTTACAAATCAAACCTAGTGTGGCTCATTTCCAAATTTTAAAATGAGATAAAAATCATGCATTTGTATCATAGATGAAGGAATTGATGGGAAATCAATCAGAAAAAAAGTACAAGGAACCGTAAATATGGCAGTCAGGAAGTTCCTCAAAGCTTGGAATTTGCCTCGTGTTTATTTTAATAGTTTGTGAAGAAGGCTTTCTATTTTACTAGTGAGTCCAGTACAAAGTGTCTCAAATACTCCTACCTAGTGTGCTACAGGTTATAGGTGTGCTTGAGTCTGGTCTTGTCAGGCTTGGTAGCTGAAGACTTGCTTACAAAATCTTTGTCCCTTTAGTCCAATGGGCCAACAAAATATGACCATGTTCTCTGTGCACCACAGAGTGAGAAAGGATGGAAGCCCTGAAGTTAATGAACTTTGAGATCATAAAAAATTTGTCTAGAAAGGGTAGAGCCATCCATTAATGGAGGAGAGGCAGGGAGGGTCAGCTGTGGGGTGCTGTTGACATACAGGGCCTAGATGGTGACTTGTGTCGCACTTTGTGCAGTAGATGCAGTAATCTGAGGTTTTGTTCATACAGTCCTGTGACTTTGTGAGTCATGACCAGTTCTCACATTTTGCTCTTTCTGCTTAGTGTTTTTATGCATGTTCAGAGCTGCAAATCCAAAGCCGCTACTTGTCCTTTGAAAATCAAAAAGAACACCAGCACTTCATAGAAAGGGAAGAGAGATGACATACTAAAAATGCAGGCTTTCTGCATTCTTTTCCTGACTATATGTGAAATATTAAAATTAAGTTTATCCTGGCAAAATACTGTTTAAATTTAAATTTGGCCCCTTTAATAGTATTAATTGGCATAGTTGGAGACTAGGTCATAGATTATTACACGCAATATGACATTTTAGTCATTTGTATTCATACATATCTTAATTCTCAATTTCTTCACTTATTTGCTACATAAATGCATGTTTAAACTGCGTTTTCCCTGTACCTATCAAAACATTAAGTATTATGAATATTTAATTAGGTAATGAATCAAAGTTTTCATATCTTTGCTATTGTTCATTTCTTAATAGATGAGTAATTTATTATATCCATTATATATACGTATATTAACTTTTCGTAAAAGTTCTGCTTGCATGATTTTACCCATCAATTAACCCAGAGAAGTAGAATCTTTAATGTAAGAATTAAAGGGCTATGTCTCCATGAATAATTAAATATAAAAATAGTAGCAAGATGAGGCTATTTTGATTTTTTCATCATTTATTCATGTATTTGATTAATTCATTGAGTATTTATTGAACAAGTACATATGGTACCCAAACCATGTACTGGGCACTATTCTTTAACTGGGGATACAAAACAAAGGTATTGTTTGCTTTTGTGACTCTTACAACCTACTGAAAAGAAGAGGCAATACACAAGAACACAGAGCCATGAGCAAGGCTATTTTGTATAGCGAAAGTGCAATAAATAACAATGGAATAGGATAGCATAATAGTGAATGACAGAATGCATGAGGCACATGGGTGTCCAAAAGCATTTGGATAAGACTGCTAGGAATTAGTTTTTCTAAAAACATCTTAACAATTGAAGTTAAAACCAATGGAGAAGGATCCAGACATAAAACTTCTGTATATATCAAGGCACTAAGCATGGTTTTATGTTTACTCTATGTAAAGAAAAGAAACATGGTTTAAGAAACAAGGTGCCTTCTTGATTACTATGGCCACAAACCAAGGGATGCTGTTACATTTTAAATTAATTAAAATAAAATACAAACCCTCAATGCTTATATTAGTCGACTTTCCTGTTTTTCAGGCCCAATACCCAACACCCAACACCTCCAAATTTAAAGAAGAAATAGTTTCTCTGTCTCATGTCTTTGGAGCTTTTAGTTCAAGATTGACTTCAAGTCGGGTTCATCATGGCAGAAGGACCTGGAAGGGAAAAGATGCTCCATTCAGGAAGTAGAATAGAGGAAGAGTGCTAGAGAGCAGCCAGATACAAACCTCAAGGTCACACTTCGGAGATCCACCCCAACACATCCAGAAGTGATTTATTAACTCCTTACGCATCTCCCAAGCCACTCAAGCTGACACATCTAATGGCCACAGTTTCTTAGTGGCACTATGCTTGGTTCAAGGGCTCAACAGCCATTTGTGGTTAATGACTGCTGTAATGGACAACACAGAGCCCATTTCTATCACTGAAGAGAGTTCTAATGGATAGGGCATTAGTAGCAAAGTAGATTTGAAATCGGAAGGGGGTCACAGAGAGTAGCCAGGAAAGATTCTGATGGCTTGACATGAAGACTTTGGATCCATGGAAGCCTTTGGATGGTTTGAAGTAGGAAAGAGAAAGTTATCATAACAAGTGGATAGAAAATGAATTATGAGGCATGCAAGACCCATTAGATATTGAAGTTGTACTGCTCAAGAAAGTGATAGGTCTTTGGTTATTTTCTAAGAGGAGCGGTGAAATGTAAAGGAGTTTGGGACATAGTTTAGAGATAGACTTGAATCAATTTGTTACTAGACTGCAAACAAGATAAACAGAAAAGGATCAAGGGCAATAGCACCTTCTGAAACATGAACAGCTATGTAGGTGGTAATTTATGCTGTTTACTGGAGTAAGAGAAGATGGAGGAGACATCATTTGTCTGTGTAGGTGGTTAGGGTTGGAAGGAAGGTGTGCAAAGTCAAGGGTTTTGATTCAGATACATTCTGCTTTGGCTATCCTTTGTGTATAAATGCACAGAGGTCAGGTGGGCAGTGCAGAATGAGTAAATCCATATTAAGTAGTGAACTTTTCAAAGTTTACAAAATAATTCCCTTAAGCATAATGGTATTTGTACTTTTTGTCCAAGTACAAATGATACGCCATAGGGTCGAGAACCTCACAGAGAAGTAGTACAGTAAAACCACACTAACTGGTTGGACCAGGCAAGAAACTGAACCCAGGGCCTTCACACTGAGCTATGTCCTTAGTCCTTTTTTTGAGTCAGGGTCTTACTAAATTGCTAGATTGGGCCTGATCTTGTGATCCTCCTGTCTCAGCTTCCCAGAAGTTGAGATTATAGGTATGGACCACCACACCCAACATGTATCATTACTTTTTTGAATTATCATCCATCATTACCTACCCAAAATGAGCAGGGTTTATATGCAGCTATTTAAGTTATGCATTGTGGTTTATTTAAGATAAGGTCTGCTAAAGGCTCAATGCCACTTCTTCCAGTTTGTGTAGTCCTTTGTAGTTTTTCCATCTAATTTGAATGTTTTAGTTTTTTGGTTTCTAGATGATGATGGGGAGAAAAATTACCTTTTTTTTTTTTCCTAGGGGGACTCATAACTTCGTGACTGTGACTTTTGTTAAAAAATAAACTTAGTTGCCAGGGTGTCACAGCTGCTATTGAGCAACTCAAGGATGTGGTTAAATCACAAAGCTTGTATTCTTGTTTTGCTGCCATTAACAAATGATATTTTTCTATGACAACTTTTAGAAGTTATTCCTTTTTATCAATTTTTTTTTAAAAAAACTCTTTTGCTTTAAAAATTCAATTTTATGGTGTCTTAACTGAGATAACTGTGCAGGCAGAGGCCAGATAAAATGGAAATGTTTTAAAACTTACCCTCACCCTGCTTTTCTCTCTAAGCTTGGTAGACACCCAGCTTTTTACAGGTTTTCAACTTAATAAGCTCTTTCTGATAGCAGGGTAGGTTAGCAGGACTTGCCAGTCATGGTTTTGTACTCTGAAGTGGCCCAGGTAGGATCTGGTCTATGAATCATGTGTCTAAAAAGGAAACACATGGAAGTCTGCGTGCATGGCAGGGAGCTCACTTGTCTCTGGCAAAGAAATCGCTGCCAGGGTTTCCCTAACTATGAGACAGATGGTGCCCGTCACTACTGCGGAGCTGCCCAGCTTACGCTCCCTGTGTGGCAGCAGGGTCCTGGGCACGAGACAGAAGACCACGTCCCATCCCATCTTCTATCCATTCATGCCATCATGCCACCAACTAACACCCACCTCCACCTGCAGCAGACTTGTTCCCAAGCAGCGACGTCTATAATGTAAGCCATCGTCTCTCCCTACTCCCATAATAATTATTTCAAGCATCTCCTTTGATGCTCTTATCGCTTTATCTCTGTACACAAAACACAGTGGCACACTGAACCAATTATTTCCAACATACTCCAGGCTATAATACACTTTAACCTGGAATGCCAAGCTAATTAAGACAAAATTGATTTATTAATACTATGATAGAGAAAAAAATGACTTCTAAGATAGTCATATGAAAATGGGAAGAGGGTGGCCAATCATTTTAAGAAACCAGCTGTCAAGGAATATTGGAAATTTTTAAGTCCTTTGAACAGATGATGATTTTTCATAAATTACAAAAAGTAATTTTTTTTCAGCTTCTCAAATACTTCCTACCACAGTACCTGTACATGGACTCAGGACCAAAGCCTAGACTATTTTTTCCTCATAAACTTTCTTTATTGTGGGC
>NW_004524640.1:635921-657908 GCF_000260255.1 Octodon degus
AAAAAAACTTTCTTCATTGTAAGTGTTGTATTTTATTGTCTGGGCCTATATGTCTTCCTGAGACTATGGTTCCCTAGGAGGGGCTTTTACCATCCACAGTCAAAATTGCTGATTGATACCCATATTCTAGATTTTTTTTTGAAGTGAGACCTTTAAAAAACAAAAACACCCCAATAACCTATGCCCCGCACCCCTCTTTGAGTATACTGTGGTCTAGGTAACTCTGAGATTTTTTTCTTCCTTTAATCCAGCGGGACATGCTTGGGTTCTCCATTGCAAAGATCTTCTAGCCTGAGCCATACAAAGCTGTCTGAAATGGGTTTGCTGTGGGTCTTGACTGGAGAACTTCGGAGCATCTTTTAAGTCACGCAGATACTAGATGTGGATGTGATTTTCAAAGACAGTGGCAAGTACTTTAGATGGCTTACGGAGAGGCCCAGAACCCTCACCCCCGCGGCGTCCTAGAAAGCTGGGGCTCAGTGCCAGCCGCAGGCCCCCACGCTCCGGGCTGCGGTGAAGGAGCCGTGCGGCGGACTAGCGGTGGCCCCGGGGGAGCGAGCGCCAGACAGTGTGGGCCGGGCTCAGCCAAACAGCAAGCAGCGCCTCCTCCGGGGGAGGGGCGGGAGCTCGGCTCAGCAAGCTTTGCTAGGGAGTTGCCTTAAAGCAAGCAAGCAAGCAGAATTGATGACCACTCCAGTTGCCTGGTTTATACAGTTTTAAGCAGTTGTCTTTACTCGTATTTCCCTTTGCAGAACTGCAAATCACTACTAACTTTGCACGTAGAAGAATATATGTGTGTGCGTGTGTGTGTGTGTACGCGCGCGTGCAAATCTCATTCTCTTCTCACCCTCCCTTTCCTTTCGCCCTTCCTTCCCAGCTCGCTCGCCTTCTCTCCCTCGTTCTCCCGCCGCAGCCGCTCCTCTCCGCCGGGACGCATGAACTTATTTCTCAGCGCTTTTGCATTTTGATCCCCCTGTGCCATGAACTGGACCAACACCCAAGCGGGAGGCTCTTGCAGCCCCGGGGCACTGCGATTCGCGTCCTAGGGCTGTTCCGAGGAGGATCCGCCTCGGAGAAAGAGAGAGTGATAGAGAAAGAGCTGCAGGAAGAGAAGGGAGCCTCCCTCCATCTGCCTCCGGCCTGGCGCGCGCAATGGCCCCGAACGCGCCCGCGCCCCGCGCCCCCAGCTCCCGCAGCGTCCGTGTCCCCCCGGCGCGCGCGCAGGAGATAGCGTTTAAAATCCTGAAGTAGGAAGAGACCCCCGAGAATAGAAGCCGGGGTGGAGGTGGAAGGGGAGCAGAGGATTCTCAAAGCTATTCAAAGAAGATAAGTCCAATATGCCAGCTTTCCACTCGAAGCCTCTCTGGAGCATCTAGCTTTGCTCCCAGAGTTACTCGAAAGCGGAAACTTTTCAGAGACCGGTGGGCCTGGGGTGAAGGGAACTGGGGGGAACTGGGAAGAGCGTGAGCGCGAGCGTGGCTCGGGGCGCCCCCCAGGGGGGATACGGCGTGGAGGTCGCACCATGGAAGTGCCGGCCGAGGCTGTGCGAGGTGGGGACGAGGAGGACCGCGGAGGGGTGAGTCGTGCGCACCCCACTTGGCCGCGGGTAGTCCCGGTGCTGCTGCCGCTCCGGCGCTCGCGGAAACTTTTCTGGGCGCTGTGCGCCGGCTCGCTGTCCTTGCTGCTGGCGGTGCTGGTGCGGCCGGTCCGCGCCGAGAACGGCCGAGAGCTGGGGCCTCGCAGTCAGGAGGCGGTGGCAGCGCAGGAGGAGGCGGAGGAGGAGAAGAAGGAGGAGGAGAAGGAGGAGGAGGAGGAGGAGGTGGAGGAGGAAGCGGTCCCGGGAGCAGAAGGGGGCGTCTTCCCCGGCGTGCAGGGAGGCGCGCCCGGGGGCGGCGCGCGGCTCAGCCCCTGGCTGCAGCCCTGGGCGCTGCTCCTCAGTGTCCTGGGTGCCTTCTTCTGGATGGGCTTGTACCTCCGGCGCGCCGGGGTGCGCCTGCCTCTGGCCGCTACGCTGCTGGCCGCCTGCTGCGGGGGGGAAGCGCTCGTCCAGCTCGGGCTGGGCGTCGGGGAGGACCGCCTGCTGTCGCTGCCCGCCGCGGGGGTGGTGCTCAGCTGCCTGGCCGCCGCGACATGGCTGGTGCTGAGGCTGCGGCTGCGGCCGGGCGTCCTCATGCTTGCCTTGACTAGCGCGGTGCGGACCGTGGCCCTCGTTTCCTTGGAGAGGTTCCAGGTGGCCTGGAGACCTTACCTGGCGTACTTGGCCGGTGTGCTGGGGATCCTCCTGGCCAGGTACGTGGAGCAGATCTTGCCGCAGTCTCCAGTGGCGGCTCCGAGGGAGCCTCTGGGGTCCCAGCGCACTGCTGGGACCAAGGAAGAGATCCCGGTGCTCAGGAGGAGGCGGCGGTCCAGCTCCGTGGTGTCTGCCGCGATGTCGGGCTGCGGCAGCAAGTCCCACCGCAGGACCTCCCTGCCCTGCATCCCCCGAGAGCAGGTAAGCGCGGCGCCCCACTTTCGGGCCGATTCGGGAAACTTGGGAAGCGGCGCAAAGTGTTGACAACTCCTGGAGGATCATCTAGGAAACGTGGTAGAACTTTAGACTTTGGAAGAAACTAGCATTTTTAATGTGTGCCTTTCGCAGAGTATTTTGTAACCTGAAGGACAGACAGGCGAAGAAGGAACACAACTCAGAGGCATTGGGCTGCTTCTGCCAGGCCAACTTTTCTCAGATCTGCTACACCTGGTGTGTGGCTTCTCTGCCCTTTAAGTACTCTCAGGCCTTCCTGCCTTAGTAGAAGGTAGAATTAGGCTGAGCTTTTAGGCAATGAGCCTTTTTGCCCCAGTGCAGATTTTCTCCTATTTTTAAAAATAAATTTTCTTTCTTATAAAGTAGCAGGCAAACATTTGTCACAACCACTAGACAGAGAATGCACGTAAGCAAAGCATGCTTGGAGATAAGGCATTGATACACTTTCTGGTTTTGCAGGAAGTTTAGCTAGGAGATGTGAAATAACGCTGGTATCTATTGGTTTTTAAATATAATTAGGTTACACGCACCATTGAATGGGCAGTGTTTGGTATTTTGCACATAAATGTCAAATTTGGGCCTCGTGTGTCTGACCTGTAGAATGGCTCAAGAAAGTAAACTATGCTATTATTGTCCACTGAAAAATAACCTTTCTCGTGAGCATTTACCAAATTAAGTGGATAGTTACAAATTCCAAAGGCTTTATTCAGGTTTTACAGGAAACGTGCAAGAGGCTAGTTCTAAGTGCTGTCTTTCAGAAAAGAGAGGTGGAGGGCTCTATAATTGTGAGTGAAACTGGAAAACGTTTGATCAGTTTTGGCGAGGCGTCTCCTAATTATCGTTAGATTTTTAGAACCATGGCATAGTTACTACAAATGGCATGAAACAACCAACTGCAATTTCGAACATTAACCGTACCTGGAAAAGCACACTTCTTCTTCAGCTATCTCCTTGAAGTTTTGACGCTTGATGAAAGAAGGGTGAAAAGCTGGTTATGTTCAGCAAGTGGAAATTTACACTTTCCCCATTTAAATTCATGCCCCTCGGCGGCACCATTAGGACACATTGAGTGTGTGAAAGAATATTCTATGGGATGGAAAGCCCTTTCTTTTTGGGTTATTTTCTGGACAATCTTGTAGGTACTTCCAAGAAATAGCAGGCACCATATGGTGTGGGTGCCTTGTTTGTTTCTGAAATAGAGTTGATTACAGAGATGTGATTGTTTGACATTATTTAGCAGAGAGGATGTCAACATTATAATCTCTGTGCTTATTTTAAAAGAAATGTACTTATTTAGTTTCTTGTTTAGATAAAACAAATTTCTTGAGCTTAAACTTCAAGAGTAAAGAAAAAGCAGACCACTGACTGATACTTAGTTGTGGTAGCAGTGTAGAGATTGTTAGACAAAAGTTATCTACTTCAGGGTAGGCTAAGTAGGAGGAAAAGTGTAATTTCTTTCTGGGGCTACGGAAGAAAATGTCTTTTAAACAAAAATTAAACCACTGGTTTAAATGTGTACAGCTCTTGAACTTATAGCGAAATGTGATGCGGTCCAGGCAAACATTGAGCCCTAATTTCTAAGAAAAATCTGGGTTTAATCATAAATTAATTGACTCCAAATTAATATCAGTTAGCTCTGAAATTACATTCTAAAATTTCATATTAACATTTGAGAGAGTTCAGAATGCATTTAAGATAAGGTGGTAGTTAGGTGAATTAACCAGCCGTGTTAAATAACCCACAAGGTTTTATTGGTTTTCTCTGGTTTAAATTAGTACATGAATAATTAAAAAAATCTGCAAATATATAAGAACATAAGTGAGCATAGCTATTTAAAATGTTTTGCTGATTAATGCAGCTGAAGAATTCCTATGTGTAATCTATTCCAATCATTTACGTGGGGTTACCTTTTTTTTAAAGCTGTGTGTTTATGAGTAATGCCCTAAAACTAGATACTGTCTCTTATGGTAGATGGAAAGACAGGATTACATTTAGCAGAAATTTAAAGACGTGGGTATGTGTGTGCTACTGAAGATTAGTTTTTATATTTGACCCATTAAAGTTTTGCTGAGCTGAACTGGGGAGAGTGGGTGGCGACTAACATGGGATAGTACCTTATAAGATAGGGCAATATCTCATGCGTTGGCCTAACTGTGTGAAAAGTTCAGGCACTATATAGTAAATGGCTTATCTGTTTTATCATAAGGAAACAAACTTCTGATTAAGGGTGCAAAGTGTACCACTGTCATTTGCATATTTTATGAAGACTCAAAATAATTGTAAAAGGAACGTTTAACACTCCCATGAATTCCACCAGATTGGTTCTTTTCTGAAGGGGTGTCCGCTCTCAACTTAAGGCAGTGCTCAGAGGCAACAAGTTAATTTTAAACTGTACTGCATGGATAGAAAGCACAGACACCGCTTGAGAATTTTTTTGGATGCTGTCCTTTGTGAAGTTTAAAGGTGAGAGAAGTTCAGCATTTTCTTCTCCATATGGATGACAGTGGGTCTGTACTTATGGGTTCATTCTCTTCAGTGGCCCTTAGTTCTAAATTGGCAAAGAGAATATATGATAAAATTCTGATAAGACAAACCAGTGAGCTGATACGCATTTTCTCCCCCACACCTTCCTTCTAGAAATTTACATCTAGAAAAATGTAGTCTATAGCTGCGTTATGACATATAGACTTGAGTTTTTCAGCACTAATGATAAAGATCGTCTCTAGCAAAGAGAGGAGAAAGTAGTTCTAATCTTTGATCTCAAAAATTAAGCCCTGCGTGTGTCTGTGACTGCGAGCGAAAACACCTTTACTCTGGTAAAGAATGAAGTTTATACCATCTCTTTTAGTCTTGCCGGCCCACTACCCTGAAGTTCGATTTTGTGGATGAGTGTGTCTAACTGTGCTATTTAGGCAAGCAGTATTAAGACATCAACTGTCTACCAAGATTTTTTCCCATCTTTCCTAAGTGTATTTTCACATCTGAGAGCAGCTATATTTCTTTCAGGTTGCCACTGTACTTCTGCAAATACTGGAATACACGAAGGGATGTAGGCTTTCATAAATTATTAGATATGATGCATCATTAATAAATATGTTTCTCACAAAAATTTTGGTTGTGCAATTTGTAGCACTTGCAAACTGTATCTGTGGGGTGTCTGTGTTCTTTTATGTCTTTCTTTGTGTCTACATGTCTTTCCACATAAAAGAATATAGTTGGATACTTATTCTTTAATTACTGTGACCATCCTATGTGTTCATTTTTAAAAGATTCCAAAACATTTGGAATTTTATTGCAGCTACATCTTAAGGATTTAAGATTTTGCATATAGTCTAAATGCAAGACATCTGGCTTTTTCATTAATTTGTTTAAATCTTTTAGCAACATAACTCTTTTGTGATAGGTACAATATGAGTCAAAATGATTCCGATGTATGCTTGATATTACATCATTAAAAGTCAAAATTGTTTCCTCTGACTATTTTCCTCCTAAGGTCCCAAACATTCTTACCATGTATACAAATGTATAGTTGCAGGAATGTAAGTGGATTTTAAGCTGGTTATCAGAAGAAGAATCAGGTTTTTCATCCCTGATGTGAGAAGGAAGCAGAAAGGCAAACAATAAAATAAAAATAGAAGAAATGGGTTGGATTTTGATGGAAGGCAGTAGAAGGCAGGCCTGTCATGGACTTTGTTATTGATAAAAAAATATAACTTGTTTTTAAAAGATAAAAAACAGAAATATTTCTTCAATACATATAAGTTGCCCTTTAAATCCCTGCATTTTAATGTGATGTGTATGTCTCAAGTGGAATAAATTCCTAAAAATAATGATGAACTTTATACTTAGCTGTATGCTGTATCACATTTCAGTAGTATTACTTGTAATGATACAAAGAGAAATATTGATTATTTAGGATTTGTTGACAGAATTAGGTAATTAAGTAATGTCAACTTCTGAAAATACTGAAAAAGGGAAACAGGATTTTCTTATCCCCTTGGGAAAGGTGAGGGTAAAGAAAGTTTTGTTTTTCTGTGATTTTTAAAAATTTTGATTTTACTTTGGGAATATGGATATTTAAGGCATACTGAAAAACTGCTTTAACTGACAGAAATAGTTAGTGAATCTATATAAATTTACAGAGGTTGGAAGGAGTGAAAACAGTCATTTTACTCTTGCTGTATTGAGTCTGAAATGTAAAAAGTTAAAACTGTAGAACTGAAAGAAATGCTGTGTATGCTGGGCTGTCATGTTAATTAAATAAACAACCAGAACACTGACTCTGTGTATGAAATACATTTTGAAAAGTCTAGGGGGAGGGGTTGCAGGCAGGGGAGGCTGAGTGACACAGGATAAAAAACATTCAAATGTAGAGACATTTGTGTGAATTTGTTACATTAGGAAATTTAGCTCTGAGAATAATCTCTTCAAGACTCTAGTTGAACAAAGGCCCTACAAAGTCTAATTTTATTTCTGTTTTGAGTATGTTTCTCACTTATTACGTTGAGATAGTATGCTGACAAAATGCAAAGTCACAACTCTGCGTATGTATTACATTTTAAGATAAACAGATTTTTAGTTAATATAGTTTGTATTAGTACCAGTGCAATAGAACCTAGTTGACTTCGGAGAAAGCTTGTACTGATCTATAAAAACAATGAGTTTAGGAATTAGAGTAGGAGGTATTTTTTTTAGAAAATATTGCTATCGTTGGAACCTCTTGGATATAGCAAGATAATTAGTGCCACTACTGTGTCATGTGGGGTCCAAAGAGAATTTTGAAATACAGAAACCTTACCTTTGACTGGGCCATGTGAGTATTTCTTTAGCCTTGTAGAATGATACCTAACCTTACACGTCCATGCTGACTTTCTGACTTATTTCCTGTATGTCTCTTGACCCGTGCAATCTTCCTCCTTCCTCTTTTCTTGGTGATATTTATAATCATATCTTGGTAAAAATCCTCAAGTCCATATTGAACATTCAGTGATGTATATATGTTTAATGGAGTTCTATCACAGAATTCTGAAGAACCTCAAAAACTCCCTAAAACTCCCTAGTCTTATATGAAAGAAGTGTTCTGTTAATAGTCCCAGTGAATGTTATTCCTTATATAGATAATAATAAAATCCTTTTATGGGGAATTTTTTAGGTTTTTTTTAATAAGGCTACCGTAGTTTATTAACTTAACTTTAAACTGAGGATGTATGTTCATGCTGTTCTTAGATGTTCAATGCACAGATGTGATCAGTGAGGGGAATAAAGTCTACAGGATATGTCTGAGTTGTAGTTCAGAGGAAGATCTAGTGGAGAATTATGTTCTAAAGTATTAGCTGGTTACACAATTCATTGTGAGTATATTACTGTTTAAAAAGATGCAGTTACTTGTAGCTCGTGTCATCCATAAAGGCCCTTAGGTCAGTCAACCTCTGAAATGTTGAACCAACATGTTCTTCTCTGTGTGTTAGACTGCACTAAATATTATAGGCAAATTATACACAGATACAACACTGCGGCTGTCTCTCTCTGCAGTCAAAGCCAAGTTAGGGTACTTAGGCATCAATGTACAAGAAATAGAGGAAATCACAGTAAAATATCTAAATGAATACATAGATAATAGGAAGTAGAATGTACAGAGCATTTTACAATAGATTTTTAACCATGACCCAGGACCCATTTGTGTCTTCTCTGAAATTACATATAAAACTTGATTTGCTCATTTTCATGGGACAAATGTCTGTGGTGTCCGATTTTGCAGAGATCTTCAACAAAGATATGTGTGTTTGTTTAAGTTCTCAGCAACTTTATGTTTGAAGACGTGAAGAAGGTTTTTTCTTTGTAATGGTAATGAATTTATTATACACTTATAGTATATTCTGAAGTAAAGACAGAAGTAGTAAATTTCTGAAGAGAACCCATTAAATGTTTTTGTATCTGTAGGTAGTGTAAGAATGAAAGTAGCTGATAGCAACAACATTTAATTCTGTGCCAAGTTGTAGTTAGTAACTAGAATTATTTGGGTTTTAGAGAAAGGGAAAATTAGCTACATATGTGCTGACAGCCTGAGGCAAAAAGGCATTGGTCCAGCCCCTCCTTGACTGGAGGATGCTGGAGTTGGAAGAGACAGGAAAAGAGACAGGCAGGCAATTTTAGGTGTAGGTGTCATTTGTGACTTTGCCTGGTCTAAGCTCTCCTTCAGAATGAGGAGATTGAGTAATCAAGTGGGAACTTCCAATGTACAGATAACCGAAATCTTTCCAAGCCCTTTCAGTGAATCAAATAGTTCCAAATAGCCTCTGGAATGTGCTGCTCAATTTTTCAATGTGTCTATTTGAAGGCATCTGGAATTTCAAGTTCAAGGTAAGGAAATGATCCCCAAATGAAAAAAAAGCAAAAAACAAAACAGAAAACATTGCTTTTTAAGAGCAAATAGTTGATTACTTATGTTTGTTTCACTTCTTTTGCCTAGTGTCCTTAGAAGTTCATCAGAATGTAAATAGAATTTAATATTCAAAGTGGTCAAAAGGACCATTACCTTTTAGAGGATAGGAATCTATCCTCTTGAGAAATGACACGAATTAAGTAACTTATGCAGGTGTGATTTTATGACATCATTTGTTCTTAAGGAACCTTTGGGCGATCTAGTTCCCATCAGAGCCCACGTCTAGTGAAGAATACAGATACTTAAGGGTGCTGATGTTCCTTCTTTCTCAGGAGCACAATTTCCCTATTGGGGTGTAGGTGTGAGTACTTGTGTGTGAATGTGTGTGTGTGTGTGTGTGTGTGTGTGTGTGTGTGTATCATTTCCCCCTGGCAGAATATTGCTTTGGTTGTATCAATTTAGTGGAGAAACAGTGTCACCCAGTGGTTTTGATGAAAACAGCCCTGTGAACATTATAGATAAGTGCTGTTTGGTACAATTAGAACAAAATAAATGTTGATTTTCACATTTTCTAATTGTTGCATAAAGAAAAAGAAGCAGCTGTAACATGATAGGCTTTCACCTTGTATATCACCTCAACATATAATAAAAATAGGTTGAGTTATCTTATGTTTTGCTTTATGCACCATCTATATAGCTCACCAGTGTTTTATACTTAAGGTGTACCTCTTATTTGGTCTGCCTTGTTTCACCTCTTCTGTAGATACATGTCACTTCCGGCTTCCATAATGGATGGTCCAGCTGTATCTTTTGAATAGGATGAAATAATTGATTACTAATCTCCTCTCTTCAGTCATAACCAAAACTCTATGTCAACTTAATACTAAAAATGCATCATCTTTTAGATGTTAAATGTAATATTGATAGCTCACTTTTGTACTCTAATAGTTGTACAGTCTATTTTTCCCATTTTATTATTTAACCTTATCTTACATATTTAAAACAATGATTATTTAAACGGGAAGAGGAATTGAGCAGAGCCCTTGATGAAGAATGCTTATGCTAACCACACTGATAGTATCAATACTTCTGGTTAATTATAAATTTGTCCCCTGTAATTTTGTGTTTTCCTCCCAGGACTGAGAATTGAACACAGGACCTTCACATTGAACTACCTTCCCAGGTCTTTTTCAATATTTATTTTGAGACAAGGTCTTGCTGAATCCCTTAATTGCACAGCCTGGGCTTAAACATGCAATCCCATGGCCTCAGCTTCCCATAGTACTGGGATTGCAGGCACGTGCCACTGTGGTGCCTTCTCTCATAGTTTTATATGTACCAAGAATGGTTTACAGATCCAGTGTGAGCACCTCACATTTCATGGTGACTGGTCTATAATTATGTTATCTCATGTCTTTTTGGAAATGAAAGTGCTTATATTTGTGGTACAGGTTGTTATCTTTGTAACTTAGAAACCTGAAGTGACAGAGCACTAGTAACTTTAATGGATGAAAATTAGTGCCTGCAAAGGGCTGATGACTTCGCACCCTGCCTGTGTAAACACTACTTCCATCGATGCAGAATGAACATGGTTTCATTTTGTTTATAGCCAGGGGCAGGAGTTTTTGATAGCGTGGAATTTCTTAACTAAGAATTCAGATTAGCTGGTGTTTGGAGCCATTTTTGAGCTCACATTTCGGGTTGTAATCTCAAAAGAAAAAGGCAACCCAAAAACTTTGGTAATTCTGGGAATAGTTCCAATGTCACTTCAATAATTAGCAAGAAAGGTGCTTTTTTACACATGTGGTGTTCTTGCATATACATAGATATATAAGTTAATAATTCTAAAAAAATGCCTTTTGTGTGTTGTGATTTGTACCTTTGTGGTATTAGAATGCCTTTGCAACAAGGCATAGTGCTTATTTGGCATTGTAGCGTTAAAATAGTAAAATGCATAGATAATAACTAATCACTTAGAAAATAATCTGTAAAGACCAAAAGACCATAAAAAAGTGCTTTGTGAAGAAGTGCCTTTGGATCAAATGAAGTAATGTGGATTCAGGTTTACTTTTAGTAAAGCTGATTTATTTTAAATTTGTAAAGACCGTCAGGTCATTATAATACTGCTATCCCTTAACACAGTTTGTATTGAAATGTAACTTGTTGTATTCACCAGCTAATTGTAAAATTGTTTATATTTACTGGCCTTCACTATTTTTCTTTCAGGCCACTTTTCTCTCTTTGTTCCCTGTCTCTCCATTTCATTTCATGCTCTTTTAACTTAATAGATTCTTTTTCCTCAGAGAATATTTAAGAATTTAGGGAATTCCTTTCTGTCTTCTAGAACCTTGTATGACTATTAAATAATTTTATGCAAGATGCTTATAGGTTTGGGTTCATGCGATCTTAGTAAAAATTGCTTGTCTTCTGAAATACACTTGAATAACTGAATATTTATATGATGTCCATTGCATTTCTTCCTTTCTAGATATAATCCACTTCTATAAACATGATGGAAGTTGGACGTCACAGCAATATAATTTTGGGGGCAATATTGTATTTTGTGACAAACTGATGGCCTGCTTGGCGGAGTTGGCACCCTTACTGTGCTTTTCAGTTTGCCCGAGCACAGATAAAGGAAGTGACTTTTTACTTTTTTCTAAGTGTTTCTGAGGGTCAAGTTGAATGGTTCACTTGCGAAATGCTCTCCAGGGTACGAGAGAATCAGTATTTCGGGGTCCTCTGCCTCAGGAGCAAAGTCTCTCACAGGAAGGAAGAAGGGAGCCTGTGACAGTTGATGCTCCCTGGAAAATTTGCTTTTTAAGCTCCACAAAGGAAGGCTTCCAATACAGATCAGTTTTTATTATAAAAGAAATCAGCGTATTTAGACTGAAGTTGTGTAGCAACTGAGCTGATTTAAGGCAACTTTGATAAGAGATGAACTATTGGTAGATCAGTGAGTTTCTGTTTTTAATATAGATTTTGCATTTTTCCTACTTTTAAATATCTTCTTGCAGTGTCACATAAAGGGCTGGAGTTGGGCATATCTTTACTATTAAGAAAATCCTTGCTCTGCATCACTCCTGGATACTTACATTTGTTCACTGTCAACTGAAAATAGCCAACGCTACTGCCAAAATCATGGTAGCCTAAAATTCAGGAACAGCTTTGAAATTAGGGTGTATAGTTGTAGTAGCAAAATCTTGGAAACAACCTAAGTGTCCATCAACCAAGGAATGGATAATTTTCTTTTTAATATAAAGGAGTACTACTTAGTTGTAAAGAAGTATAAACAAGTCATTTGTACCTTGAAACTATATGTGTAAGTGATATAAACTGGACATGCATGTGTAAATAGTGCATTATCTCTCTATTGTGAGAAACAAAATATAAATAAAAACTGAAATGTTCAGTTGATATTGTGGATTAGGAATAAATTATTCAAAAGGAAGGGAGAGTGGTGGAGGGAGGGGGAGGAAGGAAGGGAAAGAAAAATGAGAAAAGGGAAAAATGGAGAAGCTTTTACCTTTCTGCATTATAGGGAAGGGTCTACAGGGTGCTCAGGGTCTCACTATTAGATCAGACTTGTAGTCATCCTCCTGTCTAGAGCCTCCCAAGTGCTGGGATTACAGGCGCGTGCCACTACACCCAATCTCAATTTCTGTCTCAGCACACCCCAGGGGCGGGGCCAGCACAGCACGCCAGGCATTGAACTCCAGGCCCCTGTGCCTGCTTGCAGGTGCTTTAATCCATTGAGCTATTTGGCCGGCCTGAGGCTTTGTGAATAAGGAGAGGAAGACAGGTTGAAGAGAGGGGAGGAGAATGGGGAAAAAAGAGGAACCGAGATACATCATGTACAGGTTCAAATCCTGTAGAAGGAATGTGATCCTGATGCCTAAATTGTACTAATAAACTGAATTAAATTAAAAAGGAAAGAAATTAGAGATTGTTCAGGAAATAAAATTAAAATCTTTGCCAGCTTCAGATAATGAGAAAAATAACAAATTGACTTCATTTTCTTCCTTTACCTTCACAAAGATTGGACAGGTGTTAAATGATCACTTTTTAATATTCTTAGTCTGTATTGTTTTGTGGAAAAGAAAGCTGAATTTCCTGGAAAGTCTATTGGAGAGAAAATGCCATCTCTGTTTCATCCATTTAATTACCTAATTAATTAATAGTGCTGAGGATTGAACCCAGGACCACTCCTGTGGCAAGCGTGTACTTGACCACTAAGCCATACCTCCAGCCCTTAGTTTATCTTTTAATCATGATCCCTTGGGACATACATCTTCAGCTAGTCACTTCTAGAGATGACATTATAAAATTGGCTTATTTCAAAAGTCATCTAGCCTCAGTGCTGGTTCAGTTATGCCGAATGATCAAGAAGTTTGGCAGTATCATTTTGAGCCAAGATGTACTGAAAACACAACACTTTATAAGGCTTGTTTGAAAGGCAGATTTTTACTTTATCCAGTCCTTTTTACTCAGAGCACCTAATTTTTAAGAGCTTGAATTATTAAAATAGGAAATTTTAAGTCAAATAAGAACTGAATCTGTTACCATAGTTTTGATTCTTAAGAGCGATATTGTCGTATTTTCCCACTGAAATCATGAAAATTTCCTTTGAGTGTATTTATACCATTCATTATGAATTTTGATAAACGTAGGCATGCAATGTTTAGAAAAAACATTGCTTCTAACCTTTACTGCATGTCAGGTGTACTCATAGGTAGATTTTCTAGAAAGATGACTGACAACTGTAAGAGTGCTTTGAATATATTTTTAAAAATACAAAAATGGTTTCTATTTGAAAAATACCTGCCTTAGTTATAAGTCAATTTGAAAGAAGCTGTAATCAAAAGCTTTGTAAATGGGGAGGGGTTAAAAGGAGGGTAGAGGGATGGGGTGAAAAACCGAGTTATATCACGTATAGGTACGAATTCTCTATGATGAACGTGATTGTTATGCATATATAAAATGTACCAATAAATCTAATGTTAAAAAAAGGCTACCATAGAAAATATATAAAAAAAACTTTGATGAAACATTTCTATGAAAGTTTAGAAGGGAGCTCTTCATTATATTTTTATTTTGAGAAAAGGAGCTAACTGGAATATCTTGCAGAGTGACTGCTTTTACTCTTGGGGAATTGTTTTTCCTAAATAAACAGAATCTAAATTACAGCACAACTCTTAATGGTAGTGGCTATAGCTCATCCACGTCTCTTCATTCCTTTTTTACTTGAGTAATAAATGGATTGACTCTTCTTAAACATTTTACAGGGTGACAGGTAGGGCTTTAAATTGTTCCTGGTGGAAATTTGGAGAGAAACTGACTAGGCCTAATGAAAAGCGTGAGAATTAGGCTGGGAATGTTGGCTAAAGGGTTGACAGAACACCGATAAGGAAGTTATCTACAGCATAGAGTGGCATTCAGAAAAGGAAACTCATAAAAACGACCGCGCAACACTACTGCTAGCATTTTGCATGTGAAGAAAAATTAACTCGGTGAAAATCAGGAGTATTTACTGTGTCGGCTTTGGGGGATATGTTCCCCAGGGACGCCCCATTGCTGTGTGGGGAGGAAACCCAGCTATGTGTTAGCTTGCGATTTGTCCTTAGAACCAAATGTGTGCGACATGGCCTGGGGAAGAGCTGTAAATGCTGGTCACAGCTTTCCTGACAGTTGTTACTTTCCAGTACGTCCTTATTCTTTAGTTAGTTGGGACATGTATCACTCTGATTTATCAATATAGTGTGATGGTGATTTTGTAATATCAGAATTCATTACAAATGTCAGTAATGTAAGTGTATCATATTAAGATCCTAGGGCAGTCATGATGAGTCTTAGAGCTTTCAATAATAACAAACAGCTGGCTGCAGCTCATGTGCCGTAGGTTCACCACTACTGTCCTAGGGCTCTACTTTATGTTCAATATTTGCTGCATTCTAAGCACTTCAAGATGTTTATATGCTTTTTCCCTGTTGATAACTATTCTTATGTAACACTCATGACATGTTAATCAAAGTGTTGTTACAGCAAATGTCTCTGATTAATAGATTAGTCAACTTCCTTTAAATGCTTCCAAAGTCTGGGATGACATTGCCTGACTTTACCTATTTATAATTACAAATCACTTGGCATTTTCCTAATTGAGTTGCATGCTGTAATCCAAGAGTTGAATGTGGATGAAAATCATCTGGGCACCCTATTACAGTTCAGAGTCCTAGATCCTACCCTCAGTTATTCCAATTTATTGAAGTGTGGAGTCAGTACTAGAAATTGACAGATTTTAAAGGAGCACCTCAGGTTCCTTAGTTGAAAAATACAATGCCATGATCATTTGTCCACCAAAGCCATACAGGGAGTTCTGAACCTTTAGATCTGATTCAGCAAATGCTTAAAAACTACTTGACACTTGACTCAGACAGGAAGGCTGACTATTGAGAGAAAACAAACATATGTGTGCCTGCACAGATGTACTCCCATTCATATGCACCTATGCATTATACTTCGAGATTTCTTTGATACTTTGAATATCAATTTCAAGGTACTCGAAATGAGGTACTTTAAAATGAGGAATAGCCAGTTTCCCTGTCATATGGCTGTTTAAAGAAATAATGTTAAACAAATGTTAAGTAGTCACACTTAGCCTGAAACAGCCCAAAGCTTTGAAAAATGTCCAGATTTCTTAAACTTTCTGAGCTTTAGTGATTCTATCTGGACCATCAGGATAATTTAACCCACGTCTTAAGCTTATTTTTAGTGGACCAATTGGATAGGAGTTCTTAAAAGTCTTTCTCAACTAAATAGGGGCAGTATCTGTTGTTGTCCAGTAAGATCACGGCATTGAGGGTTGTATGCTCACTGTCAGAAATCAAAATGTAAAGGAACCCAAGCACATTTTCATCTGATTACACAAACAGACTTTCACACTTTACAAAATACGCAGCTTCTCTGGAAGTTAATTGAAGTGGCCTTGCGGAGTTGCTTAAGTTGCGACCAAAATCGTTGACAAATGAGCTCTGACATTAGATGGGATAATGGCAGAATGAGAGAAATCTGTCAAGGAGGGCTGCAGATGCTTCAGAAGAAGCGATTACAGTGGGACGGGATGGAGATGAATCTGTGCAGCCCTTGACCGTGTTTACAAAAATGACTGATGGTGCCATTGAGCCTACTGTGTAATACGTCACGAAACCAGACTTTGCAGATGCTTGGTCTGTGCTCCAGCTGCCGTTAGAACTCATGGTGCATCTTGCAAAACCGAAATTCTTGTCTGAATTTTTAGCTTGCTTTCATGGTAAAATTTCCAGTCAACCTTTTGATTTTCTTACTATCTACTGATAGTTCCACTGTTCTCCCATAGCAAGGACTTCCTATTCGTTATCTGGGCAAAGCAGCAGGTAGCACTGGCTCAGTCATGGCCCTTAGTAGAAGGGAAGTGATTGTGTTTATCATGGAAAAGATACTCCTCCAGGTGCCCCATGTTTCTTTTAAACAGCTTCCGCAAGGTCTTCCAGGTCTCTATCCCCAGACAACTTTTCTTCCAGATTCTTCCACTTATCAAATGATCCTTCATTGTAGTCTGAGGTGGTGGTTTCGGCTTGACATTGGCAGTCTGGAGAATCCTGGGGCGTCTCTTTATACACTGTCCCTGTCCGTAGAAATTCTGCCTGAGGTAGTTGTCTCTTTGCTAATTGGGTCAAAGGAAAGCTTCTGGCTTCCAATTCTACAGTGCAGGAGGAGATGCTGGACTGTGAGGAAGATGTCGAGGTCCTGGCAAAACTGTTCTTCAGAATGGATGAGACGCCCACTGGAGTTGTAGGAGTGAACTTTTTCTGGTATGAGTTAAAATAGATTAATAGGAGGAAAGTCATGGGAACTTAATATTGTCTACGGCAAAGAATCTCAGAGTGCAATTAATTGCCCACTAACCCTTGAAGTTAAGGGGCTTATACGCCCTTTTTCCAGGAAGGAAAAGTGGGCTGGAGGAATGCACATGGTTTCTAGGGGTGGTAACTGATTATTAGGGGGAATGAGTAGACCTTGGGAACCGAACTTTGATGCTGTTTTCTTTGGAATTTGAATGAGCCCAAGAGACAGACAGACACTATCTTGTGACAAAAGTTCATCCAGGAGTGGTCACCCCTAGCCCATAGATAACAGATTTCAGGGAGAGAAAAGATAATGGTGTTTTTCAGGTGGGTTATGGCAGATAAGGGACTATCAGAGTCTTTTCCTGAACCTGCAGGAGCAAGGGTCATGAGGTGTGCGTGTGCATATGCATGTGTGCACGCGTGTGTGTCTGTGTGTGTAGAGGAGGGAAGGTGGGAGGAAGACCAGTGACACCTTCAACCTTCAGTCCAAGGCTATTTCTCCAGTTTGACATCAAAACAATATACTTGAGACATTTTTTTAAACTTTGTTATTTTTTTCCTCCCCCAACAAAGGCTTTTGAGAAAGAAAGCCTGTGATCAGCATTACGTTGAATAGGTCCTCTCAGGTTGTCGTATTGAGAGCACAGTAGATGTTGGGTGGAAGAAGGGAAGCTAGTGAGTGGAAACTGGGCCACTGGGTGATTTTCTTGAGTTGTAATACATGCTGACAGCAGCGCTGTTACTAGAGTCTAATGCTACAGCTGCCCACCACTCGTACTGACCAAAATCTAGGAGACAGGAGTTGGTGGAAGAAGTCAGGTGATTCAGAGCTGTCCCTGAGGAACGTGAAAGAGCCCCTCCAAGCTCTTCCTGGAGGGATCCAATGGTGCAGAGGGCCTTTTGGGACCTAGGGAAGGCATCTGCTGCTGAAGGCTTTGCACGTTCTTCTCCACTGCAGCATCTGTCTTCCCCAGAGCAAGAGAATGAGTTTTCACCTTCTAGACAAGTGGCTGCATTTTCTTTTCAGACAGTTGCATTACAAGTTATGCTCAGCATTAGTTGATGACAAAGAAGTACTATTTACTCTGGAGCCATTTGGATGGGGATTTGGGACAGAAGGACAAAGGAGGGGGGCACTGTAAAATGTGTGATTGATTGCTCTGTTCCTTCAGGCTAGAGAGTGAATTTTTAAATTCTTTTTCTTAGTTGAGGGGTCTGTATTAAGGAAATCTGGTATCTGTCTTTATTTTTTGCTTCAGAAAAATTTGACCAGGCCAGAACCTATAGTGCACGCCCAGCTGCGTAGGAGGCTGAGGCAGGAGGATTTTAATTAAAGGCTAGCTTCAACAACTTAGGAGATACTGCTCTCCAAATGTACAAAAGATGTGGGGATATAGCTCACTGACAAAGCACCCTTGAGTTTGATACTGAAGGGAAAAATACAATCTAGGATGCCATCAGCTCCACAACAGCCTCCCCACCTCCCCATTTTATCTTCTGCCTGTGCCTTCAGGAAAGTGATAAGATTGCCTTAGTTGGAAATAAATTCTAATCAAGCACCTCCAACTCTGCAAAACCTTTTAGTATTTTAGAGTATTGTAGCATAAAAGTTGGCTTTGAAATTTGATCTTGACAAAATTGTCTTCATATTTTAAAATAAATGTTTAAAACTAGATTTTAACACATTCAAGTATCATTCCCAGGCTCTCCCACTTGAAGAGCTGAATGTACAGCTCTGCTGTGGCAGAAGCAATGAACTACTCCAAGGAAGCTCAGAGCACTGTTCGTGGCCCTTTTCCATCAGTCCACTCGCCAGTTCATCCCAGTCCTTTCTATGGAGGAAACACTTCTGTTTTGTTTTCGTATGAACTGAAGCCATTTATCACTCTTTTGAGAACTGCAGTGATAGGTGTAATAAAATAATGTTTAAATTATGACAGCTTCATGACACTGTGACTTTTCAGTTTGCTAAGTATGTGCTATTGTTTTTTTTTCCTTGTTATTATATATTTTATATAGTGCTTAGATACCAGAAAGGTAAGGCATTGTAAAATGTGTGAAATTATGAGTTTTTAATCACATTGGGAGAAAAATGATGAGTAGAAAAAGAAATCAGGAAACAAACATGATTCAGGATAGAGAACATTATTATCTGCAGTATATATATCATGCATAGCAAAGAAGAGACTTGTCATTTTTATTGCTTGTAGAAGTGAATCATGGATACATTATTTTTCAGTTCTTTTCTGTATTTTTTTAGGTTCTCAATACTGCACGCATTTTATCACCTGAAAAAAATAAGACTTTGCAAAGAAATGTCATATGATATTTTTTCCTTTGGATCTATTCATAGACCATTTATTAGGGCCATTTACCTAGTGGTTGTTTGTCTTGTAAGCATGGAAATTATATCTCTTGGTGCTTTAAATCCTGATTCTTTACCCAGTGACTGGACAGGTTAAATCTTCTTATATGATTGGAGGTTAAACTATTGCATGGACCTTCAGAAATAGTCCCTGAAAGCACCGATTGACATACATGTCATTTTAATAATTTTACTAAAGGTGTTTTATGAAAAATAGAGATGCATGTGTATTGAATATGCATTCATATAATGAGGTATATGCAAAAGTTTTGCAAAAACTATTTTTTTTTTTGCCTATTGTGTGTGTTTAAGGTAGCAGCAAAACCCCTGTGATCACAGCGGTGTTATCTCAACATAAATAAAAACAATACAGCCCTAATAAGGGGAGAAAATTCAGCATGTGTGAGCAGACCATTGAGCCTACTTTACTGTTCACTGGGAATATAAGTGGCAGATACTGTAAAAATCAGCCTCCCAGTGATTGTTTTTCTAAGTGATAAACAAATTGTAAAAAAAAAATGCTTGAAAGAATTCCACATATTAAATCACTTATTAAATGTATCATACTCTCTAAATTGTTTACTAGTTTGTGCATATCCCCTATAATTGTTTTTATTTTACATTTTCAGTTTTCACCTGTAAGCCATATGAGAAATATAATGAGGTGTTTCTATAATTGAATTTCTTATGTGTCTGAGCTACACTGTGTATGTTCCTTTTGCTTATTTGGATTTTCTTGACTATTTGCATTTTCAGAGTAAGACTATGGAATCTTACATTTCTGCTTAGTGTTGCTTATTTAAAAGAAACGAACAAGGGCTGGCCAAATAGCTCAGTGGATTGCAGGTGCTTGCAGATGAAGGGGCTGGGGGTTTGATCCCCAGGCCTGCCACGCCAGCCTCACCCCAGGGGTGCCCTGAGACAGCAATTGAGACTGGGAATGGTGGTGCAGGCCTGTAGTCCTCGCTCTTGGGTGGCTGTAAAGAGGCAGATCACTAGGAGTCTGATCTAGTAGTCAGACCCTGAACACCCTGTTGACCCTTCCCTAAAATAAAGAAATGAACAGTGAAAGAGGACAATGTATATATGATATTTTAAAAGTTCCTTCTCTATCTAGAATTATGAATCATTTGAAGGGCTATAAGTTTCAAAAGGAATAAATTTGGGACTATTAAGTTCATTTCTGTAACTACCTAAAAAATAAAGATTGTAGTTTTATGTTAAAAAAAAAAACTTTCAGGAAATAAATATGACAGAATCAGAGAAGATAAGCAAAAGCCAAGTGTCCTAAAGCACTCCAGTCACTTTACTGTTTCATCCAAGTAGAGCTAGCTGGTGAATACTTGCTGACTATGTTTGAGATGTTTGTGCTCAACACACAGAGCCTGCTAGTCATTTCCTTTCTGCGTGTGCTTGCGTGGGGGTGGGAACACATTTGGAGGGAAGGGGTTGGCCCTGGGGTTTACACCTGGCCAGAATCCAGGTCCCACAGCCTTGCGGGTCAGAGATGTAATTTTTCCATAAAACCAGAGGTCATCCATTGCTGAGGCACCGGATAGGCACTAATAGTAAAGCTGTAATTCATCAATCAGAACATCAGGTTATTAATTTACACTGGGGAATTTCACTGTAAGGAAGACCAGAGTGCCAGTACTTACTAATAAATACTTCTTGTTTCTAGTGGGAAGGTCACCTTTAGCATGGTTGGCTCCTTGACTGCCACTGGGGATCTCTGACTTGTGGGAATTCTCCTTGGAAAACTCTCACTGTTTGCATTTTTATTCCAGGACATTTGAAGAGTGCCCACAGCATGCCAGGAAGTAGGAGATGGTTGGGGGAGGATTGAGAAACAGACCACCTTGTACCCCCCTCCCTGAGCTTACAGTAAAGACACTACTTGACATAGTATTACTGTGCCAAGTGATAAATGCTCAGAAACACAGAAAGTCATGGGAACTTTGCTTTTGAGAAAGATCATAGCTAAATATAATGTTCCAGTACCATCACCCCCTTAACACAGACTTCTGGTAAAAATGCTGTCTTTTCTGATTTCTGTTTTGTATTTATTCCCAACTTTTTCATGTGTTTATGTTAATAGCATGCTAACCTAAAGGCTGTTAATAGAGGGCCAAGCACTGCTGTAGGCTGTGATCCTTGGAAACTGACCACATAGTGACAATGCTCCCTGCGTGGTTAGGCAGCAGGTCAGTTTTTGTTTCTTAGTCTTGGGATAAGAGAGGGAAGATGATGTATTTGTTTGATCTGGCCATATTCAGTATGGTCCTTTTACATTCTCATGGAACCTTGATGGTTTGAAGGTGCCCAATTTCTTTCATTTACAAAATGCATTTTAATATCTGTTCAATACCAGCCACTTTCATTCTCCTTGTTTTTTGGATCAGCATGGACCTTGTTTCTCGAATTGGAAGCATCGTGTGGCCCATCTCTAACTGTAAGCGGCGAAGTCGTTGGCTTTGGACATTTTAATTAGCACAAAGACTATCCTTCTGTTCGAAATTAAAGTTAAGCAGAGTCCTTAATCTTTCTGCTCTTCGTGCTGTATCTTAGTGAGGAAACAGATCTTCAAGTCATTAGACTGCAGCCGCTTTGCTGCAGAATCCTCCGACAATCGCCAGGACAATGTATCATATGCCCTTGATCATGTTTTATAATTTCATGGGGCCGTGTGGAATTTTGCAGCATGTGACTGCTCTGCCTAGCGGGAAATCATCAAGTGATGCAATCTAACCTTGCATACTTGTTGGGCTGAGTTGTACTTCAAATTATTTCTTGATTTATCCTGGATGCCTCCAGTGGGTTGTCTCTAAAAAGA
>NW_004524640.1:658621-661274 GCF_000260255.1 Octodon degus
CAGTTGTCCCTTCCCTTTGAGCAGTTTCTTTCCCTTCAATAGTATCTATTGTACCTTTCTGGTTTTATTTACTCTTTCAGGCTCTTACCCTAGGTAGAAAATGTTCACACACGTGGGTCTGATTTATCTCACTTATGAGTATGGTCTCTAGTTGCATCCATTTACCTATGAAAGCCTCGAGTTTAGCTTTCTTCACAGTTGAATAGGACTGCATTGTATAACAATATCACATCTTTTTAAAATCCATTCTTCAGTTGATGTCATTTGGATTGTTGCCAAGATTGAGCTATGACATATTGCACTGCCATAAACATGAGTGCACATATATCGCTGTGGTATGATGTATTCAGTTCTGGAAAAGTACCCAGGAGGGGTTTAGCTGGGTTGGATGGTATCTCTAATCCTAGCTTTCTGAGGAATCTCCACACTGATTTCTATAGTAGTTGTACCAGTCCGCATTCCCACCATCAGTGAAGGGTTCCTTTTGCCCCACAGCCTCTACAGCATTTGTAATTAGTTGATTTCTTGATGAGAGCCATTCTTTCTGGGGTGAGATGCAATCTGAATGTTCTTTAAGTTGCAGTTCTTGAATGACCAGTGATGTTGAGCACTTTTTCATACATTTACTTGCCATTTGTATTTCTTCCTCTGAGAAGTGTGTATTCATCTCAAATGAAGAGCCCTGATATGTGAGCTCCATGAATGTCGTGCCTAATATCCATCATGAGTGAGAACCAGGCTCCCTTCCACACCATATGCTCAGCTTGCTCCTTCTCTCCACTTTTGGATATTATGTTCTTCTGAAATTCAGAAGTCTAGAGCCTAGTACAGCAGTTCATCTGTCAGTTGAGGAGAACAAAGCATAGTGTAATTATCTTCTTTTCTTGTACTAACAGTAACCTCTGGACCTTTTTATAACGTACTTGCCTAAGCAACCCTGGAACTACTCTATTAAATTGTAGGTTGGCAGGCCAAAAGGAAGGCATATGATTTTGTTACATGCCTGCTAATGAACTAGTTGCTTAGTGATATTTTAATATACGCTTTTTTTCTCTTGTGTTTGTCAGTAAAATTACATACATTTATAGCTTTTATTTATTCACTTTTTGTGGTATTGGGGAGTAAGCCCAGAGTCTTTGCACCCGACCACATTTTATCTTGAGAGTGGTCACTAAGTTACCCATGCTGGGTTGTGCATGTGATCCTACTGCTTCAGCTTCCCAGAGAGCTGGGAGTACAAGCGTGTGTCACCACACCTAGCTAGATTTATAGTTCTTATCAATAAAATCTTTGAAGAGCTTATGGGAGTTAATACTATGTTCCCTCTATCTGTGTTGTGCCTCTGGTACTTTGGACCTTCTGTTCTTGTTTGATTTAGATGCAAACAGGATGATAGTTAAAGCTTCAGCTATCTGCAACACCTTCTCGTGATTTATGAATGACAAGAAAAAGAAAAACTTGGAGGAAGAAGTACTTTGCTGTTGAAACGTGGTCAAGTTTGAGGACGGGAAAATATATTCCATTTTTATCCTTTCTCTTTATTCTCAGTAGATATTGAATACAAGAGAAATTTGCAATAAGGCCTGAGGCTATAACTCAGTGGATGAATGCTTGCTGAGCCTTCACGAGACCCTGTGTTTAATGCCTAGGAGTACACACACACACACACACACACACACACACACACACACACACCACTGTATTTTAAGCAAGTTGAATAATGCCTTAGGATTTTTTTCCCTTAGATTTTAGAGGCATAAAACCATACATAGGAAAATAACCAGTTTGTCCATGTAACACTTTTGTCTGTGAATTTGAACGCTAGATTTAGTATAAACGTTAAAACTATGTGACAGCTTTATAACTGCCTCTGAAAGTTTCTTAATTTTTAGGACTAATACAAAGGTGGAAAAGAAAGACTCAAAATTTATGCACCAAGTTATAGAGACTCTTGGAAATGAACTTTTGGTGGTAAAATTAATTTTCTCCCTTAGGCTAGCTCTTCGCAGTGACGGTAACAGCAGATCTTTCTCTACTACAGGGGTGAGCCACCCGTGGTAGGCCTTTTCAGATAGTGATGCAACTGGACACCGTACACATACCTTGAGCGCCTCAAGATCTCGAGGCAGGAGAATCACAAGTGCAAAGCCAGCCTGTGCAACTTAGACTCTGTCTCAAAATAAACTGTAAGAGTGCTGGGGATGTAGTGCAGTAGTAGATGTCATCATTGGGATGTGCTGCTTCTCCTCTGGTAGTGGGGAAGTACTTGCACAACAAGTACAAAATCACTAACATGCTCTTAATTCAGATACAATCTCTGCAGGGAGACCTCCAACCTGCCCGTCACTAGTGTAGTGAGCCACAGGGGCAGTGCGTGTGTCCTGTCCACAAGGTGTGTTAATGTGAGAAATAGAGACGTTTGTATTATCAGTCATGAGTCTGAGTTGTGTACCAAGCAAGTCTTTACTTTCCTGTACAATTTTTTTTCCTTTTCTTTTAAATTTAAAAGAGCAGAAGAATAAAGTAGAAATAAAACAGAATTTCCAATCAGGTAATAGAGAGTAATAATAATTACTTTGTGCTAATTACCTTCATAGCACTTACTCAGAGCAAAAGATAGGCATGAAATAAAGTCCAGACAGCCTTAACACTA
>NW_004524640.1:661904-667272 GCF_000260255.1 Octodon degus
ACCTGTGTGGCACTTCGGGTAATGAAAGAAGGCTAGCTTTACTTAACATTACAACTATTAAATGAAAGACTTGCACCTGAAATATTTTTTCTCTGAATTTACCACTGATTAGTGTAATAAATGAGCTGCCTATCAGAAAAGCATTGTAATAATCTTTTTTTTTTTTTTTTGTACTTTTAAGGAAGAGTCCACAGGGTATTCAGGGTCTCACTACTAGATCAGACTTGTAGCTGGGATTACAGGTGCGCACCACCACACCCAGTCTCAATTGCTGTCTCAGTGTGCCCCGGGGACGGGGCCGGCACGGCAGGCCCAGGGATAGAACCCCTGGCCCCTGTGCCTGCTTGCAGTTGCTTTAATCCACTGAGCTATTTGGCCAGCCCTGTAATAATCTTTAATTCTACATTCTTCCAGAATACCTTGTAATTCTTCCAGAAATGCCAACTTGTGTAATTATGAACGCCATAGAAGAAAATATGATTTTGAAATGTAAATAAAATACATACGAACTTAAACTAGTAATTTTGCTTACTGTGTGTTTTCTGACTTTTAAATAAAGTACTGCATTGGTTATCAACTGGAGCTAATTTTGCTCCTTGGTGACATCTTGGCATGGGCTACAGAGCTGTTTTAGTTTGCTAGGACATGGGCAGTGTACTGATTTGGCAGGAAGCAGAGACTGGGATGCCGTTAAACACATTACAACACACAGGACAGCTCTCGTCAACAAATAATACTCTGACCTAAAATATCATTCTTGCCAAGGTTGAGAAAAACCTTAGCACATTTTGTATTTAGTTTTTATTCTCTATTTGGGTAGGAAAATGAGATAAATGTAATTCTTTGCTCATTCCGGATGCGAAAATAATGGTAGAAAGATCTAGTGATGGAGAGACTTAAATATTGTGTAGTGATCGAGATACAGGATATGCCATCAGATTTGTGTTCCTGTCTCCACTAGAGCCACATTAAGTGTCTGGCAGTGGGTAGCGTGATTAATCCCTCTGTGGTTGAGTATATTCATTTATGAAATGTAGAGAATAAATTCTGTCCTACAAGCTTGCTTTGATAAGTTATGTTTGCAGCATCAGAGGTATAATGTGTGTAGTAAGTGGTCACCATTGTTACTCTCAGAATGTAATTTGGGATTGCTAGTGTAATATCTATGAAGTCATATAGGGACTGAGGTTGTAGATATGCTAGCTACAGTGATGAATTTCTTGAATGAGCTGTGGGACTTTTCCCACAGTTTAATGAGGAGCAGTAGTATGTAAACATTTGCATATGTCTATAAGTATATCTAGAAAAAAAAATCTGTCAACCTAGGCATGTATTTGGGAGTGCAACCCTCAATACAGGACACTACCATTTAAGAAATGAGATTATTATCAGATACTGTCAGTGGGATTTGTTAAGGAGAAAAAAAAAATAGCCTTCTTCCTTTTTTATGGTAAGTTCTTCAAATATTATTTTGTTTAGTTTTCCCACTAAAGACATAGGACTTTTGTGACTAAAAACAAACATACAAATGAAAAACCCATTCCATTGCCATTCAAATATTGAAGTTGTGTGAATTCAGCAAATTAACCCAATATAGTCCAGTAGTCCATAACAGTAGTGGGTTATCCACAGGACTAGCAATGTCAGAAGTTGTTGACTTGAGCCTTTTACAGCTCAGCATATTACTATGGCTTTACTTTTCATACCTCATTTTTATACTTTTCTGCTGGATGATTAATACCAAGATGAAACAAGACCTATGTAACAAGAAATGTAACTTTTATATCTGACAAGGTCAGCCAAATCCCCTCAGGATTTACCCTGAAACCATGTACAGCAGTTTGTAGAACTGTCTCATTGCTATTTCTTTCTCAATAAAATTAATTAAAAACTAAAATAAACATATAAAAAACAAAAAAAAGGCATTACATTGACTAAAATCATCTCGTGGCTTCCCAGGATAAATCTTGTTGAAACACCCCTCTTCTGCTTTGCAGGGTTACCCTCTTGGCTAGTTTATCTCTATTTCTTGGTTTCCCTCCACAGCCACCTTTCTAAAAGTGGCTGAAGCTGTGGGGCCCATTAACATTTTCCTGGCACGATAAAGCTGGTCATATTGATGCCTTTATCTCCCACGTTGGCATGTGGTGCTCTCATCGATGCCAGTGAAATTTAGTCCGGGTGGTGAGCAGAGGAAGAACACTAGGGAATTTATAACTTGAATTGCCAAAGCCAGGAACACGTCCTTGACTAAGTCCCCTTCAGCAGTCAGTTAAGAACTTGAATAAAAATGTGCAGAGCATGCTTATTAGATTTCCAGTTGACAGAAGCTGGGAAGCTTAGATAATAGTTGAGATGGTTAATATCAATTTCAAAATATGCATAGATTACCCTAGGGACAAAATACTAAAATATTATTTTTTTTCATTTATGTATTTTGGTACAGGGTCTCCCTTTGCAGCTTGGACTTATAATGATCCTCCTGTTTTCAGTGTCCCCAGTGCTGAGATTACAGGCAGGTGCCATATTCGCAGGCTCAGCACACCCCAGAAGCAGGGCAATGTAGCTTACAGGACCTGGGATCGAACCTCAGTCCCTGCACTTGCCAAAGCAGGCGCTTAGTCCACTGAGCTATCTTGCTGGCCCTAAAATATTAAATTTAGCAGATGGCTTTCTCCTTACCAGATACAACACCCCACACCCCCACCTTAAAAGGATGGACAGTTTAGTTTGGCTCAGTTTTAAAATTTTCAGTACATAGACAGCTAGCTCCAAGGCTGGGGTGCTGGTGTGGGGGAAATGATGGAAGGGTCGACCGTGGAGCAAGGCTGTGCAGATGACAATATGGTGACAGCTATAGCAGGGGGGTGGGGACGAGAACACACCCTCCCCAGTCTAGCTCTTGGTCACCCACCTCCACACAGGCTCTGCCCCCTACAAACAGGTCAGCTACTGTGCTCCGACGCGCCAGTCCCCATCCTAAATCCTTACTTCGGAGCATGAATATCGTGAGGGGCTGTTGTGCATCTACCTTATGCCTACAGAAAAAAAGAGACACATTCCTGTAACTTTGGTTTCAGGAATAATTCTGTAATTTCATGATGAGAGGAACTGGACTACTGTCTAGTTCCAGTTTAAGAAAGAATAGATAAGTACAGGTTGGATTGCCAAAAGTTCAGTGAATTCACTGCCTTTGGACTAGTTTTGATAGCAGAATTTCCAGAATCTTATTCTTGTGTTTGCAGCATTGTGATCAGTTCTATTTGCCATAGTTTAAAAGAAATATTGACCACTATGAAAGGGTCAGAAAGCTTAGAGTAAGTTAAATCCCCCCTCTGCCACATATTAACTTGGTGGCTTTGGGAAAATTTTGATATTTAATCTCCCCACACTTAGATTTTTCATGTATAGAAAAAGTTTCTTTGTTTTAAATAAAAACACCATACAGAAATGTTTTAGGATCTACAATGCTAATTAACAAAACTAAATCATGCACATTGCTTGCTTTAAATAAGGTAAACTTTGAAAAGAGCTTTCCATTTTCAAATGTATTTACTCCTTTTTAACACCTTTTCAAGTCAGTATCTTTGTCTTGTTCTACAGTTGAAACAGGTACACTACAATTAATACAACCGTGCATTTTGTTCAAAAATAAAGTTTTGTACATATACAAAGCCAAATATAGTGTAATGTGCTTATCGGTCTTTAAGGTTATAGGTTATAATCGCAGTTCAGAAGACGGGATTATTTCAAGAAATGTTCTGAGCCTTGTTCTCTGTAAGAGGCTGAAGAATTGTTTTGAATATATCTTAAAGCCATCCCCGGCACCACATGCCACGTGTGCCCCATCCCCGGGCACGCAGAGAAGGCCACCAAGACTGGGCATGGTGGCACACACCTGTAATCCTAGCACTAGGGAGGCTGAAAACAGGAGGATCACTGCAAGTCCAAGCTGTGTAGTGAGACCTTGTGACAAATACATTAAAAAAATAATGATGATTATATCACAGGATTAAGTCTGTTTCCTTCAACTACACTAAAAACAATTAAGTTAATAATGTATTATGAAGGTGTGTATATGTGATATGTATAGCATGGTAAGATATAAATATATTATCAAGTTAACATGGCATAATAGGGAAAATAATGATAAAGTTTAAATAATATACCTGAATGTTAATTCAAAATATTTCTCTAAAACTTTTATACTGTTAAATTTACTTAGAACAAAATGATTTTTTTTCTCTTAAGTGTGAAGTATAAGTACTTGTCTACTCAATATAAATTTTAAAGATTGTCAATGAACTATAGTCATTAATTCAAAATTATCAAAAAGGGCGCTTCAGTCGGATAGAATCAGCTCAGTTCCTTAAATGCTAACAAAGCTGTTAATTCTGACAAAAAAAAAAAGATTACAAATGAATGAAAATAAAGGAAGAGTTGTTTATGACAGGATTGGTTAAATATCAGGAGGCTTACAAAAAAAGGATTTATTAAATACATATTAAATTTTGATTGTTTTATAGAAGTTTGTTGATAATCTTTGTCCACAAGAATAGCATATTTTTGAGTGCTGGTATTCTCTCTCTCTCTCTCTCTCTCTCTCTCTCTCTCTTTCTTTCTTTCTTTTTTTCTTTATTCATTCTCTTTCTAATTCAGTCTAACATCTTTTTTGGCCAGGGTAAGAACTCTGAAATTAATAAAGCTGAGCCACCTGAGGGTACAGTAGGAAAAGTACCTTGTGGCTTTGTGGGGAGAAAAATGCAGCTGCAGAGCAGTAGGGATTATTGTACTAACATTATTCTGGAGGAGAAATTATTTGGTTCACTTGCAAAACTATTGTGATTCTTTCTTTCTTTCTTTTTCTTTTTTCCCACAGAGATAGGATGGGTACTAACATTGGTGCTTTGTATTTTCTGTTTGAACATCTTGGGGGGGGGGTCTCACTCTTATCATCTATAGACTGTATGACACTCATTTCCAAAAATTTTATCCTGACAGCCTTGACCATGCTGCCCTGTACTGAAGATCTGTGCTAAGCTGGTGGGCTGTAAGAAGTCTGATATTTTTGTAAGTGTAAAAGAAGGCTGTCTAAAGAACTGCATTTGTTTTGTGTTGTTTTCTCTGCATTCCCTCAACTGGGATAGCCTAATGAGAGAGTTTTATTTTAGCAGCCTTCATTTCTGGTCCCCATGAGCAAATGATTCATCAGTGTGTTTATTAAGTGAATGCACACAGACAGATGGCCAGGTTTGCTTTGACCTAATGATTGGATATGTTAGCGTTGAACTAAACCTCATTCATTCCTACAACTTAAATATCCCCAAGTCTCAATGTTAAATCCACAGTGTATTTATTTTTTAAAATG
>NW_004524640.1:669346-670956 GCF_000260255.1 Octodon degus
ACAGATGAATGTCCATTTTGTATCTGTGTATTCAAAGTGGTTAGGATAGATATATAGTTACATTCTCTTAATGAATAGAGCAATTTGTTCTAATGGTGTTTGTAAATAGGATATCATGTCTGCATCTTGTACAGCAGTTAACCACTAGGAAGAATGTGTACAATGTGTGAATTATTGAAACTGTCCTACAAATTTGATTTGAAACTGTCTTATTGCTATTTGTTTATCAATAAAATTATGGGAAAGAAGAACACTTATAGAGAGAGAGTAAAGGATACACAGGAGACAAGTTTAGAGTATTAATTACTATCTTTAAATTTTTGCCTTGAACCTGAGAATTTACCTTGGCTGGCCATTACATACATGATTAGGATTATTAAAAACTGAAAATACTAGGATTTTAGTTGTTTACTAGAAAAGCAAAGAAATTTCTGTGAAAACAGCAAAAAGATGGACACATACATTACACATTGGATTCTAGAGCATCCAAGGCTATGAGTTCATTAAAATTTTCACTTTTTCTCCTAAAAATAAGGGGATAATCTTTCACTTATAAAATAAGCACTATATAAGAAGCATCCTGAAGAGCCAGTCAGATAACTTAGTGGACTAAAGTACCTGCTTAGGGAGATGCAGGAACCGGGGCTTGTTCCCCAGAATGCTGCGCCATCCCAGCCCTTAGGGCACACTGAGACTGACTGCAGCTGAGACTGGGTGTGGTGGTGTGTGCCTATAATCCCAGCACTTGGGAGGCTGAAAACCCGAGAATCACTAAGAGTCTGATCTGTGTAGTTAGACCTTGTACTAAATATATGAAGTATCCTGAATTCACCTGACTCTTGCAAGGATGGTGTAACTGTGTCTAGCCTTTTACAAACCATTTTTTGACTGTCGCTTTCAGCATCCGATGGTGCAGTTATATTAATTTTTAATCTAATTATTCCACATGAGGAAGTGTTGTGCACCAGTGGTTGAATTATAGAAAAGGAAGAACAAGTTCGTGTTCTGGCCTTTATAAGAACCTTAGCTTGTGTGGTCTGCACAGTGCTTCATTAGTCTTGCCATGTCCCCTTCTACTTTGAGACAGTCATCAGTTTATACTTGAACACCGATCTCTGTCCCAAAGATGTTTGAGCTTAGCAGCCAGGGAAATGGGTAGCATGTCACCTTCTAGAAACCTACTTCTATGTGTATTCTGGTGCATGTATGACCGAGCTCTAGGAGCGGTTACCTGAAGCCAAAGAGAGAGTGGAGCATGAAAAAATTGGACTTCCGGGCCATCTACAAAAGCAGCATCTCCAGGTGCTGCAGAGGGTGGGCTGCATCAGCTGAGGCTTTATGTCCTAGAAGCCTGGTTGACTCCTTATCCTAGGTTCATGTTTTAATCTTGCAGCTTTCTTTCTTGTTTGCTTTTTCCCTATTGCCAGTTTCCCTCTAAAATGCTAGGTATTTTATAGACACAGTGCATTCCTACAATAAGTTTACAGATGTGCCTTGCTATTCATGCATGATTCTTAAAGAAGTGAAGGAAACTTATCCACTATCTCATTGTTTCTCAAGTGCGTAGCCCAAGTTTCTGTCCAGTCTGGCTCTGATAACTTTATATTCCA
>NW_004524640.1:671491-673868 GCF_000260255.1 Octodon degus
ATTACTCAATTTTGACACTTATATTTTCCATCTTGGATTATGAATCTGTTCAAATTGAGAGGGAATTAATTTATTGGCAGAAGCCTGTGAAAAATTCAGCCCATCTCTTGTGTGCTCTATGTTCATCTCACATCACCTTATAGATGGTCACTAAATGTCTTTAGAAAATTGGACGTCATCATGTGTAGATATGTGGCTTATGTGTAGATAGTAATCAGAAAGATAGAAAGTAGCTTAGGTGTAAATTATCTTATTAAATATTACAACAGTAGTTTGGAATTTGGTGGTAATCTGGTCTACAAGTGTCACTGAAAAGTTAACAGACAGGAAATGTGGATAGTTCTGTTCCAGGTAACTTAGCAGGATGGACCCCAAGTTAAGTTGAATGGTTACTAGAACCTGCAGGGCAACTGAATCCTGGGTTTCTGAATCCTGGGTGTTCTTCAGGTTTATCTTCAGAAAATAAAAAATAAAATCATTTTTAAGTTCAACTCTTAAAAACTCTGTTCTGATTTTTTTTTTTAAATTATATATTTGGCTCAGGGTCTCACTATACAGCTCAGACTTACAGTGATCCTCCTGTTTCAACCTCCCCATTGCTGGGATTACAGGCTTGTGCCATGGCACCCAGTCTTGGTAGCCAGCTCAGTGAACCCAGGGTTGGGGCCAGTATGGCATGTGGTGCTGGGGATCTAACCCAGGCTTGCCTAGGCAGGTGCTTAGACTGGTGAGCTATCTCTGCGGCCCCTGATCTCATGTTCTGATGTGGGTCTTACGCTTCAGTATTTTAATTTGTTTGTTTATGTCTAGTACTGGGGCTTGAGCCTGGGGCACTGTACATGTAGGACAAGTGCTTTGCCACACAGGTGTTTCTGTAGTCCTGTATACTTTGCATTCTTAATTTGAGACATAGTTTCAGTGAATTGCCCAGGTTGGCCTTCAATTTGCAACCTGCCTGCCTCAGTCTCCTGATTTCCTGGGACTAGAGATATGTACCACTGTGTCTGGGTACTGTTTTATTTTTAACACAAGGAATTTGGAAGATAGAATTTTGGGGAGAAATTTATGGTTTCTTTTGAAAACATACTCAACAATTTTGAACCAATCATTAGCAGATTTGTCTTCTTATGAAACAGAAATTTAATTTACCTTTATTTCTATGATAATGTCAAAATTAATTTTTTTTTCTGATGCTAGGTTTGTATCCTAGTTGTAACGGAATAGTTTTGCAGATGCTTAGGCTTAGGTTGATATAATCTTAACTCTGAGCTGTAAGAGTTTGTGGTAGATACTCAGGGTCAGCTCACGTTCACTGGAAGTGGAAGCTTGAGTAATACGAAAGATTATATTTAAAGCTCCAAAATGAAAAATTTTATGAAGTGTGAGTATGATCAAGACGCATTTGATGAAAGACAGTTAAAAAGGCTTGCAGGAATAATATGTAACTCCTGCTTGTTGTGTAGCATTGTCATATGTTTCTCCCTCCTTAACTAATTCCATTACATTAATTTTTATTGTTGCTGTTACACTGGTAACCAAATTCGCTTGTGTCATTCTCTCAGTGTTTGAGTGGGTACATAGCACTCTAATTTTAATTGAATTTTTTCTTGCCTGCTCAAGATCTTCATTACCAACTTGAATTATCTTCAAATGCAGCAATTCAGAATATCTTCAGAGAAAATTAAAGTGTGGGGCGATATTTTCCTCTTGTTGAGTGGCTAAATTTTCTATGCTTCTGTTCGATGAGTGCCTCTTTAAACTTCTCTTCCCTGCCTTCTGGTTAGCTGTCCACTGTGTTTAGTAAATGTCTTTGATTATGTGGAAGAAGAATTGGCAAGGTGGCTGGGTGAGCACTTAACTGTGTGCGCTAAGGTAGTGACCTTATTTATTGAGAGCTGTGGTCAGTGGGCACGAGGTAGAGACCTAGGGGTACAAGTGCAACCGCCAGATGTAGGACAGCTCTCTTAGGATTTGAGACTACAATTGTATTTCCCATCATGGAGCATGTTCACTGTTACACAACTAGATTTCCAGCTGTGTTACACATGGAAGAGTGTGTAGGATTTGCTTTGTAAAGACCGTAAAGACATTGAGCATCAAAATCCTTAGGGTGATAATTCTGTGATGAAGGAGATTTAGAAATGTAACCAATAAGATTCTCTCCTTTTTGTGAGACCGACATAAAGTCACTTTGATTTCAGGACTTTTTCAAATCTGAGCTTAGAGTAACAAAAATGGGATTATCAATTACACATTTTAATTTAGTTTTTAGAAGCAAGCTGAGGGCCGGGAAGATAGCTCAGTAGAATAAGTGCTTGCCTGGCAAGTGCAGGGTCCTGAGTTCAACCCCTGGGACTACAAAAAAGAAAAAAAAAAA
>NW_004524640.1:675513-677147 GCF_000260255.1 Octodon degus
AGCATATTGAATTGCATTAGAAACTTTTGATTTTGCAGTTCTGATTTGTCTTTAGGCTTTCTCTTATGGAGTAGCAGTTCCTGAGGACTTAGCTCTTGACCTGTCTACTGAAGAGTACTTTACTGTATATTTCCAAATTCTTTTCCCCAGCAGGCATAATTCTGCTTCCTGGAGCTGTTAGCTGCTTGCAAAGCACCATTACTGTTCCACATCCACATAGCTTATAATGGCTTTTCTCAGTAGGAAGTTGCACTCAAATCCTTTATTTAAAATACACATCTATCTACTGGCTAATCCCCACCAAAGAACCAATCATGGTTCCCTTCTTCTTCCTGATTCAAATACAGAGCTGCATGCTGGCTTTATCACTTTTGCAATTTACTCTGATAAACCATTGGATTCCAAAAGAAAATAACTGTAAGATCAAATTTCAAACTTATTGTGAAGGAGGGAGAAGTGTCAGAGGAAATGGAGAAGGAGGAAGAGGACAGATGTGTGGCCCATGCTACTTAAATGCCTACTTACTAACATTCCCCTTAACAAGTTTCTCTCCACCTTTGACACATGGGCCTTGTGGATTCTCTGAGGTGAAGCTTTATCTTTGTGGATTTCCAAGACCTCTCCTGGTTTCTTTCTGGACAACTGCTTCTTTCTGCTACTTGTTTGTCCCATTTTCGGTGAGCCTCCTGGACTTCTTGTCATCTCCTTCCTCTTCCAATCCTTGCAATGAGCCCATTTCTCTTCCATCCTTAGTGGAGTCCGTTGCCCCTTCAGGATTTATTTCTCCATCTCTTTATTTAATAGCCTTCCTGCAGCCATACAATTTTCAGTTCCTTGAACTTGGTGTTCTTAGCACCTTATAATTTAGCATTTCCTTACTCTGCTCTGTGGTCTTCTTTTTTGTTTTGCTCTGACTAAATCAAAGACACCCCACATTATTTTTCAAGCTTTATTGAGATATAATTGACAAAATTATAAATATTCAGGATGAGTTTTCATTATAGAATGATTATCACAGTAAAATTAACATATCCATCATCATATTCACATAATTGTTTGTGAGGATGCTTATATCTATTATCTTGAAAAATTTTGGGTAAATAGTATTGTGCTATTAATTATGGTCACCTTGATTCTATCAGATCCCCAAATTTAGTCATTGTGTAACCGGAAGTTTGTATCCCTCGACCAGAATTTCCCAATTTCCTCTGTGGTTCATCCTTTGATGGCTGCCATTTTACTTTCTGCTTCTGAGACTGACTTCTTACACTTTTGCGTATCAGTGAGATCATGTGTTGTTTGTCTTTTTGCATTTAATTTCTTTCACCTAGCATGATGTCCTTTGGGTTTTAACCATGTTGTTGCAAATGGCAGGATTTCTTTAATTTTTTATGGCTGAATAACATGTTGATATTTTTGTGTAAACACATACATATACCACATTTTCTTCATTCAGTCATTTTCAATGATTATTTAAGTTATTCTCATATCTGACTATTGTAAATACTACTGCCATGAACAGTAGGGTGTGGATAGCTCTCTGACATAATTTCATTAGGGTATACACCCAGTAGTGGGTTGCTGGGTCATGTGGTTGTTCTGTTTGTTTTGTGTTTCTAAAAATGAAGCGCGGG
>NW_004524640.1:677732-680075 GCF_000260255.1 Octodon degus
TCCTGCCTTGGCTTCTCAGAGTCCTAGGGTTACAGGTACACTGTACTTTTGATTTTGACTTCTCTAATGGTTACTGATGTTGACCTTTGCAGCAACTTGTTGGCCGTTTGAATGTCTTCCTTTGGGAAATGTTCATTCAGACCATTTGCCCATATTTTAAACCTAAATGTTATTCAATTATGTGACTTGCTTATGTATTCTGTATACTAATTCCTTATGTGATAGTGCATAGTTTAGAGATATTTTCTCTCATTATGAAGATTATCATTGTAATTTATTTCAAGGGAAAGGATGGTTTCCATAGCTCTTCAGATGTTTTTAGTTTGATGCAATTCTACTTATTTATCTTCATTTTTGTTGCTTATACTTTTGGTATTATGGCCACAAAATCATTACCAACATCAAAGAGCTTTATCTCTATTTATTTTTCTCTAGGAATTTTATAGGTTTAGGTCTTATTTTTAAATGTTCAATCCATTTTGAGTTCATTTTTGTGAATGGTATAAGGGTTTAGATTTATTCTTATGCATATAGATATTCAGCTTTTCTAATGCTATGTATTCAAGAGACTATTGTTTCTCAGTTGTGTATTCTGTCATCTTGTCTAAGATTAATTGACAATGTGTGAAGATTTCTGAGCTAGTGAAAGTGACTTAGTATCTCTGTGCCTTTTCCTCCCTCTAATTAATGGGGTTAATATGTCTCACCCCTAGTGCTGCTACTTAGTATCAAAGATAATTTGCTCCTGGAGTCTACCAAAGAGTTAGACACCTAGCAGGCATTTAATATTATTACCTTCTCCTCCAAAGTGCATAGTTAGGTTCAGAATAGATGATCGTTAAAAACCTTTAAAAACAACACCATACTTGAACTATTAAGAAATCAAACTCTGAGTGGCTCAAGTTTAGAAAAGCAAAATAGGCAGGAGATAGTTTGACAGCTCTTTTAGATGATTCTGATCTCTTAAGTTTACAGGTCCAGATATGGCAAAAAGAACCCCCTTTTTATATATTGTACCTGGATCTCAAGGTTATAAGGCAGGGCTGGCAGTGTAATTTGGTCTGTTACATTAGATTGAATGGATACAGGAAGATATACCAGTGCTCTGAAATGTAAGCCAATACAAAAATTCCAGGGGCCGGGGAGATGGCTCAGTAGAATAAGTGCTTCCCTGGCAAGCGCAAGGGTCTGAGTTCAGTCCTCAGTTAAAAAAAAAAAAAAAATTCCTAAATACCAGTTATACAACATTATTAATTAAAAATACCAGTTTTTTTCCTAGCACATGTGAAGCCCTAGCTTTGATCCCTAGTACCTGCAGCTTAGAATTAAAGTTTTAATTGATTACAGGGGACTTAAGTTTCATTTCAAGCTAATTTCTTTAAGTTTATGATAAGTGTTTTAGAGCTTCCAGTTGCCTTCTGTGTGTCTTCCATAGTTCATATTTATATACTTACTGCCTACATGAAAAAGCATTAAGATCATGAAAAAATTACTTTTCTGTGGAATTTTATTATGTGTCAGACTTCTTTGGTGCAAAAGTAAACTATTTTCTTTCAAGTGAAACTGTATTAGAAAAGTCATATGTAAAAAAAATTATATGTAAAACTTAATATTTTTGAAATCTGTGAGAGTGCTGAGGAAATTGAAAAATTCTAAACACGTTATAAGTTTCTCCTCTTAAAATATTGATATACAACCTCTCTTAAATGTAGATTTTTTTGTTCCAAATATTAAGCATTTTCCCCCGTTGGTAGTAGGGATCAAATCCAGGCCCTTGCACATGCTAGGGAGAATTGATATTTTAGTAATGTTGTGTAACCCTGTTGTTTGCACTGTTGGTTGAGCCTGCATTTGTTAGAGAAATTTCATTATGAAGGGCAACACTTTCTTCATGGAAAATTGGCTCAAGCTGACTCTAATTTGCAAATGGGGGTTCACTGATGTTTCTTTTCATAGGCGTCATTCTTTATCTTTACTTTGAAGAATAAGTGGGTTCATAAATAAACATCTTCACATCTGCTCTTTTTATCTGTTCAGAATTCTCAACTCAAAATTCTATATTTGTATCCTGTAAATTGTACAAATAAGTTTTAGAGGAAAATACATAATCCTGGATGGTTATATAATTTATTTCCACTCTTTCCCTTATTACAGTTTTTGTTTCACTGGATACATCTCTCAAGTCTTTAAACAGATTTTTCTAAGTGCCATGAAAAATTTAAAATCTGTGACAACATTAATTATGTGTGCATGTTTTATTTCTGCTGTGTAGCTTCTCAAAGCACAGTAATGAATCCATTGATAGTGGGGACTGGCAAGCTCTAAAAGAGTGGCATATATATG
>NW_004524640.1:680490-682990 GCF_000260255.1 Octodon degus
AAATCCTTTGCAAAGTCGTGAATGGATACCTAAAATAAGTAACTCTTCAAACTCCCATCGAAGGCATGGGAACTGTTGGAGTATCAGCCACTTCACCATCAAGTTTACCTGACTTTTTTTCTTCTAGGTTCTTGGTTAAATGGCTATGAACTTGGAGCTTCAAAGTAATAGTTACTAGATTACTCATGTTCTTCAATCTTGCTATTTTTGGATAAGATGGCCATGCAGCTTGAATCCATAACCAACATTCAACCCTGAATAGGGTTTACTTTCTAAATAAATTGCATTGTAGCTATTGACTTTATCAATGGTGATTGCTTATACTTCTTCAGCTCTTTCTAGAAAATATTTCTCACACTTGAATATATTTATTACTAATTTTTAATTTAAAAATGAGTGAGATTTCTCTTCTTTAGCAACAATATATATAAAAAATCTTAACAATATATTTAATACTAGACAATATTTTCTCTCTCTCTCTCTCTCTCTTTTTCTTGGCTGGCTCAGGCTGCTAAGGGTGGGTCTGGTGAGGCATGTGGTGGTGGGGATCAAACAGTGGCCCCCTGCACCTGACTGAGTTCGCCCAAGCAGGTACTTTAGCCAACTGAGCTAACCCACAAGCCCCTATACTAGGCAATATTTTCTCTTTGGAGATGATCAAGATTGTGAATTTTTCATTTATAAATAAATACATCTTGGCTTATAATAAATACTTTCAAAATACAGTCAGTGCATGAAAGAGAGCAGACCCAAAATATGTTACACTTGAAAATCAGAGAGGCTAGATAAGTCTGTTCAGTTGTTCCTATCACATTTCTGTGACATGTGTTTTTTAGTCATTATTTAAATATCCAAAATGAGAACTTACCACAGTTAAACCAAGGCAAAGTGATGTCTTTATTTGAAACAGAAGTGCTCTAGATCAAATGCATGTTGGTTCAGCTACATGTTGGTTGTGACAACTGCATATGAACTGTAGGATACTGGTCTAGTTAGTTTCTTCACTGTGACTTTACTGTCTCTTAAATGAAAAATTTAAACCCCACTCTACACGTTGATCAAATGAGACTCTGTACTTTTTATTTCATATGTAAAAGACATTTAATAAAATATTGTTATAATTGTTATGTTAAATTAAAAAGTGGCCTAGTGTGATTAGCTGAGGTGGGCTTGGATCTGGCTGATCATTAATTCAGTTCTGAGTTTGCAGGATGGCTCTGGAAGAGGTCTTCATTGTTTGGTGTGGGAGGACATTTCCTGTCTGAAACTATGGGCTGCAGTTGGGCATTTCTCTGTTTTATGGTGATTCTTCTAGGATCCAAGGTGATTGTAATTTTAGGGCAATGACTGAATGCTTAGTAGTAGTATATATCCCTGTTAATCACTTATTTTCTTGTCTTCTGTTTTGAATAGGGGAAAAATGGATTATGTAAAACACATGGGTTAGCTGAACTTCTATGGCCAGTTTTAGATAGACTCCTCAACTGATTAAGGTGCCTGCAGGTAGAACTGAGAAGGATAATGACTCAAAGTTTTAAGGTAAAACTGGACTCGGCATGGTGGCACGTAATTCCAGCTCTTGGGAGGCTGTAAACAGGTGGATCACTAAGAGTCTGATCTAGTAGTGACACTCTGACCACCCTATAGACTCTTCCCTAAGATACAAAAAACAAAACAAAACAAAACTGGACACAGATACAAAATGAAGATCACGGTTTGTTATCTCTTGGGTCCTTGTGGACCAAACTGAAAAGCTATTGTTCATCTTTGTTCTGTTTTATTTTTTTAAAGCAAAAGTAGCTTTCGAGTCCCTATCTGCCTCAGGAGAAGACATGAATCCTTTTTATGAATAATAGGTCAGGGGTCCAGGACTTTGTCCTCAGTCACTATGGTGGTCTCTGGCCATCTCTGGATGACTCTTACTGTCCTGGCTGTACTCAGCTGGACACACACTGAGCACTGAGTTTCTGATTGTGGATTCAGTATTGGAGTCAAGGGTAATTTCAGTCAGTCTTTTCCAAAATGGAAAGAAAAAAAAAAGCTCTTGTTTTAAACAGCAGAGAAAGCCAATTTCTAGAAAGAATGAAGCTGAAATGATAGGAAGTGAGAAGGAGAGAGAGAGGGACTCCAGTCATTTTGTGCTTTCATGAATGTGGTGATTCCAGTTCTACCTCTTCCATTATCTATTAGTGGAGCTGCTATTTTTCAACCCAAGGTACCCTAGAGGTTTTTGGTGTATGTGAGAACAGTGAACATAGGCAATGTGTACTAATCTAGTGTATCTCAATAGAACTATGTTAAAAAAGATAATGTTCACTAGAAGACCATTTCGTTTTAGAGGCATTCGAACATGAAAGGAACATTTCAATATGGAGATCTGTTTTAAAAGCATCTCTGTTAAAAACCGGGGCTCAGAACTGAACTAAGGACAGGCTCCTCTCTGCCTTCCTCCCATCAGGGTGGCACTAAAATTAAAACCAGCACATTTCCTGTTCTATCC
>NW_004524640.1:685490-690854 GCF_000260255.1 Octodon degus
GAGAAAATATTTAAATCAATAATATTGACAACAGGACAGACTGCTATTATAGCGTTTGCAAAGCTATTCTTCCTAGGCCGATAGAATACAGAGCATATGTGAAGAATGTTGGCCAACCTTTAGTTTTTCATTTCTTTTGAGACACTCTGTCTTCCTTAACTCTTCCTGGCCTCCTCTGGATAATCTTAAACTGAAGGTCATTGTTGGATAGGAAGCATGATTCTTAGATTTCCTTTTCTCCCAGTTCAGGTAGAAGGGATTCATCAGCCTACCCTTGATTTCCTGCTAATATTGGAGAACATCAAATGCTGCAGTAAAAATAAAAGAGTACATAGATATTATACAATCCAGTAATTATACCACTTGCATCCTCTGATAAGAAAAAATAATAGCACAGTGCCCTTGCAGTTTTATCCTCTGGTAAGAATATGTTAAATGATTATAGGTATATGAGTATGAGTAAAAGGATAGAAAATACTAAATTTTATTTGTCTATTGGGACAGTAAATGGCATTAAGAAAGTGTGTGAGAGAAAGAGAGATTGATTGATTGATTGATTGATTGATTGATTGATTGAATCTGGGGCTGAATCTAGTGGTGCTGTACCACCGAAGTATATTCCAGCCCTTTAATTTTTTTTTTTTTTTAATTTTGAGACAAGGTCTTATCAAGTTTCATAGGCTGGTCTCAAACTCAACATCTTGCCTTGACTTCCTAAGTGTGTGGCATTCTAGATGAGGAAAGCATTCCTCACCCCTAGGCCTGGAAATTGATCAGGAGATGCTCAGGAAAGAAAAAAAAACTCAAAAGAATTTTCCAAGGAGAGGAAGTAATATATGTGAGGGATCAAGAGACAGGAGAAAGCCAAGCTGCAGGATGCTGTGGGAGTGTGAGGCTCAGTGGGACAGACAGCGGGGGAAAGAATGACTAGCAGCAAACCTGAGGGAGACAGTCAAGGTTGGCCAAGGCAGGGCTATTTCCTGCTTCTTTAGGACTTTGAAATGAACCCTAAGGAACGTATTTCAAAGTTTAGTCAGAGGACTATCAAGGTTCACTTTGTACAGTATTCTAAAGCAATAACTCACTTGTGTTACAAAGCATGCATTAAAGAGGTCAAGGTTATATTTATGTACAAATATTTGCACATAGTTGTGAGTTATCTTTATTGCCTGTTGTTCTCAAGGGCTATATAGCTTTTATTTGTTTATCTTTGAAAGAGAGTACAAAACAGTATTAAATCAGAAAAACTACAAATGATACAGAATTTCACTAAACAAAATATGAATTTCATAGTGTTCGTTGTAATGCATAGTGCTGTGTTCAAAATGTTCATATTATCAGATATATGCATGTAAAATTGGAATGAAGAAAGAAAAAAGAAAAATATATAAGAAATAAGGAAGAGAAAAAGGAAAAGAGAGTTGGAAAAAAGAGACAAAACAAATTAAGCGTTAATTGCTCCTTTTCATAGGCCAGCAGAAGTCCACAGTACAGTTGTCCAAACCATCCTGCTATACATAGATATATCTCTTTCTCCCACTCCCTCTCCTTTTCTTCTCCTCAACTCAGTAATTCCTTCCATTTGAAAAAGATCATTTTGCTTTCCCAGGATCTATTGTCCAGATTTTATTTTCTCTTTCAGGTTCTCACACTAAGGAGACAATATGATGTTTGTGCACATGGGTCTGATTTATTTCCTTGAGAGTATGGTCTCTAGTTGTATCCACATACTGATAAAAGTGTCAAATTTATCCATTTTTATAGGTGAATAATATTCCATTGAATAACGATGACATATCTTTTTCATTCATTTCTCAGTTGATGGGCATTTGGATTGTTTCCAAGATTTAGCTATGACAAATTGTGCTGCGATAAAATTAGGTGAACAAATATTGCTATGGCATGATGTGTTTAGCTCTGGAAAAATACCTAAAAGGGTAATAGCTGGATTGAAGGGCACCTTCCATCCTAAGTTTTTGAGGAATGTCCATAATGATGTCCATAATGATTGTACCAATCTGCACTCCCATCCACAGTGAAGAAGTGTTCTTTTTCCTCCAGCATTTGGTATTGGTTGACTTCTTGAGGATAGCCATTCTTTTTTGGGTGAGATGCAATCTCAGTGCTATTTTAATTTGCATTTCTTGAATAACCAAAATTGTTATGCAGATTCAATGCAGTCCCAGTTAAAATACCATTAGTGTATTTCACCGATCTAGAGAAAATATTCCTAAAATTCATCTGGAACCAGAAGAGACCCAGGATATCAAAAACAATCCTGGGAAACAAAGGAAAGCCAGGAGGCATTACAATCCATGACCTGAAGTTATACTATAAAAGTACTGTGATAAAATCAACATGGTACTGGTGTAAAGACAGACATGATGATCACTGGAACAGATTAGAAGATGCAGACACAACTACAAGCACACTCAGCCACCTTGTCATTGATAAAGGAGTCAAACATGCTCACTGGCAGAATCATAGCCTTTAAAAAAAATGATGCAGAAGTCCTGGTCAAATAGCTCAGTGGATTAAAGTGCCTGCAAGCAGGCGCAGGAGCTGGGCTTCAGAGATTGAGACTGTGTGTGGTGGCGCTCGCCTGTAATCCCAGCACTTGGGAGGTTGTAAACAGGAGAATCTCTCTGAGTCTGATCTAGTAGTGAGACCCTTCCCTAAAATACAGAAATAAATGAATAAATAAATAAATAAACAGTGCTGGAAGATTGGGCTTTCCACATGCCATCACTAAAAGGAGGAGGCAAAAAGTTTTCAGGTTTCTGCTTTGAATAATTAAGTAGAAGACAATAGAAAATAAATTAATAATAGTGTTGAGATAAAAGAAGAGATTATGAAGAGATGGACAATTAGGTTACATGATTTATAATAAAATATAAAATTTTTATTATAAAATATTTCTGTAGTATATAATTTATCGTGAAATATCATAAATAATGACGTATAACATATTTCTAGATGCACATTTTGTTGTAGATATTTTATTTTTTTGTTGTAGCTCCTTGAACAATATATTTTTACCAATGCTTCACAGATGTCCAGTACAGCTGTGAAAGTAGCCAATACTTAGGGGAATTTCTAAAAACTGAAGTAGCCTTGAGAGTCCATATATTTAGCAAGAGAGTAGAGGTACATTTAGGGGAGATTTAGATTTAATGTCAAATAGCTGGAAAAGACCTTATCAACATTCTCATTTAAGATAGTCAAAATAAAGATGACTAAACTGATATTGCTACATTGATTGGTTATCTGAGCTGGCCCCATGGGTCTGCTACATCTACCTGTCTACCGTTGGTTTCTAAATACTTGTAGGCTATTTATTGACATTTCATCTGTCTTGAATTAGAAATTGTGACAGGAAAAGACTTCTTTTTTCCTATGATTATATTTAACAGCCTTTGGTAGTAAAAATTATAAGATATCCTGATAGTAATCAAATGTGTTCAAGTACGAAAAACAGGGCCTTGCCAAAAAAATATTTTGAAATATTATCAATATTTAAATGAAAGAAACATGTAAGTTTGAAACTAATTTTTTTAAAAAAGACACTCATTATTTGTCTTTTTGATATAGACCAAATAAAAATATTTGCACATAGAAATACAATTTATTTCTGTTACTATCATTACTTTCTACTGGCAGTCTTTTCTCAAGGTTTAAAATAGGGGCAATCATTGATAGATTGAAAAGCAATTTTTTTTGTTTAGTCTAATTCATAGAAATCACTTTCTATGATATAAGTATGCCAAATATAATAAAAACACCGTAAAATACTCATTACTTTTTATCCTATCAAACCTTGCAGGTTTGCTACTAAAGCTACTAGCATATTTTTTACCCCTTCAAAGTACCTCTTATTTAAAGACTTTCTTTTTTAACCACAGAAAACTGAGATAGCTGTGTTCTATTTATTGCTGATTTCTCTCTTTCTATTTTTTCCTTGGTTTTTGTATCATGCCCATAGCAGCTGTTTCCCTAACCCTTACCCCAACCCACAGGCTTTCCCACGCTCCTTTTTTGGTTTTCATTTGGCATTGATCCTTAGTTTGGCAGATAAAGCATGAGCCTAAGAGTAATTCTGGCCAGTCTACCATCCATCAGGTTTTCCAAAGGGGTGATAATGCTCATTTGAGTTTGACACAGAGTGGCCATTCTATGATGAAGTATTCTGTTCACACTGAACCATTTTATTTAATTCCTCATTACTTAGTAACTAGGCGACACATTTTTACAGTTGGATTCTATACATTCAGTGGAAGTGAGACTCATGGGAGATCAAGCTGGGGACAGAGGCAGCATGGACTTCAATTTTTATTTAGAAATAGGGCTCACATTGGGACATGTATAAGCTTGTTGTGCCTCTGGCTAGCATATTCAATTTCTGAGTTTTAACTTCCCCCTGTGTGAAATGAAATCATACCTACTTGCCTTGAGAGATTTAACAAAAGGAGTTTTCTTGTTAGAAACTAACATGTGAAGGTAGGCAGTACCATTTCATTTAGACACATAAAACAAAGGTTAGTAATTATAAAACGTGTACTGGTGACTCAGCAGTATGCCCAGGAAGATATTAATTTTAGTCATGAGGACATCTGTCAAGTTCATGTATGCATGTATTTATATGTTCATGTATGTGAAGTCATACATGGACATAAAAGGAATAACTGGGAATTGGGGCTGGGGAGATGGCTCAGTGGAATAAGTGCTTCCCTGGCAAGCACAAGGGCCTGAGTTTGATCCCCAGTTCCAAAAAAAAAAAAAAAAAAAAAGGAATAACTGACTTAAAACAGAAAACAGTTCTTACCTTGTGGTCTTAAATGCTCTCTCTTTATATTAAATGAGCTACTGTTATGCTTGTTTTTCTATGCAGAATAATTGACAACTAGACTAAATTATTTCTTGTGAGTTTTTATTGTGTAATATATCCCAAAAGCTGTCTAATACAATCTGAAATGTCAATGAAAAAAATAAATAATTGTTTAAGGAACAAATAAAGTAATAAATGAGTGAGTTTAAATTATAGATTCAATTTATAAACCTAAGGCATAAATAGACACAATTCTCTTTTGTATATGTGAGTATACATATGCATGCATGTATGTCATGAAATAGTCATAATTTAAAATAAGGCCAGAATTAAACACTCAAGAAACATTAAGCAACCACTGTGTTCCAGGAATAGTAGAATAAATAACATTTTCTAAAGTTACAGGTAATTTACTCCAAATATAGGAGTATTTTGCACAAACTGTGTAAAACAACTTTTTATTGGTGTGTATTTCAGTTGCATCTTTTTAAAAGCTTTCTCTGAATTTCTTCACCATTTCATAAAGCTCCAAAAAAATT
>NW_004524640.1:690954-711447 GCF_000260255.1 Octodon degus
GCTTGCCAGGGAAGCACATATTCCACTGAGCCATCTCCCCAGCCCTAGATATTTAAATTTTAAAGACAATTCTTTCTGTGAATTTTTTAATCACTCAGGTACCACGTATATATGCCACTTTTAACTCAGCATCCTACTTTACAAATAGAATTTTGTATCATTGTAAAATTATTTAAACTCACATAAATTTCCTCTTAATTTTGTATCCAAAGTACATAAGGTAAAATTTTGTGATTTTTTAATTTTTCTTTTTTCATTGTAAAACTATTTTTAAAAAGTGGTTAAAGTGTTCAGATTTTGGCTGAAAACCTTAAGCAAAAGTGTAGTTTGTGTAAATGACGATGTACTTTATGTCTATACTAGAATTTATACTGTATGGGTGCTTTCTTATCCTCTATTTGCAAATATATTTAATTTAATTGTACCTCTGTACTCAATGTCTCATTCCTCAGCAGAGTTATTTAAACTGCACTATGAGAAGTAGCTATAAAGGGCTGGTGAGATGGCTCAGTGGTCTAAAGCACCTACTTAGAACAAGCTTAACAAAGCACAGGGACCATGGTTCAATCCCCAAGCACCACATGCCAGCCAGCCCAGCCCCCTGGTGGGCTGAGCTGGTCACACACACACACACACACACACACACACATAAATAAATGAATAAAATTTAAAAAAAATTAAAAAAAAAGAAGTAGCTATAAAGAAGGCCAATTTAAGTTTGATATTAGAATGACATTTTGCTCCTTTATTTTGAATCTTAAAAATGACTGTCTTTGGAAACAGATTAGCAAATCACATGCCTTCAGCTATTGATATATGTAAGAATATTTTACAAAACTGTAATAGCACCTATAGCCTTGAAAGTTTAAACTTGCCCTCATTTTTTATTTCTTTCGCTAGCAATTCATACATGACAATTAAGGCATACAAACCCAAAGGGTGGACTTCATTCTGGCAAAAGTTTTCTTAAAACTTGAGGAGATGTCACTTTATGTAAGTTCTTTCACCCAGGCCCAACTAGCACTGCTTCTGAATGGTGTTATGATGATTTGTGCTATTCATGCAGTGTGATCACCCCATTACAAACCAAAAGTATGCATGGACCCACAAGAGCTATCCAGAGAAATAATAGGATGTATAAAACATATTTGACATAAAAATGTAGGTCAATAAAAGATTATTTTGCAGAGTGCTTATTATGAGTTATAGGTAGTTTACCTTACACTGTCTGTAAAGTTTTGCTATAAAGATTAAGAGAAGTCAGGTATGGTGGTGCATGGCTGAAGCCCTAGCATTCTGGGAGGCTGGAACATAAGGGTCACAAGTTTGAGTTTAGCCCAGACAATTTAGAGACTTAGTGAAATACTCTCAAATTAAAAAAAAAAAAAAATTAAAGGGTGGGCCCTGGGTTGAATCCCTATGGCTGCCAAAGGAGAAAATAAAAAGATTAAATGAGTCAACATAAAGCACATTATTATTCTTATTATGATGTTGGTTATCATCAATTTAATTATAAAGAGCATCATCAAAATACTAGAAAGCTGATATGTGGGAGAGTCTAGATTTGAATTCCAGTCTGGTCAGAAAAGGAGGCCAGAACCTCCCTATGCCTCATCCTTTACAGCAGGATTTGGCTTATGGTCCTGATAACAAAAATCTTTTTTTTTTTTTTTTCGGAACTGGGGATTGAACTCAGGCCCTTATGCTTGCCAGGTAAGCACTTATTCTACTGAGCCATATCCCCAGCCCCTAAGTTGTCAGTTTTATGTTACTTGAGCAATTCTAGTTTTTCTTTCTGCAGTGGAAAAAATAACAACAATCTTAGTCTGGAGGGTTAAAGGCAATGCTGGCTGTGTAGCTGTATTTGAAAAAGATTATTAGCTAACATCCTGTTTGAAATGAAAGATGACCAACAAGTAAAATAAAAATCATTAATATTTTATGAATTTTATCCCAGTACTTATTTTTATTTTATATTTTTATTTGTATTTTAAGGTACGGTCTACAGGGTGTTCAGGGTCTCACTACTAGATCCGACTCGTATTGATCCCCCTGTTTACAGCTTCCCAAGAGCTGGATTATAGGCACAGGCCACCATGCCCAGTCATAGTGTGCCCCAGGGGGTGGGGCGGGCCCAGCAGGCCTGGGGATCTAACCCCTGACTCCTGTAGGAGTCAGATTAAAGCTTGTAGGTGCTTTAATCTGCTGAGCTATTTGGCCGGCCCCTGTATGTGGAATTATGCACTAAAGGAGCCAAGGAATCTGTGCTCTAAAGTAATGCATTGCAATTTCATGATTAAAACAGGAAGACAATTCTTTTGCATCTCCTAGAGCAGTTGCTTTTAAAGCGCTCTGTCGTATTTCCTAGGGTATGACACGAGCTGGGGAGGGCAGCGCACTTAAGGGCGACTTTACTTTCGTGGCCCTTTCTTCTAGCAAATAAAACTTTCGGATGCATTTCTAAATGTCAAGTCTGACAACAAGGAAAGTCAAGGTGTGTTCCTTCATATAGCTGATGTTTATCAGAGGAAGAATGTGTAACTGACTTCAACTCTTGCTCAAATTTGACTGGGAAAATATTTTAGATCTTAGAGTATGGAGAGAATTCTTTTTCTTACTCATTCTGCTTATCCCAGAAGGGCTTGAGGATTGTATAGAGGTGGGGTTTCCTACAAGACAGAGTGTATCTGCTTCACAGAAAAAGACGGTTTTGAAATGTTTGTGACAATGGACAGGAGAGGAAGAAAAAATATAGGTAACCAAGGGCAGGCAGAAACCTGCAGTGTGACTTTGATCCGTCAAACCCCATTTCTCCACCTATCATTATGTGGTAGGTTTCCTCGATTTATGAATGCTTGCTTCCAAAATGTACAAGATATATATATATATATATATATATATATATATATATATATACACACACACATATATATATGTATATATGTACAGAAAGTTGAACTCAGGACTTTGATGTGGTAGGGTGGTAGGCAAGCATTCTGTCATTGACTTAGCTACATGCCCAGCCCTTCTGCATTATTTATGACAAATGAGAAATGGTGTGAATGTCATGCAGAGGTTGACATAATGTAGAATCAAGGCAACCTACGAAGAATGAAGCTCAACTGGTAATTACATGTAGCAGGAATCTTGGCCAGTGAGTGAAATCGGGTCAGGAGCTTTCAGCATGACTGGAATTTGCAGGCATTTGAAGCAATTCTGCATGTGTCCCAAGGGTTTATGTGACATTACAGTGCTGCTGCATAGAAAACGGCCTTTGCAAAGCCAATAAAGTGTTCATTGCCTACACAGAGGCAAATAAGTCCGTCCCTCGGCATACACAGCAAATTTTATCTCTAGAAATACAGACTTTGAACACTTCTGAGTTAGGGTGGACTCATTCCACTTTGTCATCTGATTCTAGATAAGTTATTGGGCAATAAAGGACTGAATATCTTGCTCTTTATTCATATGCCCTAAATCTGACAGGTGTTTGAACTGTACTTTGATTGGAATAGGGGAAGGGCAGGTATAGGAGTGTTAGACTCGTTAAGAATTGTTACACATAGTAGAATTAAGACTGATGAACAGTTCTTTTTTTCCTGATCATTGGAGCTATTTTAATATGACTGGAAGTGCATTTCTATGGAGCTAAAGTAGTTAAACCATAAAAGTGTTAATAAATAGGATAAATATATTATATTAGATAAACATGCATGTGTTCCATGTGCCCAGAAACTTGTTGAATTTTTATACACTATTCTAATTGCTCTTTTTTCTCCCCAAAAAGGTTAATCATTTATTTGCTTTTGCCTTTGGAGGAAAGTAACTTGATGTTTTGCCCTTCAAGAGCCATTTCGTACGAACAGTAGTTCTAACTTTGATGATCAATTAGTTTATGTTTTTATACGTGTCTTTATCAGAAGTCAATCTGTGTTCACATCAGATAACTGAAGACTGACTCTATTCTACGATCTGTGAGGTTTGTTACTTTTCATTGCAGCCCAAGTTAATCTGTAGAATTTAACAATTATACTGCCATCCGTCTTTCAGTTTATAACTGTGGAATGAAATAAGTAAACAGTGTAAAACACTTGTACCTATGTGTGCTGTGCAGGGTTTTATTGGTAATAAAAAAAAAGAATGGGAGTGAGGGAGAGAGAGAGGGGCATACCCGCTTGTGCATTAGGGAACAGAATCTGTTTCTAACCTTTGCTATGAACAGGAAGTGGGAGGAGTGAAGTGGAGCCTGGTTCTGTGGCCCGGCCAAGCACTGGGTGTTCCTAGGACTGGTATTCAGTCTCATGTCTGTCTAGTTTCTCAGTCCTTTGAATAGCTGGCCTTTGAAGTCTTCAAAATGTATATCCGTAGTGGGCAGCCTAAAGTGAAGCTAAGAGTGGGAAATATTTGAGAATCCAAGCTTGGAGAATAGTCTGGCTGGGATAATTGGGGTATTGACAGCTGTCGTTTTCCTTTTCTGTCTAAATTATGAAGTTTTACAGTTTCTTATATAATAGTAATTGAAAAGTCACACTTTCACTTGTGATTTTACATAGTGCTTTTGCTATCTTGGTTTATTTATTTTTTTATCTTTTTTTTTTAAAAATGTATTTAGTACAGAGTCTACAGGGTCTCACTACACAGATTGGACTCAGTGATCCTCTTGTCTTCAGCCTCCCAAGCACTAGGATGCTATCTTTATTTTTAAACATCAGGGTAACACTACTCCTGCTTCATCTATTAAAATAACAATCTTGTCCTTGAAAAGCGTTTTTTTTAAAAAAAATTACAGATGAGGATCACAAAAAGAATTTTAGACAATTTTAGGTCATATACTGACCTAATGCCTTTACATAAACTTTTTGTTTTATTGCATGTGATTACTGACATTATATAATGACATCATATTATATCTAGTTTTAGAAGTTTTTCTTCAGAAGAAGAAAAACATAATTCAATAAAGATTATTTCCACCAGCGTTTCTTCTAAAAATATATACAGAAGGACACAATAGTAGCTATATTTAGGGAATAGCGAATCTTCTTCTAGCCACCAAGACTATTTTGTCTCATCTACCTTTCAAATAAATAAAAATAAGCAGAATTTGTTCCCAAAGGGAAGTCATATATAAATATTTTATATGTTTAAGAATGTATGAATTTTAAAATGAAATGCGAGTTATTGATATATTTATTACTTACACTGGAAACAGTTCCTAAAGCTGTTAAGATTATCCTCTAACTGTAACTGTCAGACTATAGAAGTTTTTGGAAAAAAATAATTTTATAATGTTGATAGCTTTGTCTAATTTGTTAAGATTATACATTGCAGTAATAGTTTAACATTTTAGGGTCATGGCATTCAAGTACTAGCATTTGCTGGAATATGTAACCTTTGAAGGTTGGGTTGATATTAGTTTTATGTAGTAATAAATTATAATGCCATACTCTGTTCAGATCTCTAAAAAATGTGGCCCTTTATTTATCAAAATGTGTATATCCATATTTATAAAGAGTTTAATAAAGGGCATCTATTCATAAGGCATGCAGAGAAGATATACTGATTTAGAGTCCTATAAATCTTTGTACATTCGTAGATATAAAGTTACAAGAAATGGTGGCAACTACATATATCTGTTGGAGATTCACTTTTCCCAATCTTTCTCTCCCTTTCCTTTTTCCTTTCTCTCTCTCTGCCTGTCTCTGTCTCTCTCTGTTAGGCACAATGTACAGACTTACACAAATGCACTCCCGTCTGTCTCGGTTGACTTCTTCCTTGAGACTTTAATCCTGAGATGTTTCACACAGCATATACAGCTAAGATTAAAGTGTTCTTTTTAAGAGCACACTTTGCCTGATGCCTTGAACTTGTTTTTCTGTGCCAGAGGAAAACATCCTCATGCACCTGGACAAACAAAGGTGTTCCTTCCAAAACAGACTTTCAGAATCATTAATTCTGGTTTAGAAATAATTAGAAAGGTAAGTGCACTCTCATGCGTAAGAACTGAGTGGTGATTTGCTTTGCCTTTTGTCATATCCCTGGGCCACCTGGAACACCAGCCCTTTCTGAAGGGCTTGGTTCCTTATGCAGCTTGGGAGACCAGGACGACCCTCCGGCTGCTTGAGTTCTCCTGGTCACAGGCAGAGACAGCTGGCTGGGATGCTGAGTTCTGCTCTCCACATGCGCCCTGAGGTAAGGGGAGGGTGGTAAAGATAGGACCAGAGATGAAGTTTTGAAGTTGATCTGGGTGCTGGGGATCAAGAAAGAACAGAAAGTGCAGATATTGAAACCAAGTAAGAAGCAACTTGAGTTTGAGTGGAGTAATTGTATACAGTTTAGGGTGGTGATGTCTGTCCTAAGGTAGCCATGTCTTTTGGTGAAATGGAAGTTGGTAAGAGATGATGCAAGCTAGACATGGAAAATGTAGTATTTATAGATTCATCATAAAATATTAAGAAATGCATGTGTGTTGTTGAAGTAACCATTTTATGGGCTAAATAAGTTTTATCTTACTGTTGGTGATATAATAATTATGCTAATCTTTCCTAAAATGTAGAATGGCTAATAAATAAGTTGGTCATTTTTCTTAGGAAAGGAAGGCATAGTGATTAGAAAGGGAAAATTAGTCATTTACATGGGGAAATATAAGCTGGAACAAAGTAATTAGCCCCTTTTTGGGGGGGTGATTTATATTAGTAGACTCCCTTTTAACTTTGTCTTCCTTCCCTCCTTTAATTCTCTTAGTTCACAGCTTTCTGTCTCAGTAGAAGAATGATTCAATAAATACAAACAGACATGGAGATGAATGGATTGACTATAGGCAGAGAACTGGAACCTATGCTTATGAGTTAATTGTAAAAATCTGATCATTGTAGGTTATTAGCCTAAATTTATACATGAAGCAACAGTGATGTGCTCCTATGCATGAAAAATAGAAAAAAGAAAATTCCAAAGCTGGTCTACAATGAAGTTTACAGCTGCCTTATGGATAGGTTACTCCGGCCCTGCCAGCAACACAGGTCAGAATATTCACTTGTTGGAAGAGCATAGAAAAAATGGACAAATTTCTGTCTTCATTGTCAGCTAAACAGCTAATAATAAAATTGGGTGAATTCATTTCTTTAAATTTTAAATTTAAACATTTTATTTTTCTAGTACATATTACTTATACAGAATAATATGGTTTTTTCTAAAAAAAAAAAAAAAAAACTTTCATAAACCTTAACAGTGAGAATTAAAAGCAACAAAAATGCTCGAGTCTCTATACTATCAGCTGACTGAAGCTGGAAGGCCATGAAGAGTCTCTAAAGGGCTCCATCCTAACTTCTAGGACTTGACAGGCACCTATTCTGGATCTCTGTGCATAGCCAGCAGGCACATGAGGAAGGACGTAGCAGGCTCCAAAAATTCTAGGCATCAAGTTCTTTCCATTTTAATGGTAGAGTTAGTTGTAGATAAAACGATAGTCTGTAGAAATCTATGTCATTACTTTGAAAGAATGTTTTTAGATTACCTGGGGTTAGTAGGACCACATATGCGTTGCTGAAAAGTCAATTTGGAGTATGTATAAAGGCATGCTGGAGGATTGCCTTAGGTAACCAATGATGTCTTGGGGTAATGCTTGTTTTGCAGAGTGATTTTATCAAATTGGAGACAGAGAATCAAGGGATTCTTTCCACCAGAGGATGGATGCTAGAAACATCAACGGCTTTTTGTTTTTTCTTTTGGTACTGGGGATTGAACTCAGAGATTTTGAGCCTCCAGGCAGGTGCTTATGCCGCTGAGCTATCTCCCCGGCCCATTTTGTTTCCATTGTGCAGTGTTTCTAATGGCCCTACCTTCTTCATTTCTTATCATTCTTCTGTTTCAAGAGAGTAATTCACCTTTAAAGTAAAATCTCATTACAATTTAATTAAAAGCTTATTGTTTTATTGCCACAGGAACTTTGTAACTTTTAAGTGGGAATTTCTCTGTATGCATAAGTACACTTTCAAATAAATAAAAATATATATCTAGAAATTAAATAAATAAAATTGATCTTTTTAAAAGGAGAATGTACTAAGTTAGGTCAGGCATTTTTAAAATAAATTTGCAGAATTAATCTTTAAGTCTTTTTAGCAGCCCTGTAATGTGACTTTTATATTTTAGGATGCAAAATGAAGTCATTCATAGACTATCGATCACCTATTTCTGTGTTGCTTGTTGTGGTTCTGTTTAATGGAAATAAGAACAAAATATAGAGATTTGAAGGTGGCATTATATTATTTGTTTGTCTCTCAAGTGTGTAACACAATGTGCAATTCTCTGAATATTAATGATAAGAAAATCACAAGAGACCATGACCATGAGCCTCAAGTTTAGAACCTGGCTTCCTAGTTTTAAATCCTGACTCGTTGGCTTTGTGATTTGGGACAAGTTACTTAAATACATCCGTGATTCAGTTTTTTTTCACTGGTGAAATGTTTGTAATAATATCACCTATTCATAGAGTCTTTATCCATTTTAAATATTTCTAAAGTCCTAACCATATAAGTAGTAAAATGCATAGGCATGTATTTGAATATTCAAGAGTTCCTCAGAAGAAAATAATTGCTTTTGTTGAAATTTTAATCTGTGAGTGGCAACCAGAAAAGATTTTGTAACACAACATGGTAGGTTACTTAACATATTTATTATCCTTTTCTCAGAGAACACCTCTGAGTTCTCTGCCTGTTATGGAGCTAGTGGTTGCTGGCTCTGAGTGAGAACTCAATATGAAAATTTCCAGTTTGTAAAAAACATCTGGAGGTTTTACTTGACTACACACTTAATATGAGCCAACTGCATGATGCAGCTGTTTAAAAGAAAATAAAAAGAAAAAAGGTCCCCAAGACTTCCTTGGGCAGTATAAATAGAAATAAGAGTGTCCACATCTCGGGAAGTAATATCTTTGACGTACTTCACACTGGGCTGATCACAGTTAGAGTAGCATGTTCTGTCCAAGACACCATAATTTGAGGAAAAACAGTGAAAAACAGGAGTTGTAAAAGTCTGGAAATCATGTAAAAAGCAGAGGAAATGGGGCTGTGTAGCCTAAAGAAAAGAAGGCTAAAGGGAATTGAAACACCTGTCTCCAATTATTTACAAGGTTGCATTTAAGAAAATGGACACACTCATGTATAAAAAACAAAAGTAGAATCAGAAGAATGAAAGCCTCAAGCCTATTTGGGTTCAGTACGAAAGGAATAAATGAATGAGACTAGTTCGTCATTCTCCCTAACAGTGAGTACTGATGCTAGACTTTGCTATGAGAAGAATTCCTGCATGTAATTGTTGCTTAGATTCAATTACATTCAGTAGACTCAGGCTTATGCATTCATATCCTTATTGGGCTTGAGGAGGAAAGAAATTAGGTCCCTGGAAAATCCATTCAGATTTTAAGGCTGGTGTATGATGGCATTGGTGATTAAAATTGGATTTGATGGCACTCTTGGCCTTCCTCCACAACGAGAGGAGTACGAAGTCCCTGTATGTGGTTCACTTGTATCCAGTCTAGTTTTGAAAACTTATTTAAGACTGATTCAAGGGAAGTTGAGCGATTCAGGGATGTAGGGTAAAAGAGTGTTTGCCTAAATTTCAGAAAATCCTTTGATTGAAGTTTAGCAGGTTGTTCAGAATTCTTTTTACAAAATAAGTATGAGTATATATTCTGATTTCCTTGTATGGCTGTCAGCAGAAATAGTGTAATAAAGGACTAATTAATAATTAGTGTTGGAATCTGATCAGATAACTCTCCTGATCTCTCCTTGCTTTTGGCCTAAGAAGGATAGAAATGTGTGTTTTTTAATGGTACAGATGGAGGATTTTAAATTTCATCTTAGAGATGTAATTTGAAGGACTAGGTGACACGAAGGTACATTATAGGGAAGTGGATTACAGAATGGTTGTGCTGTAGCCTTGGAAGTGACTTTATGTTTTACAGGCATTGTTTTCTTTAGACATTTCATTCTTGTGTTTTTAAATAAACATTTCTTATGGTTAGGTCTGGGTGAGAGCTTAGCATTTCTTTAAATTGATCTCATCAGGCATTAGATTGTCCCCAACTTGGGCAGTGCTCAATAATTTCTTTGAAGAAGCAGTTAAATCGGATTTATACTTTTTCATTTTTCTAAGAGCAGACATACATTCTAAATTTCATTTTATAAATTTAACAGGATAATGTATGCATTTTCAGTGGATAGACTATCCAAAGTAAGATTATCTAAGTGTAGAATTCAGAAAGCATCCTTATATTCATCTGCAGTGTTGGATAAGGCAAACTTGTTACAACATAGAATGCATTGTAATCTGCTCAGACTGTTAAGTCAGCTGGAGTTTTTCTCCTTTGAAACTGAAATGCATGTCTTGGAAATTGTTTCTACCTGTCTTCTTAAGTGGGTCCTGCCTGACTCAAGTGGCATCTACTATTGTCCTAAATTACTAGGATTTAGTGCTGAACTGTGACAGACGGGGGCTCGCTTCCTACTGTCGCCTGTTAAATTGTGGAGAAACATCACAAATCTAAACATACTGTCTGAATGTTGATTTTAAGTTTTGATAAAACGGTTTTTAGTATAAATGAGATGAAAGAAGTAGGTTAGTGGCATGTTTGTATATATACAAATTTTAACTTATAAATTGCAGTAGATGTGTCAACTATAATCTATCAGTTTAAATTTAACATATCTTTTAAATAAAACTTAGTTTACTGTATCTACCTACCTACCTATCTATATAATTCATGCTTTTAAATATTCTTGGATGGTAGAACTGCAATGTGAAGAAATATGGAGGTTATTTTACATCGAAGTTTTGAGATTGCACATGTGTCCTTTGTGTCCCTTATTCAAAAGTAGTTGAATGAGTGTCAGTAGAATGGGTTTAGTTTTTGGAATATGTTCTTAAAAATCCATGTTTTAAAGTAATTTCTTTGTAAACTTGAGGATTTGGGAAGGTATTTTAAGTAGGATTTGTAAAAGAAGTTGATAAAATAACCTAGATGTTACCCATCATTCCTTTTCAATCATTTATTATAATTCTACTATGTGAAATCTTTATTAAATCTCTGAGCAAAAGGACTGTGTTGATTGTATGAATAAGCATGTTCTTAAAGGACAGTTTAGTGTATAATTGTGTTCTGTTGCTTAGTTTATCTTGGATGGGCTGTGATAAATAACAGAAAAATTGTGCACATGGGTTTGACTTATGATATCTCTTTTTTTCAGTTGCTTTTGTTTGGCTGTGTGACTATTTTTTTTCCCTCTTTAGGCTTCATGTTTGGTTGTTTCCTGGTAAAGTGATCTAAATTCCAGCCTTTTTAAAATGGTTAAAAATGTAAGCGAATATAGGAATAAGCCTTTGGAGATGAGCATTTTGAATACGAATGTTGTATTGGTCATATCTGTGTTGTATTTGTCATGTCTGTGTTCTATTGGTCATGTCTGTGTTTGTCTTCTAACCAAGAGGAATTTTTTATCCAGCTAATTCTTTGTTGGAGGAAAATGGCCCTAAGTATTATAATAGGTTTATTGTAAATGAGAAGGCAGGTTTTGCTAAATGAACAGTTTATCGATCACTTACTGCATGCAAAGCACATGGAGAGGTTGGTATTGTATTATAAAAGAAAAAAATTGATGCGTATATGTTTGATCAGGTAGAAAAAGCGTCTTTATTTTTTTATGACTGTTGCTCATTTTAAAAAGTCTCTGTTATTTCAGTTTCTAATTTTGTTTCAGATATTATAATGAAGCTTTATATCCGTGTTCCATGTATCCCAGTTGTTAACACTTTATTTTTTCAAATGTCTACCCAACACCCAAATACCAACATCTGCTCTATTTTACCCTATGCTTCGAAGCTTGAACTCTGAAATGCCCCCAAATGTTTTAAAAATTTATTTGTGTACATTTTCAAAATAACCTTCTTTGAGCACTCAGTTTTATGTGAACTGTAGTTAAACTCTTTTTTCCATGACTTGCAGCTTATGGTATTTAACTGTTTGCTAGTATTGCTTTCTCAAGTAAATATAGTTGTTCAAAAGCATTTTAAGAGAGCAGTGAGGGGCTGGAGAGATGGCTCAGTGGTCTAAAGCACCTACTTGGAACAAGCTTGGCAAAGCACAGGGACCGCGGTTCGATCCCCCAGCACCACATGCCAGCCAGCCCCGCCCTCTGGTGGGCTGAGCTGGCCACACACACACACACACACACACACACGTAAATAAAAAAAATAAATTAAAAAAAAAAAGAGAGAGCAGTGAACTTAACCAGGGAACTCCTCCAAGGTAACTCTGATGTTTAAACATAGTTTAAAGATTTAAATATACAGAGTGTACCACGCTGTCACTGCTTTTCAAAGTTCACTAAATGATCTCACCTTTGAGAACAAGCTTTGTTTAAACTTTTGAAGGAAAAATAACCCTTCTGACTTTTCATCCAAAAGTACCTGCTCCCAGTGGAGAGGGACCAAATCCATGAACGTGGCAGACAACCAGGATGGACCTGAAGTTTTAAAAACCACCTATTGCATATGGTTTGAGACTGACATACATCTGAGATCAGAGTTTTCTAACCTGATAAGAGTATGCATGGCGCTCCCAAAATTGTGCCCTTTGAGTCACTTTTCATTTTTAAGATAACCCACTGAAGTGATCCCATCTTTTACCTCATTGAGATTATCATAAAGAAAGGGCATCTAGCATTTTGCTATTCTGTTAGCCTGGCAACAACAAATTCATACTAATATCAGATGCGTACTGGCTGTTCTAATTGTAGCTTTAAGAGTACAATTGTGGGAAGTGTTAGCAGTGTTATCTGAATTGTAAACACAGCTGCAAACATTTAGAAAGTGATGACAGATGTCATTTGCAAATCATAGATGTTTGTCACAGAAGAGTTTGAAGACTTGCTCCGAATCCTACAGATAATCAATGGCCGAATCATTGATTGCCCCAGGTTTTCTAGTATCTTTCATCTGGTGTCTTTTTTCAGGAAATGAGATGATTAGATCCAAGGTGCAGTATAAAAATAAGTTTGCCAACTGTGATCTTTTTAGCTATTGAAAAAACTATGAAAATTCCAAAACATGGAGTACAATAAGGTATGAAGGGGAATGTTTATGTTAACATAACTAGTAGCAAAATGGTAGCATGCTAGAGAATTTTGGGTGGTTTTGACTCTGGATAGAACTGAATTCAATCTTGGCCCCACTACTTGCTAGATCTGTGGTCTTGAGTCCTTCAAATTTCCAAAAATCAAATTTCTTCAACCACAAAATGTTTATAATGTTGTTGCAATATTTAATTGATGAAACCCCTAGGGTAGTGCATGATGTGTGATTTTTAAAAAAAAATTTGAAAAGGATGAATATCCCTTATTTAAAGTAGTTAGAACCAGAAGTATTTTTTTTTAAATTTTGGAATACATACGTATGGATAAGGTTTGTATGCAAACTAAAAATGGCATTCATTTGTTTGATATATACTTTATATGGCATGAACCTTTTTTGTTTTTTAAGTATTTGGTACAGGGTTTCACTATGCAGCTCAAACTCGTAGTGATTCTGCTGTTTTCAGCCTCCCCAGCACGGGGATTACAGGCGTGCACCACCACACCTGGACTTGGTGGCTGGCTCAGCGCACCTCGGGGCAGGGCTGGAGTGGCATATAGTGCCAGCGATTGAACTCGGGTTCCTGTGCTTGCCTAGTCCACTGAGCTATCTCAGAATAGTCAGAACCCAGGTCAGAACCTTCTTTTATACAATGATTTTAGTGCGCTTGTGTTTCTATGGTGACCCTCTCATGTGAGGACAGGTGTGGAGTTTTCCACTTGTGGCATCATGTTTGTGTTCAAAATGTTTCAGTTATGGATCATTTCAGATTTTAAAATGAAGGTCCCTCAGGTTGTACTAAGAACTTCTCCTAAGAGGGTAAAAGAAATTGATTATTTAAATCATTTGAATATTTTAAGTCATTTGTTAGAAGTTCTTTGCTAAAATTGTGAGATAAGGTTAGCATGACCAGGCTAATCAGAGCTACACAGACAATTTATTAATTCTACATCTATTTTTAACTGGAAAAACTTTTACTTTCAAGAAAATGAGAGAAACAGAAAACTGAAGATTAATAAAACGTTTGTGGAAAATTGAGCATGTGATTAATTTAGGAGTTTTTGGAAACAGTTTCTTGTTATTACCCAGAATCTACTTTCTAATCCAATGAAAAATATTTTTATGTTTTTGAAAATATCTTTTGCTTACCCACCAATTAAATGCTTTCAATAAGATAGACATAGTGGGGCTGGGGAGACAGCTCAGTAGAATAAGCGCTTGCCTGGCAAGCACAAGGGCCTGAGTTCAATCTCTCATTCTGAAAAAAAAAAAAAAAAAAGATACACATGCTTATTGCTTTGCAAGATAATGTATTTAGTCTTCAGCATGAGATCAGAATTCAAGGGTTAAAGGCTACAGCATGAATAAGACTTTGAAACATGAAAAAATAAAGTTACTACATTAGGAAATTTGTCTTCTAGGTGCTTAGAGATTCTCTGTGGGATGAACCACTTAATACCATGGAAACAAGCAGTAACTTTGAGATTTCTAGATTTCAGCAGCACCTCCCATTCCCACATCGTTCTGGGCTTCTTCTGTGCATGCTTGTGTGCCATCTAAGCAGTTAGTATCATCTTGCATAATTTTCAAAGAATTGGAAGGTGCCAGGAGAGTGACAGTGTGCACCCAGGTGTTCTGAAGGCCGGTGAATGATTCGCAGTTGCTGCTTGCCTAAGAACAGGCATCCCAGTAGCCACCCATGTCTTAAATCCCAGCAAAGACTGGTGGCTACAAATGACTTCTTGGCCGTGCAGCAATACGATATGGTGACCAGCAGATGCTTTACAGATCAGGATCCTGGTGGCTTGATGCGTTCCCTGCCCTTGGTGTGCTATTCTTGAGTCACTTGCATTTTCTGCCAATGGTTCCTCTGAATACCGTGTACCGTGCAAGAGCTATTCACTGTAGCTCCCTCTAATGGGACCAGCAGATATTACAGTCTTGGAAATTTCTGTGTCTCAGAGATAAAGAGAGGCAGAGCCTCTAATTGAAAGCAGGTAAACTGCTAAACACTTCAGCTTTCCATTTATACCTTCTTCATGAAAAGACCAAAGTATCTCAACAGGATCTGAAAGATCACATATTTTAAAGGATTGTAAAAAGACAATGGAAGAATTTTATTTGGACCACTTATTGCTTTGATGCTGGGAAATTGGCTGAAGGTAAACCTCATGCTGATATCATGTGGTTAATCTATTACCTGACTACAAGCTCTGAATGACTGCTTTGAAATATAAAGTAGCAGAGGACAGTCTTGCTAAACATTTAGAAGTTGGTATTTATACTAATAACAGAAAGTGTTATGACTAAAGCTTAAATGCTGCACTGAGAAGATTCTTCTGTTTTTAATGTTATGCAGTTTATATACACAAGACCTCAGCAAGGATATCTCTATTAAATAAAACTGTAATGAATACTACACTTTATTTTCTTTCATATCTTGAAATACTTCTGGCAAGTAAAAAGAAACTCATGGTTCTTGGTTCAATCCCCAGCACTGGAACAAAGAAAAGAGATTTGTTATTTACATTTATTTTATCTTTAAAGCTTTTGCTAATGTTAAAAATTTGATGCAGATTTGTTATTTCTAATCTTAAAAATCTGAAGTCTTAAGGGCCGGCCAAATAGCTTAGCAGATTAAAGCACCTGCAAGCAGGAATAGAGGCCTGGGATCCAACCCTGGCCTGCCATGCTGGCCCTGCCCCGGGGCGTACTGAGATGGCAGTTGAGACTGGACGTGGTGGTGCATACCTGTAATCCCAGCTCTTGGGAGGCTGTAAACAGGCAGGTCACTATGAACCCGATCTAGTAGTGAGACCCTGAACACCCTGTAGGCCCTTCCCTAAAACACAAATCAATCAATCAATCAATCAATCAAATCAAATCTGAAGTCTGAAATCCTTCAAATTCCAAAACTTATTTGAGTAAGGTCATCCTGATAGTGCTCAGAGGTTCTAGATTTTGGAACTGAAGGGTTTTGGTTTATGAATTCAGGATGTTCAGTGAATAAAGGCTATGTAACTATTCTAAAATCTGGGCCACTCTCTAGTCTGAAGTATTTTCCAGCATGATGGGGAAGGGATGCTTTCTGCAGAATGCTGTACTGCTCAATAAACTCCAGGCCTTAAATGAAGCCTTTGTATTCTAAGAAGTTTTTCCTTTTTTTTCCTGACAGAAAATTATCCCTTCATTTTGGACATGAATCGCTCAAAGTTTTCACTCTTTGCTTTGAGGGCAGGGTGTATTATTTTACTACCAGAGAATAAAATAAGGCATTGAAAGGAAGAACTATGAAATTGTGGAATCCAGCCAAATCAAAATGTGCTACTGTGTAGGAACTTCACATTTTATTCTAAAGTATTACATCTTTACCTTAATCATTTCCTGTGCAGTATATAAACATTAGTTCTTACCTGAGTCCGTGTGTATATACATTCCCTACTTAGAATATTTCACAGAATTTGACTGCATTGTGTTCTAGTGAGAATTATGTTTTTGATGCTTTCGATTATTGGCCTGTTGCTCTGTAGAGAAAGATAAATTCAACCTAAAACATACTCCTAACAGTCACTGTATTGGACTACAATTCTGCCACAGTACTTAAATATTTAAATGCTCTGCATTTGTTGAATTTTCTTCTGTGTTTGTGCAACTCTACTCTATCCCGCTGTTTCTAATGCAGTAGTATCTTCATCAGATTCGATCCATTTGTGGGAGGAAACATTGTCTGTCCCCCCTCATTACTGCATTAGCATAAAGTCTGCATATGTATTTGCTTAGCATCTCTCCCTCTGTGAGAACGATGCTGATTTTGTGTTTTGAAAGGATGCAGAAATGAGATGAGGCTACAGGGAGAAAGAATGACTCACAGAAAGGCTTTGTAAATTTTAATTTCTCTGGCTTCTCCCTCAAGGTTTCTGAGATGAATTTCATGGTTGTTCCCTGAAATGTTATTCTTCAGTGTAGCGGGGTGTGTGTGTGTGTGTGTGTGTGTGTGTGTGTGTGTGTGTGTGTGTAAGAGTTCTTACCTAATAGGATGAGGTGTGAGGAAGCCACATATAGTGTATGAAATAGTGAGGATAAAGACTGTGGTGGTGATTTTACTAGCTTGGTGACCTTCATGTAATTTATGTAGCTGCTTTTCTGAGAATGTTTTCTTCTGATTAAGATGGGGACATTTGTTTGCTGTGAAGATTAAATTGAATCAAATGGGTTGAGTGTCAGGACACTGTCTCTGTTAAATAATAAATTGTCAGGTTGGTCTCTCTCTCTCTCTCTCTCTCTCTCTCTCTCTCTCTCTCTGACACACACAGTGTTTAGACATACATGTAACTATGTCTAAATTTTCCATGGTACTAGATTCTATTTCAACTCTTTGAAATCCAGTTAAAGAACATTAAGAGAAGTTATGAAATCAAAGATAATTTACTTTCCTTACCTTCTCAGTCATATATGTGCCCCCCTTTTTAATTTTATGTATTTCATACAGGGTCTCACTACACAGCTTGGACTTCTCGTGATCCTCCTGTTTTCAGCCTCCCCAGTGCTACAATTAAACAGGTGCCCCACCCTGCCCAGTCTCGGTGGCTGGCAGGGCACACAGTATCAGGGGTCGAACCTAGGTCCTTGTGCTTGCCAGGCAGATACTTAGACTGCCTAGCTGTCTCTCTAACCCCCTGTGTGTTTTTAGATGCATTCACTTGGTATATTAGTTAAATAATACATCTTACACTCTCTTTTAAGGTTCATAAATTTTTGTTTGCTACAAAAATTAAAATTAGGAAAAGTTTATAAAACAAGTGAGCTTTTATACTGCTGACCTGCCTTTAAGTATTTATCCACAAGCAGCTTTTCAATTTAAAACAAACATTTATTGGTCCATATTTGTGATATATATAGAACTTGTAGTTGCTTAAAAGCAAAGTCTTTTTTGACTTTTTTTTGCCAAAAAAGCAGTAAAGCATTTGAGTTAGAAAAGGTATTTTTATTGACAGTTGGATAAGTGAAGTTCTCAGCTGATAAATGATTTATCTGAATTCACACAGAGGTGACTTCCCGGTGACTGACATCCCAGTTCACCAGGTTCCTAGGTAATCTCTCCAATGACATGAAGCACAATAGTTATTCTGTAAATATGATTAAAGTTTCATTTTGTTTCCAGAACTATTTTAGAAGGTAAGAAAGATTCTTAAAGAAAAAAAGGAAAGGGGGGACACTGGGAAGATTGGTCAAGTGGTATAAAACGAGTAAGTCCTATAGTTCTGTTTTCAGCAGGATTCTGATAGTTAACAGAATTGGACAGATTATTCTTAAAATAAAGCTGAGAAGACAGAGTTTGTGTTAGGTGTTTTTATTGCAAGGGAATTCTAATAGGATGGAAGGAATCTTCTGACAGTGACACATAGATTTAGACCATAAATTATGGTGATAATGTAACAAGTACATTATTTCTCTAAACTCATCAAATCATGTCCATTAACTATGCACAAATTTTGTCTATTTTTTCTTTTTTATGTATTTAGTGCAGGGTCTGTAGGATCTCACTACACAGATTAGACTCCTATTGATCTTCCTGTTTTTCAGCCTCCCAAGTGCTGGGATTGCAGGTGAGCGCCACTGTGCCCAGTCTCAATCAACAGTTCAGTGTGCCCCTGGGGCAGGGCTGGCACTGCAGGTCGGGGATTGAGCCACTGACCCCTGCAACTGCCTAAGCAGGTGCTTTAATCCACTGAGCTCTCTGGCCTGCCCTGCCAATTTTTGTCTATTAATGATGCTCAGTGGTTCAAAAGCAAAGAAAGCCTTTGATTATTTTCCTTTTTCCTTTTTTTCTCATCTTTACAAAAATCCAGACAGCAAACGTCTAAGTTATTTTAGCCTGCTCTCTGAATTGTGTGTGTAGTTTTTAAACCCACATCATATTTGAAAAGCAATATTTAAATTGATACCATCCCTTTTGCTAGTTAAACTTGTTTTTGAATCCTAGGTAAATATTTGTCAAATAAAGAAAATGTATATTTTTAGTGTAGTTTTGTGTACAAGAGGAAGCCTAATGGAAAAAGGCATTACATATTAACAGTGGAAGCTACTGTCTCACAAACTGAAGTCTGAATAAATGGTCTGAGGACTGAAATCATCATGGTGTTACTCCTTTTTGTCCCTTAGGATTTCCTTGATCAAGGGCAGGGCAGATAGCTCAGGGGTTTAAAGCACCTGCTTAGGCAGATGCAGGGGCTGGGTGTTGGATCCCCAGCCTGCCTGCTGGACCCGCCTCCAAGGCGGGCTGGGATGGAGATTGAGACTGGGCATGGTGTCGCACACCTGTAATCCCAGCGCTTGGAAGACTGAAAAATAGGAAGGATCACTGCAAGTCTAATCTGTGTAGTGAGACCCTATAAACCCTGTACTAAATACATAAAAAATAAGAAAAGGAATTGTCTTGATTTCTCCCTCCTCTCATGGGCAGCAATACAGCTGAAGTACTACTGGCCCTCCTTTCTTTTTTTTTTACATTTTTATTTTTATTCTTAAATTTTTTCATTAACTTTATTGAAAATCAATAATTACATATATTAAATATTGTAAACAAATATTGAAATGTGAAATATATAAGATGTAGAAGAGTGATTTTTAGAGAAATATTTCTAAAATGAATACATCACATGAGATTACTAGATTGCACACTGTGAATAAATTTACAAACTTAAATGAATAGAACAATGAAAATGGTCCAAAATAAAAATGAAGAAAGAAATCACTGATCAGTCATATAATAGTTCACTATGTGTCAAAATAAAAAGAAATTTACATTTATATAATTAGAATTCTCAAAGTAGAAAGGGTTAGACAATAAATATTTAAAGATTTAAAATTTCTGAGTTTAGTTGAACTTATAACACCACATTTCCAAGAAAAATGAACCTTTTGCGCATGAAATTTGAATAATATCTTACCAAGATACACAAAAATGAAATTGTCCAAAATTTATTGCAAAGAAAAGAATCATTAAAGCATGTGCATAAAAATATTAGCTATGGAAGAACAAAATTAAATAGCATCTTATTCCACATTAGAAAGAAAAATAAAAAAGACCACGTGTTTAAGAAACTACACTAATTAAAGCCTGAAAGAAAGAAAAAAAATCTGTCGTCTCTGAATTTTATACTTAGCAAACATACCTTTGAAGTACTAACTGCTTCTAAAGAAGACTGATTGAAAAAATAGAGCAGAACATAAAAATGATGAAATCCTTGAATGAACAATGTAGGAAAGAAATAGAATGCATGAAACAGATTCAAAGTGATACACAGGAAATTAAAACCTTAATCACAAGCTGGCAAAACCGTTTGAATGAAAGTGAAAATAGACTTTCTG